>NW_028227271.1:14207500-14730000 GCF_978045245.1 Mus caroli
AGGAGAGGAGAGGAGAGGAGAGGAGAGGAGAGGAGAGGAGAGGAGAGGAGAGGAGAGGAGAGGAGAGGAGAGGAGAGGAGAGGAGAGGAGAGGAGAGGAGAGGAGAGGAGAGGAGAGGAGAGGAGAGGAGAGGAGAGGAGAGGAGAGGAGAGGAGAGGAGAGGAGAGGAGAGGAGAGGAGAGGAGAGGAGAGGACAAAGAGAAAAGGACGAGGAGAGAGAAGTGAGAGAAGTGAGAGGTAAAGGAACAAAGGAGTAAGAGTAAGAGGGTAAGAGAGCGAGGTTGGGGCTGAGCACCCCTTTTTATGGTCTTCACTGTTGCTAGGTAACTGTGGAGGAGTTTAGCCTGAAGGTCAGAAGTTTGGGCCATTGTCTATGTGACTAATGACTATGCTTCTCTTGTGGGGGCTGTGGGAGGTGGTACCTTAGGCAGGGGCCAGAGTTCCAGGAGCATGAGGGAACGCCTACCGTGTCATGAAGGTGAATTAATACCATAGGGGTTCAGACCTTAGCTCGACTGGATGCAATTCCTCACATTTTATTATGAAGAGAATTATAAAATGTCTGAAGATAGAAAGAATGGATTCTAAGGCTCTGTCTTCTTGTCACGTGAAAGGCTAACAATATCCCATGCACAGCACAGTTTAACTCCAGTGAACATCAGCCAAGTCCACGCTGGCCTCTTCTCCTGGGCCCTTTGGGGCTCAGCTCTTCTTGCTGCTGTTATAACTAAAAGTGAGCTTGCACTGTGATTTCTTACCAGTGTGCCTGAAGAAAGAAGGAGCCATCCTTCCACTTATAAAAGCAGCATGTGTGACCTTCTTTTGTTTCATTTGCTGAATTAGTCAGAATTCTCTCTAAGGCTAATTTCCATAAGCAAAATTTGGCTTCATGAGCACAGACTAGCCACTGCCTGGTTTGGGCTATCTGTATTGGGTAATGCACACTTGCTAAAAGGCAGGATGCTTTGGGACTATTTAACCTAAATGCAGATGCCCAATCTAATTGCAATTGAACTTGGAATTATTACATACATATACGCATGCACATCTTACTAATGGACTTGCTATCATTCAACCTAACTTATCTAGCTTTATCACAGCGAAGCCAAAATTCTACCACTTTAAAGGGCCATGTGATACAGATGGTTGCTAATTTTAATCTCTACTGAAAAGTTTGGAAATAGAAATTTATACTTCACATATAGATAAATATAGTTGAAGTACTTATTGCCAAATCATAGAAAGGATGCCAGGAGACTGCGGTAAGACCAAAAATGTTTAATATAAGATGTTCTATGAAGTATGAGCTTGCATAAACTATCAATCACTGTTCTATCATGCATAAATAATCTTCATGATTTTGAACAGTATGTGACAAAAAAGTATTCCCAAACTTTACATACTGGAGAGCAGACATCTCCTTATATATTACGTAAGAGACATTTTTGTAAGTATGTACATATGGTTCTTGTATTTTTGTCAATATATTTGTTTTGTTGCATTTATTTCTCATATAGGTTAAAAATCAAAAATAAAACAATGATCATTATAAAAAATAAAAATAAAATAAAAAGAATACAGCAGGTGCTGAAAAAAGAAATCCTAAATTTAGCTGCTTTGGTATTTAATTTAAAATGATAAATTATGTTATAAAGACATGCCAGTTTTTAACAATATTTTTATATAAATAAAAGAGGGAATAAAGTATAAAATAACTTTTAAATTCCTGAGCTATCACTTAAGTTGGAGCTCTCAATTTTAGAAAAGTAGGAAGAATAGTAATAACTTGCTAAAACTTTTAAGAACCAAGAGTTTTAGAATTTATAAATACGCTAAATGTTTACATTAAATTTATCCTTTGATATCTATGAAAAAGCTGTCAATCACTGTTCAATAATGCATAAATAATCTTCATGATTTTGAACAGTATGTGACAAAAAATTATTCCCAAACTTTACATACTGGAGAGCAGATATCTCTTTTATATATTACTTAAGAGACGTTCTTGTAAATATGTACTTGAACTTGCACAAGTTCTCAATATAAAATGGTTCTCCTGTACAATCACTTTACTGTGCCACATACCCATGGTCATGCTACTCTGTCTTGTCCCCAAGAGCAGGAGAGGTAAGAATCTATGGGCTGAGAACTTTGAAACCACGAACCAAACAAACACTTCCTCCTTAAAGTTCATTACCTCAGACATTTTTCCTTAGTCACAGAAACTTAAAACAAAACTCTGAGTTTGAATATTTTAGAAGTCCATCCAATTTTCTTGTTTTAGGCAGGTGTGTAGTACTATTGAAAAAGAATTCAAATCACAAGACTTGCTACAAAAAATGATCAACACTATGCCCAATGCCTACTCTATTGCAAATTATTTAAAAATACATACGGAATTACCTGGATGTCTAAACCACATATAGACTCAATAAAGAATGAGAACTACAGATCAATTTTCCTTATAAACATGGATGCTAAAATACTTGCAAATTTAACCCAAGTACACATAAAAATGATCATCCACCATGACAAAGCAGGCTTTGTCCTAGAGATCCACAGATGGTCAATACATGAAAATCAGTAAGTGTAATATACCATATAAACAAACTGAAAGAAAAATGATATAATCATTGTATTAGATGCAGAAAAAGTCTTTGGAAAAAAATCCAACACCACTTCATGATAAAAGTCTTGGAGAGATTAGGGATACAAGGGACATACCTCAACATAATAAAGGCAATTTATAGCGAACCTATAGCCAACATCAAATTAAATGGAGAGAAACTCACAGCAATTCCACCAAAATCAGGAACGAGACAAGATTGCCTGCTCTATCCGTATCTATTCAATATAGTCCTTGACATTTTCGCTAGAACAATAAGACAAGTGGAGGAGATCAAGGGACTACAAATTAGAAAGAAAAAAAAATCAAAGTATCATTATTTACAGAAGTTGTGACAGTAAACGTAAGTGACCCTAAAGATTCCATTAGGAAACCCCTACGGCTGATTAACACTTTCACCAAAGTAGGTGAACACAAAAACTAGTAGCCCTCCTAAATATAAGTGACATGTGGTCTGAGAAAGACATCAAGGAGCGGATCAAGAGGGTCAATGGAATCGTAACAAGAATCAGGTCTAGTAGGGTCCCATAAGGAAGGCTTCCTTCCAGACTGGATGCTGGCAGAAAGCAGGTGCTGTGCACACTGTGTGCATGCACATAAAAAAATAAAAAACAAAACAAAACCTGTTGGTTTTATAAACTTCAAAATAGACTCTCACTGTGTAGACTAGACTATATTGAAATTCTCTATGTAGCATGAGCTACCCTACAGCTCATTATCTTCCTGTCTTAGCATTCCCAAATTCTGGAATTAAAGGTTTGAGCCATCAGGCCCAATGTCAGTAAATCTTATCTCCCAGAAGAGTGAATTAGAATGAGGCAAAAAATAGGAGCGAATAAGGAAGTGATGGTTGTCTGCACAGGAGGAACCATCTGTATTTTGTGAGTCACCGGGAGACCTTATGTCTGTGTACACAAAACAGCATGGAATGATCTTATTCTGCCTCACTTCACGATGGCTTCCTTGTGATGTTGACATTAGTGACTGTGAAACTTGTCGTGAGAATTTTGGTTTCTTTAAAGACTCAGAAATGTTATATGACTATGTTTTGGTTTTAAACCCGGGTATGGGATATGGGGCTGCTTCAGATTGTCCACAGCAGCTGACTATGATTCGTCTCCTGCTCTGGCAGGGGCGGTGATTCGCCAGCTGAAGATAGTTTACACTTGGAATTCTGGGGACTCTTGAGAGGGTATAAAATGCCAGCGCCTCAGAGGCTGTGGCAGCTTCTCCTTGCCCTGCTGCTGCTGGTGCTGCTGCTGCTGCTGCTGCTGCTATTCCTGCTGCTGCTGCTGCTGGTTGGAGATATCCTGACAAGGAAGATCAAACTTGTCCCAAGGAACTCTCACCCTTAATCAGCAGGAAGTAGCTGATTGATATCTATGCCCCCTTCCCCTCTAACCTTCCTCTCCTATCCAGTGTTGGAGGGTTGGAAGGGTAGAGCAGGGTGGTAAGAAAAAGAACCCAATAAAGTAGCCAAAAGTCTGGTTATAGAAATTGTTTATGCTCAGCAAGAGAATAGCGAGGTTCAATACCTAACAGCGCATAGGTAGAAAGGGAGGGAATGTTGCCAGCACTCTTAGGGCTCCTTGCTAGACAAAGACAAACACTAAAATATCAACTCCATTTATTTACTGAAACTGCCACCTGGCACAGGAAGGAGATTTCAGGAATGATAACTTGAAGGTTCTGGAAAAGTTCTTGTTGTTTGTTTGTTTGTAATGAATTTTCAACCCAGAATTAACAAGAGGAACTAAAACTGGATGAAAGCAACCAATCAAACGAATACACTGAGGTACACTGAGGGAGAAGCCGAGAGGCCTCATGTTGGGATCTATCTCCTACCAGCCCTTTCTCTGAGAGGGTAGGACTCTTCTGGAATGAAGTTTTTGCAATCTGTTTCTCGACATGACTGGGGAGAGAACTGCCTTCTGACTGGTCATACAGAGAAAGGTAGAGAAACCATGAAAGTATTAAACTAAGCTTTATGTCTTGAGGAGAGAGGAATCACCCTTGGGATTCAGTGGAATCTAATGATCTTTTCTAATTTTATTCAGTCGCAGCTACTCAGCAGGACAGGCTGCTGTACTCTGGGGGTCATGTGTTGAGTCAGCCCCGACAGGGACCAACCTGTAATTATCAAATCAGCTCCCATTTTTAAACGTTCATTTTTTCCTCGGGAGGAATATCAGCGTCTATTAGAACTGGGTGATTTCAATTAGTGATAGTTCAAAAATTACCTGTGTGGGCAGCAAAACGGGCAGATCTAAGAGTGAGAGGAGGAGAGGTACAACTGTAAATGCAGTTAAGATGTATACTCTCTCTACGATCTCATTAGGAAGAAGGTTCATCTTAGAGCTAAGTGAATGCAAGATTTCGA
The DNA here is from genome assembly GCF_978045245.1 of Mus caroli. Classification (NCBI taxonomy): domain Eukaryota; kingdom Metazoa; phylum Chordata; class Mammalia; order Rodentia; family Muridae; genus Mus; species Mus caroli. The sequence continues at coordinate 14,212,507 of NW_028227271.1, forward strand.
ATGTCTCAGCATTCTAAGGATGCTGAGACAAGAAAGGAGGCCAGAAAAGTCGGAACAACTTGGATAATCTGATACTATAAAGGATTGTGCTTATCTGATTGCTAGTAACCAGGCACTTCCACAGCCAGCCCGAGGAGCCCAGCAACATCAGAACATGCCATCACATTCCCCATTCTGCGCATGCGCTACATTCCCTGCTACCTGGCTAGGTTCCTGGGATTCTCCTCCCATCTCCCCTTTTATCCCTCTAACTCCACTCAGAGGCAGCCTCTGTACCCCTTCCCCCCTCTCTGAGTAAACCCCCCACATGTGATTGGTGTGTGACTTAATGGATTCTGCCGCATAGTTCTAACACTGATAAGCTGGTGACAGTAGCTATCATGATGGTGCTCTAGTGAAAGCCTAGCTCTACAGCAGAATGATCAGAACCATGAGTGCTTCTGAGTGGCCAGCAAGGTAAAAGATGCAAATGATATTTACTTCGCTTAGAGCTACGGATGGCAGAGGTGACCTTCATGAGACATGAGATGTTCAAAACTGGAAGCGGGAAGGAAACCAGAGCAGACTGAGCAGGGCAGTAACGGGAAACGCAGAGATGAAAGGGAGGGCGTGTGCCAAAGCAAAGGGTCCAACTTCGGAGGTTGGAGTGAGTAAAGGACTTTTAATAGTTCAAGGGATCCAGATGTAAGAAAGGATAGACTTTGTAAAATTATTTGGAAAGAGGGGTCTGGTGAAATCTGACCTGATACTTACTTCATTATAATAGGGTAGAAGAGAGTGATGGGGATACAGGCACTGTTGCCAGGACAACCAGGGGGTCCATTCTGATGCCTCCAGTTTCACATTCTTACAGGAAGAGAAAGAAGCATCGAACAAGCGTTCGGCAGTGTGAGGAGACCAGACATAATTTTACATGTTTTCTTTATGTTTCAAACAGAAGAAAGAACATTCTACAGTGAGGATTATTCTTTTCTTCTTCTGTTACATTTCCTTGGTGGGTAAATTATTAAAATTTGAGCACAAAAGGAATCACTGCCCTTTGGCAAATATTACAGAAAGGTATGCAGCTGGTTTATTAATCAGAAACCACAAAATATTTTACACACTGTTCTTGATACACTCAAAAGAAACCCTGAATACAAGCCAAAATTGTTCTTGTGTGGCATATTTTTTTTCCAAACCAGTAAGAGAAGTACAAAAAGTCTTAACAAAAGAATGCACTTGGAAAAAAAAATCTCAATTTTGATCTTTCTAGGCATGTTTTGAGAGAAAGAAAATACTTTATTGATTTTAATCTTTTATCTCGAAAAAAAAAAACAAAAAAAAAAAAAACTAGTCAATAGTCTCACACTTTGAAAATGTACAGTCCTATATGATACATTGTATTGTAAACATAATTCTAGTCGGCAATGTCATTATTTACTATTTAGATTCATTCCCACCTATTTGGTTTATTTTTATTTTATGAGTATGGATTTTATGCTGACATGTAAGTCTGTTTACCACTTATGGTCTATGCCTGCAGAGGCTAGAAAAGGCTACCAGAGACCTTAGAACTGAAGTGAAAGGCAGTTGTGAGCCACTATGGGTGCTGGAAAGCAAACCCATGTCCTCTGGAAGAGCAGCCAATGCTCTTAATCAGTGAGCTTCTTTTCCACCCAGCTATCTGTCTTTAATTCCATTTAAGAAATTCTTTTTAATTTGATGTTTTTGAGAATTTCATGTATGAGTACTGCATGTATATAAATACATACCTACTATATACAAATGTATGTATATATATTTATATAGGTATATAGTTTATATATATGTATATATGTTTATGTGGTTATATATTATATATATATATATATATATATATATATATATATATATCACATATAACTATATGAATAAACCAGCAGAGTTCCCATAATGTGGCTCATATGCATGTGTTTAGATCTGACCATTTGGTATTGAATGATCAACTAAGTGACACACCCCCTGGGGAGACTGATTCTCCCTCTCAGCAGATATTAATTATCTGCAGCTTTTCATGTAGAGGTAGGGCATGTAAGCTGTCCCCCATCCATGCTGGCATGTACACTGGTGTCCTTATTTTTAAAGTCTCATTTAGGCAATCATATTGTTAAGGTTTTGTAGATGCAACTCCTCTATAATATACAGAATACACTGTCACACAGCAGATGTCCCTGTCAAATGAGACTTATAAACTATACTTCTTAACCCATTCAGAAAACGAAAAAGAAAAAGAAAAGAAAAAAAACGGAGCACTTCTAAACGTATTCTATGAAGCCAGTATAACGTAATTCTACTATCAAAACCAGTGGAGGACACACACAAACAAAATGAAACAAACTACGGAACAATACCCCTATACCCAAAGAACAAAGATACGAAATTCCTCACTAAAATACTTGCAAACCAAATTCAGGCGTGTGTGTGTAAAAATGAAAATTAATTAATGTATATTTACATATAAGCAAATTAATATGTGTGTATGCACCCATATATGTGTAAGATAATAAACGTAATAAATTATATAATGGATTTAAAGACAAAAATCCTTTGGTCATCTCAGTAAATGCAGGAAAAGGAAAGACCTTTGACAAATCCCAGCATTCCTCCATGATAAAAGTTATAGGCTGATTACATGAAGAGGGCTGGAGAGAACATTTTAAAAGCTGTATACAACAAAAACACGGGACCATCCTCTTACACAGAGAAAAACCTAAAGCAATAACACTGAATTCAACAACTGATGGAGATGATGGAGCTGTCCATGGTCTCACTCCTTTCCAATACTGTGCCAGAGGCCACAGTCAAATCAACAAGAAAAGAGAAAGAGATGCCAGAAAAAGAAGAAAAAAAAGATAAACCATTGCCCATATCATCCCTACTTGAGATGATATCACACATAAGAGATTCTTAATAAGAGATTTTACACATTCCACCAGAGAACTTTGTGAAGTGGCCAACACTTTTAGCAAAGTAGCAGGGTTTAACAATCAACTTAGAAAATTCAATAGCCTTTCTATAAACCATCAAACCTACTGAGAATGAAGCCATGGAAATACTCCTATTCTCAATTGCCACCAAAAATAAATAAAAAAAAAATACTGAAGTATATGGGAATAAACCTAGCCAAGTATGCGAAAGACCTCAAGTCGAAGGTCTTGTGAGTATGTGTAAGGTATATATAAAGCCTTAAATCTGTGGCGAGATTGAGGAAGACCCTAGAAGATGAGAGGACCATCCATGCTCACATATTGCAGGAGTTAATCCTATGAAAAATGTGCTGGTTGGTTTGGGTCAACTTCACACAAAGTTGGGCATACCTGGGAAGAGAGAATCTTTACTAAGAAAATGCTTCCATCTATTTGGCTGGAAGGTAAGTGGGGGGGGGGGCAGTGTCTCGATTAATGATTGATGGGGAGGGTGCAAATCACTGTAAGTGGTGCCAACCCAGGGAAAAGTAGTCTGGGCTGCGTAAGAAAGCAAATTGAACGAATCATGGAAATCAGTGAACAGTGATCCTCCATGGCCTCTGCTTTTCTCCTGCCTTGCATGCCTCTAATACATCCCTCCAGTGATGAACTGTGACCTGAGAGTTGTAAAATGAAATTAACTCATTCCTCTGTTTGGTGTGGGCCATGATGTTTTATCACCGCAGTAGAGACTCAGACTAAGACAATGTCCCCACAAGAACTTTGGGAGAATGAAACAAATGTTCTCTCCAGTTTGTGTGGTTGGGATCAGAGCAACCTCATTCTTTTAGCCTTTTTGTACCCAAAACGATTAAACGAGAACAGCACCTGCTAGACTTCCTGTTCCTCTCAGCGGTGAAATATTAGAAACGGTCATAGATCTAAAATTCCTTTCACTCCTTAGTTTCAGAGAATTCTGTATCCAGGTGTAGAGAAGTTCAGAAAAAGCAGTCGTTTTGTGTGTGTGTGTGTGTGTGTGTGTGTGTGTGTGTGTGTGTGTGTGTGTCTGGACACCTTCACTGATTCAGGACTCATCTCTCTTGCTACTGATACGATTACAAAACCATGGCTTTCTGTATTTGTTTTTTGTTGTTGCTTTTTCTTTAAGATCTTACTTCATTTATTTCCTCAGTTTTGAAGGTTAGTCATTCCTGAGCAACTGAATAATAAGATAAAATATTTCCCTCCACAGTATGTGCTTAACATGGTGCCAGGTAAGCATGGGCACTGTTTACAGCACTGTCTCTGGGCAAGCTCCCTTCATTGGTTGGATCCACCCATTCCTGGCCTAGAGTGCTTTTCTTTCTTCCCACTGTTAGCCTTCCTATTCCCAACTACCTTCTTCTTCTTTCTTCCTCTCTCCACTTTAAATCTGTGTTTACAAACAGTCCTGCTAACTTTAAGAAGGAGCTAAGTTGGAAGTTCTTTGACTTCTTCAAGGTAAACATTTACTAGGATGTTTCCCCAAAATTTTGCTTTGCCGGGCGTGGTGGCGCACGCCTTTAATCCCAGCACTCGGGAGGCAGAGGCAGGCGGATTTCTGAGTTCGAGGCCAGCCTGGTCTACAAAGTGAGTACCAGGACAGCCGGGGCTACACAGAGAAACCCTGTCTCGAAAAACCAAAAAAAAAAAAAAAAAAAAAAATTTGCTTTATGCTTTTTGTTCGGCTGTTTGTTTTTGTTTCTTACTAAGACAATTTAGACAATTTATATTGCTTACCTGGAAAGAAACAGGTACTACTGAAATCAATTTATAGTGCTTTCACTTTTACTATGTTATGGGAAGATAAAGGTTCATTAGTTATTCACTGAATAAAGGAAATTATTTCGATGGAAATGATGACATTCTCCAGAATAATTAGATTTGAAACAGAATCCAGCTGGGAGACCTACTAAATTAACTAGCAAATGAATCAGAGAGTAAACAAACCACAGTAGGACACCTTCCTTCTAAGTGTCTGCCTGTGGAGTTCTTTTCTGATTCTATTGGTTTAGACTCCAGCTGATCTATGGGAATTCACCATTGTTTTCTGCAATGTCTCATTTTTTCCGTTTTGTTTCACATTTATTTTTATTAAATGTGACTCTCCAGTGTCAGACTTTTCCACGAGAAATCCCAGGAAGGCTCAGAATCATCTTTTTATCCTTCCAGTGTCTTCATTAGAGCACACCGAACACTCGAAAATAATTATTGTAAATGAAGGCATTAGCGAAGGAAGACAATTATCTTAAATGAACATATTAACAAATGAAAACGTGTTGTTGACTTCCTTACAATAGTGAGGACTGGCTTCTTGCATTCTCCTTCCCTATAATACTTATTGGCTCTTCACTTCAAAGAGAATCCATTTAAACAATCCTTCTTGTACCATCAAATGTTTTTGCAAGGTTTGAAAAGGTAACAAATTCCATATAACTCAGGAGTCTTTTGTTTTAATCCACACCTTCCTGTCTTTCAGTCCAGGGATGGATGTCAGAAATTATATGTAAATGTTTTCCCTTTTGGGGGGTAAAGTCTAGATTTTTATTATAGGGAGCAACATGCAATATGCACCAGACATAGTGACATGAAGAGAGCACTTGTCACCTGAAGGATGAAACTAAAGGGAAGATCTAGAGTCATGAGTACTGTGTTGTATCTTTTTCAGAAGCAATGGATCAAGAGTACTTCCATGTTTCAAAAACTAAAAGAAAGTCGAGATTCTGCACATATGTTGTGGTTGTCTAGCTTGAGATGTTTTGGAACCCCTAACAGTGTGAGTGGGGGCTGTCTCTAATCCTTGCATGCTCTTAAAACCCTTTTCCTCCTACCAGGTTGCCTCTTCCAGCCTTAATATGAAGATTTGTGCCTAGTTTTATAATAACTTGTTGTGTGTGTTTGGTTGATATCCCTGTAAGGCCTGCTCCTTTCTGAAGGGTAATGGAGGAGGAGTGGGTCTGGTGGAAGGGGAGGTCAGGGAGAAAGAAGAGGGTGTTAGTAGTGGAGGGAGGAGAAACTTGGTCAGGATGTATCATATGAGAGAATAAATAAAAAGGAAAAAAGAGATTAACAGAAGAGACTATTGGGTTGAAACTCAAAGGAAGCAGCATTTGGTGGACTGAATCTGGAGAATTGAGTATAAGAAAGATTAGAGCTTTTCAGGGACCATGATCTTAAGGAGTAGAGACAAAATGTGTCCAAAGTATGTTCAGGCTGTGCAGCTTTTTAATATAGCTTAAGTTCTGAAGAGGATGTACAGCCACCCTTTAAAAGGTCCAAATTAAAAATCCAAATTCTTCCATCCCGCTAACAATCAAACCCAAGTGTTGGAGCATGCTCCAGGTATATGATGCCTGAGATAAACAATTAGAACTTTGTATCTCACCACAAATGTCTAATCTCAGAAAAGAAGATAATATAAGATTTACCCCTATCACCCAGAAGAACAGCTCTCACCACAAAGGAATAAAAGACATGGTTCATTCTGTAACATCTATGAGTTGCCTTGGCCAAGGAACACAGATTTAGATCACCCCAAATTAAACGATCCAACATGGAGGCAATCTCATGAAGCTTTATAGATTTACAGAACAAAGAAAATTATAAACCAAGGCAAGTTCAAAATACATTGGTGGGCACATCAGAGAGGTAATTCCAGAAAAATGGGGGGGGGTGCCTTTGTGTAGGTGCTATATAGATAGATGCTACTATATAGAGAGCTTTGATAAAGATGCTCTGTGATGAGAGTCTTAGCTTTGAAAATTCCAACTTGTAATACTGGCCTCATTCTTGGACAGTCCATTGTGAGGTCAGACCACAGATGCAGGTCTTGCCTTTCCAGGTAGGTTCACAATGTTGGCCCTACCCCTGGGCAGCACTTCCTTGTATATGGCACATTGGTTGACATCTGAATATAATGTTCCCCTAACAATTCTGGCTCTGACCAGCTTTCTTCCTGTTTGAATACTGTGAAGCTTTGATTCGAAGATTTTCTTTCCCCCTGTAGTCTAAAGAAATTCTAATGGTCAGAGTTCTGTTTGGTTGACTGACACATGCTCTGAAATCAGCTCTGGAAAGTTGTTTTTTAAAAAGACCTAAACAGTGCTTGCTTCGGCAGCACATATACTAAAATTGGAACGATACAGAGAAGATTAGCGTGGCCCCTGCTCAAGGATGGCATGCAAATTCATGAAGTGTTCCATATTTTTAATGTATTCTACCCAATTCATTCTATGAAGCCACAATTACTCTGATACCTAAACCACAGAAAGACCCAACAAAGATAGAGAACTTCAGACCAATTTCCCTTATGATTATCGATGCAAAAATACTCAATAAAATTCTCGCTAACTGAATCCAAGAACTCATCCTGACCAAGTAGGTTTCATTCCTGGGATACAGGGATGGTTTAATATATGGAAATCCAACAATGTAATCCACTATATAAACAAACTCAAAGACAAAAACCACATGATCATCTTGTTAGATGCAGAGAAAGCATTTGACAAAATCCAACACCCATTCATGATAAAAGTCTTGGAAAGATCAGGAATTCAAGGCCCATACCTAAACATGATAAAAGCAATCTACACCAAACCAGTAGCCAACAAAGTAAATGGTGAAAAGCTGGAAGCAATCCCACTAAAATCAGGGACTAGACAAGGCTGCCCACTTTCTCCCTACCTATTCAACATAGTACTTGAAGTCCTAGCCAGAGCAATTCAACGACAAAAGGAGATCAAGGGGATACAAATTGGAAAGGAAGAAATCAAAATACCACTTTTTGCAGATGATATGATAGCATATATAAGTGACCCTAAAAATTCCACCAGAGGACTCCTAAACCTGATAAACAGCTTCAGTGAAGTAGCTGGATATAAAATTAACTCAAACAAGTCAATGGCCTTTCTCTACACAAAGGATAAACAGGCTGAGAAAGAAATTAGGGAAACAACACCCTTCACAATAGTCACAAATAATATAAAATACCTTGGCATGATTCTAACTACGGAAGTAAAAGATCTGTATGATAAGAACTTCAAGTCTCTAAAGAAAAAAATTAAAGAAGATCTCAGAAGATGGAAAGATCTCCCATGCTCATGGATTGGCAGGATCAATATAGTAAAAATGGCTATCTTTCCAAAAGCAATCTACAGATTCAATGCAATCCCCATCAAAATTCCAATTCAATTCTTCAACGAATTGGAAAGGGCAATTTGCAAATTCATCTGGAATAACAAAAAAACTAGGATAGCAAAAACTCTTCTCAAGGATAAAAGAACCTCTGGTGGAATCACCATGCCGGACCTAAAGCTCTACTACAGAGCAATTGTGATAAAAACTGCATGGTACTGGTATAACGACAGAAAAGTAGACCAATGGAATAGAATTGAAGACCCAGAAATGAACCCTCACACCTATGGTCACTTGATCTTTGACAAGGGAGCTAAAACCATCCAGTGGAAAAAAGACAGCATTTTCAACAAATGGTGCTGGCACAACTGGCGGTTATCATGTAGAAGAATGTGAATTGATCCATTCCTATCTCCTTGTACTAAGGTCAAATCTAAGTGGATCAGGGAACTCCACATAAAACCAGAGACATTGAAACTTATAGAGGAGAAAGTGGGGAAAAGCCTCAAAGATATGGGCACAGGAGAAAAATTCCTGAATAGAACAGCAATGGCTTGTGCTGTAAGATCGAGAATCAACAAATGGGACCTCATAAAACTGCAAAGCTTCTGTAAGGCAAAAGGCCCCGTCAATAAGACAAAAAAGCCACCAAAAGATTGGGAAAGGATCTTTACCTATCCTAAATCAGATAGAGGACTAATATCCAATATATATATAGAACTCAAGAAGGTGGACTCCAGAAAATCAAATAACCCCATTAAAAATGGGGCTCAGAGCTAAACAAAGAATTCTTACCTGAGGAATACCGAATGGCTGAGACGCACCTGAAAAAATGTTCAGCATCCTTAATCATCAGGGAAATGCAAATCAAAACAACCCTGAGATTCCACCTCATAACAGTCAGAATGGCTAAGATCAAAAATTCAGGTGACAGCAGATGCTGGCGAGGATGTGGAGAAAGAGGAACACTCCTCCATTGTTGGTGGGATTGCAAGCTTGTACAACCACTCTGGAAATCAGTCTGGCAGTTCCTCAGATAATTGGACATAATACTACCAGAAGACCCCGCAATATCTCTCCTGGGCATATATCCAGAAGATGTTCCAACTGGTAAGAAGGACACATGCTCCACTATGTTCATAGCAGCCTTATTTATAATAGCCAGAAGCTGGAAAGAACCCAGATGTCTCTCAACAGAGGAATGGATACAGAAAAAGTGGTATATTTGCACAATGGAGTACTACTCAGCTATTAAAAAGAATGAATTTATGAAATTCCTAGCCAAATGGATGGACCTGGAGGGCATCATCCTGAGTGAGGTAACTCAATCACAAAAGAACTCACATGATATGTACTCACTGATAAATGGATATTAACCCAGAAACTTAGAATACCCAAGATACAAGATACAATTTGCAAAACACATGAAACTGAAGAAGAACGAAGACCAAAGTGTGGACACTTTGCCCCTCCTTAGAATTGGGAACAAAACACCCATGGAAGGAGTTACAGAGACAAAGTTTGGAGCTGAGACGAAAGGATGGACCATCTAGAGACTGCCATATCCAGGGATCCATCCCATAATCAGCTCCCAAATGCTGATACCATTGCACACACTAGCAAGATTTTGCTGAAAGGACCCCGATATAGCTGTCTCTTGTGAGGCTATGCCAGTGCCTGGCAAACACAGAAGTGGATGCTCACAGTCATCTATTTGATGGATCACAGGGCCCCCAATGGAGGAGCTAGAGAAAGTAACCAAGGAGCTAAAGGGGTTGGCAACCCTATAGGTGGAACAACAATATGAACTAACCAGTACACCCGGAGCTTGTGTCTCTAGCTGCATATGTATTAGAAGATGGCCTAGTTGGCCATCATTGGGAAGAGAGGCCCCTTGGTCTTTCAAACTTTATATGCCTAAGTACGGGGGAATGCCAGGGCCAAGAAGTGGGAGTGGGTGGGTAGGGGAGTGGGGGGGGGGTCTGGGGGACTTTTGGGATAGCATTTGAAATGTAAATGAAGAAAATACCTAATTAAAAAAATAAATTAAAAAAAGACCTAAACATTTTAATAAGAAAAACACACTATGAGAAAATAACATCAAAGAAATCTTCAGAGGGAGGGAACCTCTCTCCTGTGATGGAATGAGGTCTTATCTTTGCCCAGTAGGCCCTTTGTGTAGGATTGTATTTGTATAAGAAGTGGGCTGGTAACTATATTGTTAAAGAATCTGGATAAGAATTCCTGGAAAGAAGCTGTGCCTGCAGAGACTGACTGTTAGAACTAAATCAGTGTAGGGAGTTTGTAATGTGTGGGTCCAGTCTTATCACCTTACATTAGCCTAATTCTATCCCCACCTCCAAGAACAATCTCTTTCTCACCTCTGTGTCTGAACTAAGTTTTTGTGACTAAAATGTTAAAAAAAATAAAATCTTTTTGGAATCTACTAACAGTAGGCTACTAGCTTCCATCAACCCCCAAAGCTAAGATGTTTTATCCAGAGAGATGTGACCAGATTCTATGACTTCTGAAACACTGTACAGCAGTGGGGGGGGTAGCATCTATGACTGGACCTCAGCCTCACAAAGGTCTGCCCAGAGGCAAGAATAGCATCCACAACTTGGCAACTGAAGAACTGTCCAGAGATGAGAGCAGCATCTGTGACCTGACCACCCAGGGATGTGGTGAGTATCCGGGGGCCCAGGAAGGAATGCTAAGAGTAGAGATTAATGAAACAACCAGGCAAGGCTACATCCATATCCTGTCTCCCCATTCACCTCTAACTCGTTCACATTTACCTATTCCTCCATATATTTAATATTCAATCCCTACTTACTAGACTGTCTCTGCAGGCTCTTATCTCCCTCTCCCTCTTCCTCTTCCTCCTCCTCTTCCTCTTTCTCCTCCTCCTCCTTGTTCTTTTCTTCTCTTTTATTCTTCTTCTTGTTCTCTCTCCTTTCTCATAAAGGAAAACACAAAGAGCAAACACATACACACACAACAAACACATACACACATACAACAATCACATACACAGCAAACACGTATACACAGGAAATACATAGAAACAGCAAACATGCATAACATACATACATACATACATACATACATACATACAACAAACACATCTATACCTAATGAAAATACACACACAACATATATTCCCAGCAAACACACATATACACAGTCAACATGCCCATTCACACACAGCAAACACACACACACACCAGCATACTATAGTGGCACTTTATACCAACACATTGGAATGTGCTTTCTCCAACAGTGTTGATTAGAAATAAGTCTTCTAAATAAGAATGACAGAGGGTGAGAGCTGAGAAGGATAAAGGACATGGGAACGCCCTTAACAGGAAGAGCAAGCCGTGTGAACACAGGCATGGGCCTGATGCTTCTGCCAGCTGCTTTGCCTATAGATCAGTGATGTGGAAGTGGGAGAGAGAGAGAGTGGGGGAGGAGAGGAGGAGGAGAAAGACCCTGCTAACCATGGGAAGAAGCAGCAAATGCATCTAGGAAATCATGTTTCTGTTGGACCCAGTTGTCTCTGCAGTAGACTTCTGATTGTCTTTCCCATTTTTCCCCTTGCTGATTATTTTTATTTAAAACTGAGCATTGGATAAATCTGCATTTGTGCTCAAATTCAGTAGACCTTTTATTGAAATAATTAAATAAATTAATAGCCTGTTTGTAGTCTCTACTGAATACCAAGATAAGAAAAAACTCGGAAACATGGCATTAAGTGTAAACCATAAAAAGTTAGGTGCTCTCATGAAAAACTATCCCAAAATACTGACGTGGGAGTCTGGAACACTAGGCTCCACTGTAGCTCTCGCTGTGTGTCTTAGGGTTTTATTGCTATGGAGACATACCATGACCATGAGAAGCCTCAAAAAGGAAAATGTCTAATTGTGACGTTGTACTGGCTAGTTTTGTGTCAACTTGACACTGGAGTTATCACAGAGAAAGGAGCTTCAGTTGAGGAAATGCCTCCATGAGATCCAACTGTAAGGCATTTTCTCAATTAGTGATCAAGGGGGAAAGGCCCCTTGTGGGTGGGACCATCTCTGGGCTGGTAGTCTCCGTTCTATAAGAGAGCAGGCTGAGCAAGCCAGGGGAAGCAAGCCAGTAAGGAACATCCCTCCACGGCCTCTGCATCAGCTCCTGCTTCATGCCCTGCTTGAGTTCCAGTCCTGACTTCCTTTGGTGATGAACAGCAGCATGGAAGTGTAAGCCGAATAAATCCTTTCCTCCCCAACTTGCTTCTTGGCCATGATGTTTGTGCAGGAATAGAAACCCTGACTAAGAGAGGCATGCTTACAGTTCAGACATTTAAGCCTATTATGGTCAGAGTGGGAAGTAAGGCAGCACAAAATGAGACATGGTGCTGGAGAAGGTGCTGAGACTTCTCCATGTTGATCCACAGGCAGCAGGAAGAGACCGTGTCTCCTCCTGGGCATGGCTTGAACACAGCAGACCTCAAAGCTTGCCCCTTCAGTGACACACTTCCTCCAATAATGCCATACCCACTCTAACAAGGCCAGACATCTCCTCATACTGCCACTCTCTGTGGGCCAAGCATGCACACACATGAGCTTGTGTCAGCCATACCTATTCAATGTGTGTCTATGACTTGGAACTAGCTTGTGACAGGCATTGGTAGCAGTAGCAAGAACCAGGGGGCTCATATTCTAAACAGCAAGCAATCCAAACAGTACTACCCACTGGGGACCAAGTACTCAAATGCCCACGACTATGAGGGGCATTTACTGCCATAGCGATTCCTAAGGGTAGTGTATCCATTCTGTAATCCACACGTATCTTTAAAAATAAAATGACTAGACTGGCAGAGTCAACAAGCCCATACATATAAATAAATAAATAAATAAATAAATAAATAAATAAATAAATGAAAAAGGAAATAAAAAGTTACTTTCATCAGCAACATCTTCTAAAGGAAAGGACAAAGCATCCCCTATTGAGGGGTTTCTGAATTGGGCAGTCCCTCCAACAGCTTTCTTTGTCTCCTTTAGTACATGACAGTAACTACAGGTTGCTTGGGCAGCAGTGAGTTTCCTCAGTTGGATGAATGTTTGCCTAAGTTACCTGTCTGAGCTGCATTAAGCATCCAGGGAGCTTCCTTCATCAAGAGAGCAACAGCCTGCCCTTCTGTCTCTGACCTGTCAGTGAAGCCAAACAGCAGCAGCAGGTTTATAAATGTATCCAAGCAATTTCACTGTTCCCGAGTTTAAGACACACTGTCTTAACACAGATCTGAGATGCCTACAGCTACCAGACTCTGTTACGTTCACCCATCTCTACCACGGGTTAGGACTGCCCTTGCCATATGAAACCACAGCCCACTCATTTTCACTGTTTCCTTAGTCTGTGTTCAAGACTGGGAGATTTTAGCCCAGTTAGAATTTCCAAATAACAGCTGGTAAATTTTTTGTCCATGGATTTATATATTCAGCCACAGCTGCTACATTTCCATAAGATTCTAAATTTTTTGTTGTTGTTGTTTATTTGTTTCTGCTTCACTGAGAAGATTGGCAGGAGCTCTCTTCAGTCTTGCAATTATTTCACCTCAATACATTTGACTTGTAAACACCAGAGCCCAGAACTCAAAGCTAATCACGACCATAAAAATTATGTCAGCAGAGGAACGGGTTCAGGTTGAAATTGAAGTGCTTAGCCCCCCAATTCTAATTCCTAAAAGAGAAGACAGGAGATGGCTGTCTCGGCAAGGGACAGGGGAATTAAGATTCTGCCTCTCCTTTGGGTTTTGCCACTGTGGACACACTTGAGCCAAAGAATTAAAGTTCTGCTTGCAATTACACGCTGGAGGAAGGTAGGCCAGAGGGCCTGGTGCAGCCACAGAAAAGAAAGGGGTCAGGGGAGATCTATTGCCATGCCCACAGTTTACCTCAGATAATGCAGGCTTCTCCTGGCTTTTGTGTCATCTTTTCTGTTATTTTGCAACACTGCCACAGACAAGAATCCCATTTTCCTCTTTCCTTATTTGGTCAGATTGTATCCAGTTTTCTCCAAACAGAGGCAGAATCCCTGAAGTGGCTTGTACATCGGTGTGACCCAGGAACAATGAGCGGGAAAAGACAGTGAGCCCTGCTGAGCAGGCTGGACCGCTGCGGGATGGCAGGACTTACTGCTGGCCCAGGCTTTTGTGTCTGAGCAAGGCAGATGTTCTGTGTGTGCAGATGGGAGTTTGGGATTCATAAGACAATTTTAATTAATGGTTTCATTCAGCCATAAAATATGGGCACTTTCTGTGTAATGCAAAACATATTGGGAGCCTATGGATTAAAATATGCTAATTTTATTTTTATTTTTAATTAAAGTCCTATTCCTGTGCAAGAATGAGTTTTAGAAAACAAATGTGTTGTTAGGGGCAATATATTGGCAAGCACACGGGGCAGTTTGGAGATGTTGGCTCTTATCAGTAGGAGCAGAGAAAGTCGCTGTGTGTTTACAGTTAAGTTAAATCTAGATGGAGCTTTGCCCTACTGTCCTTTGGTTACATTATCACTGTACTATCCAAGATTTTAATTCAATAACTTACAAATTTTAGCAGTGTTCACACTTCAGTTTAACTTATTTGAAAATCTGAAATGGAAATAACAACATTAAAGTAGTACTGTTTTTCAACGAGTTTGTATCTCTGTGTCACACCAAAAGCTTTGCTTGGGCTTCTGAGCCCCACGGGGTTAAGATGTTAAGCCTCACAGTGTGAAGATCCTCGTTGACTTACTGATTACATTTACACTGTAAGCAAGAACGTCTTAGCCACTGAATCAAATCATAACTAATCAGCTGTTATTAGATCTTTTGACCCGCTAGTGACAGATCAGAAAAATAGATTCTCTAGCCTTTTTAATCCTTACTTAAGTCTCTCAAACGTTAGTGGCTGTGACTCATAAATGTCCGTGTTCTTTACTAGTCACAAGATGAACGAACTATGCAGTGTGTATGTGTGCATAGGTAAAGCAAAATACCGGAGCCCACGGTGTTTCCTATTTTATTCTGGTCTAATCTTTAAATATTCACTTAACCAAATTAGTTACATTACCCACTACTTGGTTGCTACTTTCAATTGGAAAAAATAAATACTATTTTAAACTTCATTTTATTGCATTAAAATAAATGGAAAGCCACTTAGACAACAATAGCTTTGTAGCAGTGTGACTTCACAGTTAAACTCTGAGATATTTATTATTAGTTCCCTGGCTCAGATGTAAAGGACTCTTAGAACAGACATGAGACCACACGAAACAGTTGGTCGAATTGGTTTAAAGTATTTTTAGTATTCTATTGATATCATTTTGGTACCAGCCTTAGAACTAATTCATGTGAACTCCAGTACTAAGAACATGTTTCTCTCTTTTGGATGCTTTTTCTTGACAGAATAAGAACCCTCTGCAATGCTTTACTGCCCTCTCCACCTCAGTTTTGAGAAACCACTGGCCTGTTTTGTGTAATTGTGGGGGCTTTGTTCCCCTGTCATTCCAGAGCATGGGAGCAGCTGATTCAGTGTTAGACATAATACCAAGCACTGTGGTCCTCACACACCACTTTATGAGCTTAATGACTGCCTCTCACAGGGTTATATTCTTGCTCACGGTGAAGCTGCCCAGGTTTCTCAAGACAGGTTTCCTGTAAAGACCAAAACTATGATCCTCTGGGGCTGTAGAGCAGAGCAGCTTAGAGTTAAGCTTAGTACAGGTGCTAAGCTCCTGGCATGGTAACACTGGCTCTTCCTGTATATTAAGTACATCTGTTTTGTTTCTGCGTGGCGACTGACTGCCTTTTTACTCTCTCAATATTGCTTCTTTCATCTTTGATAGGTAGGTAATAAAGGCATGCCTGTCTTTGTAGACCCTGAGCATCTTCCCAGCATTAAGCCCAAGTCTTTGTTCTCTTCTGCTTCGTATCTGCATAACACGCATTAGCAATGTGCACACGGTGCTGTGGTTTTCCCAGGGCATTCTTACAAGTCACATCATTCATGTTTTTTTTCTGGTTATAGAGCTCACACAGTTTAGTTTCTAAGCCCACACACTAAGGAAAGTTCGAAGAACTATGAAGCATGAACATAGAATAATATCTATTGTTTTTCTCTCTCCAAACACTCAGGACATTGCTTGGTTTATCTTTTGTTGATTAACACAGACCTCTATCTGCACACGGACATTTGGAAAGTCTGGCTTCACCAAAGTACGTTCTGTTGCAATCTCTTTTTCTTCTGTCATCTTTTCACCTGGTGTTGTTCAGATGACAGGCTGCCATTGACTTCACCAGTGCCTTGGCTTCACCAGTGCCTTGGCTTCACCAGTGCCTTGGCTTCACCAGTGCCTTGGCCTCTAACCTTTTGCTCACTTCAACTGTTGAATCTCTTAAGTTTTTCTTCCAGCTTTGTTTCTTTATTTTGAAACATGTGGAGTGGGGAAGCAAGAGTGGGGTTGGGCGTGTCCAAACCTCAGAAATCTTATCCTCAGATGGGCAGGAGTAGGATCATGCCATGCCCTGGGGTCTGCATACCTGGACCACATAGTTCTGCGCCCCTACCTTTGCTCCTCCGAGGAGGTCACATAGCCTGGCAACCATAATGACTCCCTCTTCTTAAGAGGTTATGCCCCGCAATATCTGACGTTTCTCCCTATCCATATGAGGTATTCTGAGCACCTTGGCCACAGCCAACGATGACACTCTCTTTAAAGACCCATATCCACTCCCCAAAGGTTTAAATATCCTTTGTTCTACCAATTACATGCTCTGTCTTGCTGAAGCCTGCCTCCAGAGAGTATGTTCTTGGCACTCATACTGGTTGCCTAAGGTCTCCATCACCCCTCTTAGGATCCACTGGCTGTGACCTAGGTTGGGTTGGTTGGTCCCCTCTTACAGGTAGGGATGCCAGGACAGGAATGACAGAAATACAGGAGCACTGATGACTAATTGGGCTAGTGTCACAAAATCCCCGGATGATTTTTTTTTTTTTTTTTGGTCAGTTTGAGGAACTCAATAGGAATGTCACCTTGAATTTGGACTAGGTTTTCAGGTTGATATGTTTACTCAGATTATTGAGTTAGGATTAAACCTGGCACATTTACCAGCCATTCATTTAATATCAGATCCTTTCTCTTTAGACTTTCGGTAGCTAGAGATGGAAAGGTGATTTATCACATTCTACCAATGTTCACTCTTAGCAATCAGGTTAAATATATATTTAAAACACTCAACCCTGAAAAAATTGGTGACGAGTTAATATTAAAACACCCAGTAGAACATTGTATATTTTAATTTTAAATTTGTGACTATAATTTTTTCTTCATTGGTACGATGTTTTATAATGTCCACATTTTGTATGTTTTTATTATTCTGCATTTCACTTCCTCATGAGTATCCAGCCACATGTAGAGTGGGTCTTTACAGTTCAGATCACTGACACATCTCAGTCTGCCCTGGAAATACACTCACACATTCCAAAGTCATCCTCACTCATTTTCTAGGTGACCTTCAAGCCGGTGAATTTAACAAACAAGAGCAGTCATCTCCATAATCACTTAATCTTTAGGAAATAAATATGCATAATCAAACATAGGATACCTTATTTTTCCCTTTGAACACCACCTCTAAAAATCAGGAAAACTGTGCTGATGAAGACGTCCACATTAGTGGGTCATCATAACACATGCAAGTAAAGAGATTCACGAAGCATTGAAATTATGTTTTCTTTCATGCTGAAATACACTTTTTAGCAATGATACATAAATGAATTATTATAGAAATATCCAAAGAATGTCTACTGCTGTTTTATTTTTCAATAATAATAGTACACTAAAATAAACAATGGTATATTTGACCTAAATTAATTGACTAAATAAATCATTGTACGCAAAATATAATGAAACATTGTTAAAGAATACAAATGAAAGCAAAGACTATAAAGACATAATAGAATTTTCGAAACTACATTGTGATTATCTATTGGCTATGACACTGAACACATGTATTTGTGTATCCTTAGTAGTATATGTCTCAGATTTTCTAAGCTTGAAGCCTTTCCTGGGATGAATGGCTCTGGTTAACAGCTATTGTGCATTTCTTCTCTGGTCCTTTCCTTGTTTCACCAACATAGTTTCTCTTTCCTTGTTTGACCAAGATAGCCTCTCTTCCATATATGCAGCTATTAAAAAGAATGAATTTATGAAATTCCTAGGCAAATGGATTGACCTGGAGGGCATCATCCTGAGTGAGGTAACCCAATCACAAAAGAACTCACATGATATGTACTCACTGATAAGTGGATATTAGCCCAGAAACTTAGAATACCCAAGATATAAGATACAAAGCACATGAAACTCAAGAAGAATGAAGACCAAAGTGTGGACACTTTGCCCCTTCTTAGAATTGGGAAAAAAAACACCCATGGAAGGAGTTACAGAGACAAAGTTTGGAGCTGAGACAAAAGGATGGACCACCTAGAGACTACCATATCCGGGGATCCATCCCAAAATCAGCCTCCAAATGCTGACACAATTGCATACACTAGCAAGAAGCTATTGGATGGATCACAGGGCCCACAATGGAGGATCTAGAGAAAGTATCCAAGGAGCTAAAGGGATCTGCAACCCTGTAGGTGGAACAACAATATGAACTAACCAGTACCTCCCGGGAGCTCGTGTGTCTCTAGCTGCATATATATCAGAAGATGGCCTAGCCGGCCATCAGTGGAAAGAGAGGCCCATTGGCCGTGCAAACTTTATATGCCTCAGTACAGGGGAATGCCAGGGCCAAGAAGTGGGAGTGGGTGGGTAGGGGAGTGGGGGGAAGGGTATGGGGGGCTTTTGGGGTAGCATTGGAAATGTAAATGAGGAAAATACCTAATAAAAAATTTAAAAAAAAAAGAAAACTCAAAATTCCATAGACCCTGTATGCTATCAGTATATCAGCCTGACCTGACAATTTGCCACATTTCTCTAGACACAGACAATGATCAGAACCATGCTCTTTCAGAGTCTGCTACAGACCTTGCAGAAAAAAAAACAGAAGGCAAAGCAGAGAGTAACAGATGCTGCCAGTGTGGTCTCAGTAGTACAAATTGACCACTTCAGCTTTCCCACAGGTCACCACATGGTTTCCCATGTGTGACCAGGTCTTACACTTGAGGATGGAGCATGAATGTCAATTCTTGTGGTGTTCCCTATTACATTAAAATGCATATATCCAAAATATCAAATTTGCTACACATCACTTATGGATGTATATATATATACACACGTTTATTTGTGGCAAGGTAAAAGTTCCTCCATCTTGTCTCAGCTGGAGCTTCTCTGGTTCAACCTGAAACTAACACCACCACACCTTTTAAACCTCTACAGTCAAAAGTCCTGATGCAAAGTATCCTATTCTGTTCTAGAAACTTGGGGTCAAAATGCCTCAGCTAACTGCACGCTTGTGGCTTCTATTCAACTGCTTGCTTTCCTTCGCCTGCAACTATCAACCAGGACATACGTGGGTTTTTTCTGTATTGCCCAACTTGAAGAGCTTCCTGTAAAATGCATTTAGGGCTGCTCTGTGAAAAGTGCTTCTCTCTCCAGGAAGTTAGCTGACCACCTTAATATAGACTCTCAATTCAGACTTTGACTCTGCTGAGTGGTCTTTGGGTCTCTATTCTACAATATATTTACTGTCAAAGTCTTCAGAATAATTTTTGAAAGAGAGATACAGTGCATGTGAGGGAACATATTCACTCCCTATTATCATCAACAGATGTATTCAACAAAAAAAATCTTATAGACTTGAAGAAGATGGATTACATACATATTATTTTAAAAAATGGCCAGCACAGAATGCTAAAGACAAGATGCTTGTGTTTCAGAAATGAAAAAGAGACGAAGGCTTTCCGAAATAACACATCCTATATAAAAAAAGGGCAAACTGCCATTTTAGTGGAAATTTATAAATTTCCACTAAACATATGACCACTGTAGCTGGGCAATAAAGAAATGGAAAATATAATCAACCAGTAGCATGAAGAATTTGTGTTGGTAATGAAAAAAAAAATCTCTAAATAGCAGCCAAATTTAACAGCAAGCTGTAGAGATGATCACCTCAGAGATGAGATGGAAGGTCAATATGGAGAAATCAATAAGCAGATTCCACATACTAATACATGAAGGATAAAACAACAGTCACAGGGTCATGTCACCACATGAAGAAAAATTAAAAATTCTTCATGGCAAAAATTCTCAAAGGTTATTAATACATCGTGAGAATCACAGCCTAGCAAAAACCACACTCGGCAAGCCCATAGCTATTCCTAATTGTAAAAGCTCAACGCACTCCCTTATGATCAGTAACAGGTCAAGGGTGCCCATCTACCTGCCGTTATATGTTACTAGAAGGTCTAATAAGAAGGCAAATTAAAACCACAATTAAACACTGTGCCACCCTCTTAACCACGAAAAAGTAACATCCGGGCTGGAGAGAGATAGATGACTCAGAGGTTGAGAGCAGTTACTGCTCTCCCGGAGGAGCTGGGTTAGGTTCCCTGCACACTCATGGTGACTCACAACGATAGCTCCCATAGATCCAAGGCAGTCTTTGGCTTCTGCAGGCTGCTGAGCACATGTAATGTACACAAACTCACACACCTATATATTAAAAACAAACTCATAAATAGTTTAAAGAAAATAAGCAAGTCATGCTAAGAATGTAAAGAGAAAGATCCTTTTTCACACTTAGAGACGAGAAAAACTTGTGTAGTGATTGTGGAAACCTTAGGAAAATTATACGTAGTGTTGAATTAAATCAGCAATGAGACCTAGTAATTGGCTGCTCAGTATGTATCTACAGTCAGACTTCCTAATGCTATAACATTTTAATATAGTGCCTCATGTTATGGTAACCCCCGACCATAAAATTATTTTTTATTGGTAGTTCAAAACTATAATGTTGCTACTGTTACAAATCATAATATAAATATTTATGTTTTCTGATGGTCTTAGGTGACTCCTGTGAAAAGGTAGGTCAACCCCCAAAGGGGTTGTGACCTACAGGTTGAGACTAGTGATCTAGAGAAAAGATAACAGCTAAGATAATACACACACACACACAAACACACACACACACAATTGAGACACTCAATTCCTTTGTGGGCTTAGGAATTAAAGTGAATTAAATATCACCACCCCATGCAACCCACATTCATAGATAGGAAACAGAAACATATGTTTAATAAAATAATTTTTTCTTTTACTCATAATTATTTTCAACTAGAACAATAAATAAACCGAAATTGGAATTAGCTTTGATATTACCTGGAGAAAATAAGCAACTCATTTATTTTTGTTTCCTGACATTATCTTTGTTTCCACTTATGTCTTTAGGAATTTAGTATTTCCAGGAACCATGGTTGTTCAAGATTTCATTAGGAGAATTGTTTGGCAGCAACTTGTTCTGCTCCTTTGAGGAGGACAGAATCATTCACTAGGTTTCCTCATTGAAGGCCATGACCTTGAAGGTTTGCCTGGTCAGCACTGTCGGGAATCAATAAGGCTTATAGAGGCAGATTTCGCCCCTGGCTCTGGCACACATCTCTGATTCTGCGCCATATAAAGATAAACTGTGAAGCAGATCACTGTAAACACAGGGGCAGAGATGACCAATGGCTACTTCTCAGAACCACTAAAGTCTAATTAAAGAAAAATAAATAAATCATTTTTAATCTTTGAAAATCTTTAAAATCTCATTTTAATCTATAATAAAACTTCAATACACATGTGAAGATTTTAAAATGGCACACACATACAAACAAAAACCTGATTTCTGTCTTTCTTTTAAAACTTCCAAGAAAAGGACCGGGAGGAAAGGCAAGTTTGCTGAAAAGGTAGGATGTGTTGAAGGCAAACACTCCCCAGAGCATCAAGCATAGTCAGATAACCTTCTAAATCCACACCTCTGAGTGCTCCCCAGTCATCATCCCTGCCTGGCACCACTGAGTGCTCCCCAGTCATCATCCCTGCCTGGCACCACTGAGTGCTCCCCAGTCACCATCCCTGCCTGGCACCTCTGAGTGCTCCCCAGTAATCATCCCTGCCTGGCACCTCTGAGTGCTCCCCAGTCACCATCCCTGCCTGGCACCACTGAGTGCTCCCCAGTCATCATCCCTGCCTGGCACCACTGAGTGCTCCCCAGTCATCATCCCTGCCTGGCACCACTGAGTGCTCCCCAGTCACCATCCCTGCCTGGCACCTCTGAGTGCTCCCCAGTCACCATCCCTGCCTGGCACCACTGAGTGCTCCCCATTCACCATCCCTGCCTGGCAGAGCTTCAGGTCCTGCTCATCTGCATTTGATTAAAAAAAAAAAGCCTCCTTTCAAGCCCTTGGCACCAGCTAGCTGGTTTCTTCATCAATCTATTCCCCAAGAAACTACCAGTTTCATATTCTGAAATGAGTCCTGAATTGTTTTCCTTCTTAATTAGAGATTTGGTGGCTTACATCTGCTCATCTAGAATAAGTTTAAATGCTTTACACGGTGGACAGAAGACTTCACAATTTGTGACCACGATTCTGGGTTCGTGCAATGTTGTCCTCATCCCGGTCTGATCATATCTCTAGGTTCCAGTGGAGAGGAAGCTTTATTTATTCATCTTTTAATTCTGTTGCCTTGGATACCGCTGAAGAAATATTCACATTTCCTATTTAGTTAATAATTATGCATATGCTAGTTGGCACCAAGGTATGGATGTTTAAAGTAATATGTACATAAATAGCAGGACATAGGTAAAGTTAGATATCCATAAAAAAATTCTGGACCAAACTTTCTAATTTGGGGGAGCACCATAAGAAAAGATACAGATTGCAGAGTGAGTGAAAATTGGCTCCAAACTATTGAATAAGTCCCTGACTTTTTGTGTCTATTGTGAATATCTATTTAAAAAAAAGAAATATTAGTCTCTGATGAAATGGGATCCTGACATTCTTATCAGGCTCAAATGAGCTAAAAGAAGGAGCTTATTAAAATTACCATTTTGCATTTTATAATTTATGTAATGACTAATTCCAAGTATAAAACTACCTTGTGGCTATTATAAGCAAGGCATAGTAATCCCAAATGTTTCTAAGTTGGTAATTAGCATTTGTTGGTTTCTTGGAGTTCTTGGGAAGAAGTTGCACATTACAAACCTCACCAGGATTTTTAGAAGGCTAAAAATATTCTCATCTTTTATGCATATACAGAAAAGCAAAGTAGGAATGTTTTTCTATGCAATTACTTCTTTGAACTTCCATAAACAAGGATATTACCACTTCCCTTGCAATAGAATACCGATGTATTCAAGACTCCTGGGTTTATTCTGAATGCATGTCATTAATCTCTCTTCACCACTCCATCCATAACAGTTACAGGCTGATTATTTGTATTGTTCAGTGGCTATGGAGATAGTGCAAAGTGACTCTGGACAGTCTAATGTGTAGCTCATAGCAGGTTCATTCACTGACATAATTTCTATCATCTTAAATTAGTCCCAATGTCTTTTCCTTCTTACCCCCCCCCCTTTATTTAGTTAGAGCCTCTGGATCGGGCTGTCCAGTCAGTCATCAGAAAATGTCTTGTCTCTGGGAATTGAGGAGATTAGTATGGCTATATTTTTAGAGAAGTTGATCGGGTCCTTTGGCATGCTTCGGTATGCCCAGACTCATGCAAATCATCCTACTGATGGATGGGAAAAAAAGTGTAAGGCTAAACTTCTTGAAATCCCTAAGGAGCATCTATCTACATATAAAACTGTGACATTTCCCTCTCAGGGTTATCCAGACAGACTCTCCTGAGCCAACGTGCATTTTCTTCACTTTCTGTGGCATGCTGTCAAGATCCAGTAGATACAAAGGCTTGCTAAAAAGAAAATGTTTCAAGGTGATTCAACTTCTAGACAAAAATATAACCATTGCCAGACACTGGTGACTGCCACCAATGCAGAGGCCGCCTGAGGTTTAGACAGCTCTGATGTCTATAGGAAGATAGCAGAAATGCCTTTAAAATCAATTGCTCATATTTATTCCTTAAAGGATATTAAAATGATGTGAAATTTCTATTTATATAATCTATCTCATATCCTACAAATATACCCTGCACATTCAACACATTCAATGCCACATGTACACTAGGTTACCTACTGCACATCAGACCAGTTCTGGCTTCAAGGACACCTGTGAGAATCACTAGAAAATTATTTAGTTGATTTGTTTTCTTTTACACACTTTGCGTTTATTCTAATAGGTTTTCTCCTGATCTCTGTGTTTACTCCTAATAAAAATTTATCAAGATCCAACCTTAAAACATTTTTTTTAGAACGACCTAGGTGTTCAAACCAATGAAAAAGCAGAAGTGAGTTCCTAGGAATTCCAGTCTCTGAGGAAATAGGACTCAGAGTAAATCACATCCCTTTTTGAATGGCAGCCGTCATTGTCAGTTGGACACCAATATGTCACACACAACTGGAATCCTAACATTTGGTGTGGTTCTATTCCCATACTTAACTGTCAGCCGTCCTTTCTTGTGTACTTCTCACCCAACTAATACAGAACTGGTACAGACTGCCAGATCAAACTCAGCTGCGGTTGGGGAGACTAAGAATGGTGGAGCACTCTAATGATGTTTCTCCTCCTGTACTCGGCATCAGCCATTAAAGCAGGGATCGCGTGTGGGCCTGACTTTATTCTGTCACCAATTTCTCTGCTCCATTATTTTTCTTTTCTTGCATTAAAATCGTATTTTTAAAGGGAAGTACAGTTTTGAGATATTATTTTCTTAATTACCTTGCTTTGTATCCTGGTTAAGTTCAAGGTCATATTGCACTGTGTAACTCATAAGATAATGTCCAAAAGAGTTATGTCAAAAGGTGTTAGTCTACAAGTAACTGGAACATGTGAAAATATGTTTTATCATCACCTTTAAAGACTTTAAAAAAGACAACTATATCAAATTAATAATTATATTTATAAAATAAATAATAATTTTAAAAAACTTTTTGGGGTCCAAGGTTTGACTTTTGAATGTTCTAGTTTGCTTTACATTGTTGTGATAAAATACTGACTACGCCAGCTTAGAGGAGGAAAGGATTTACTCAGTTCACGTGTCCTCGTCACAGTCCATGATGAGGGACAGTCAGTGCAGGAAACCTGATGCAGGCGCTAAGGCAGAAGCCTTGAAGACACAATGCTTACTCACATGCTCACCTTGCTTTATTACACAACACAGACCCACCTGCCCAACTGTGGCACTGTGCACAGTGGGCTGTGTCCTCCCATGTCAATCATTAAACAAGAAAACATCTGCCCAGGTTTGCCTAGTGGACATCAATAGAATGGAATCTTTTCTCAGTTAAGGTTCCCTCTTCCCAGATGACTCTAGTAGGTGTCAAACTGACAAAAATCTAACCATCCAGCACAACGAAATCAATACTAAAATTGTGAGGCACTGTTATGACAGACCTGACCAAGTAGGATGGGGGTAAAGAGGGAGGATTGTTGAAGGGTTTGGAAGTTTGGGCTGGAAAAGTCATTGGGTACTCAGAGCTGAATGGGCTGTTGTTATGGGGAAGCCTGGAAGTAAGACTGTTTGTTTGTTTGTTTGTTTGTTTGTTTGTTTGTTTGTATTGAAAGAAAAGCAGACAATGGAGACTTGCCTGATCCATGATGCTTCCATGGAAATCAGAGACTATCAGCTCTGTTCCTGTGATATTCTGAACTGAGAATCTTGGTTTCTGGTCAGTTTCAGTTAAATAATTGCTCTGATTAATGAAAGATCTTCACCAGTGGAGTGAACTTGATGCTTTCCTGGGGCAATTGATGCTGATTATGTGGAGCTGAAAAATCAGTCGTGATTAATAGGAGACCTACATTAATGAGGCAAATTCTTCTGGCAAGTGTTTCCACACAGAAGCTGTGGTCTAGAGATTACCAAGGTTATACTGATACATAGTGGCAACTGAATTTTTTAATGAGTAAGAGTCTCCCAGAAGATACTGGCTATGGCTTCTGCTTCAGTTCGTGCCTGGACTTGTCTCCATGATGGACTATCACCTGTGAGTTAAAATAAACTCTTTCCTCCCCAAGTTGCTATAAGTCATTGTGTTTATCATAGTAATAAAACACAAACTAGTATAGAGGGTAATGGAAATATTTTTAAACTATATCGTCAAAATAGTTGCATAGCTTTAAAATTCACCAAAACCATAACTGAGTGCTGGCCAATTTTATGGCATGCATGTTATACTTCAAAAGATTTCATGAACGAAGATCAAGATTAGAACAGATAGAATAAAACTGTCAATATGCTCACAGCCATGATGGATGGGCAAAGCAACTCATTATTCTCTCTCTCTCTCTCTCTCTCTCTCTCTCTCTCTCTCTCTCTCTCTCTCTCTCTCTGTCTCTGTCTCTCTCTCTCTCTTCTCTCTGTTTCTCTCTCTCTCTCTGTCTCTCTCTCTGTCTCTCTCTCTCTCTGTTTCTCTCTCTCTCTCTGTCTCTCTGTCTCTCTCTCTCTCTCTCTCTCTCTCTCTCTCTCTCTCTCTCTCTCTCTCTCTCACTCACGCACACACACACAGAGATAGGACCATGATCTTTGTATCAGTCAGAATAACAGAGATAGTTATAGAAATCTAGACACTAGCATTTATTTGTTTGCTTATATGTGATATTAAGGCTATTCAAGTAATTTATTTCTTCTCACATTATTACTGTCCTTACAATGAAACATCAGCACTTCCTTATTCCTGCCTCATTGGTCATCTTCTCTTCTCATTCCTCAGTGCTTCATTCACAGGCTGTTCTTCAGTGTGATGCCAAATCGCCTTCTTGTGGACTAAGTTGGGATCAGGAAAGCATGAAAATGTTCAATGAAAGTGTTAAAGTGTGTGATAATGTTAAATGTTGCTACACTGATGCTTCCCATGGACCCAAATGAAGGAGCAAGGATCCATAAAGACAGAGGTAAACAACTGGGCCAAATCAAGAGATGAGTCAATGAGCAATTTCTGTTTCCAAACATTCTATTCAAGTGTAGCATATACTTGTATGTACTATACATGAGTATATAGATATATAGATGATATATAAATATATAGATATATAGTTGATATATAGATGATATATAGATGATATAGATAATATATAGATATATACACATATACACATATACATATATTGTATACATTGTATATATTGTATACAGCATATATTGACATGCTGACAAGATAAAAATGTTTTCTGACACAGGGACTCATACATCCCAGGTTGACCTCCTACTCTCTGTGTATTTGAGGCTGACATTGAACCCCTGAGTCTCCTGCCTCCTCCTCCTCCTCCTACATGCTGGGATTACTGGCTTGTGACATTATGTACAGTATACAAGCATACTAATTTTGAAAGTGATTCTTCAGCCCAGTCAGAATCTGTTTTGTTCATGACGGTGTTCTTTACATTGAGGAAGGCTTGGCTCTGTGTGTTCTTCTCTGCTCTCTTAGTGGCTGCCACACTTCCATGTTGTGTTTGTAGTTTAATATTCACTTACTTTAAGTGTTCGGTCAACAATTGCCTTGCAGGAGTGTTATGTTGTTTCACGCATGACTTTATGTTTTCACAAATAGTTGACTTTATAGTTTTATAAAATAATTTTTTTCAATTGCTTTTCTGAACACCAGATAGCTTGTAATTTCTCCATTCTATATTCAGGCTGGGTGTATTGTCATTCTGTATCCCAATTCGAAAGACAAAGAAAAGACTGTTTATGAAATGTATGGCTTCCCGCCTTGTGAGTTATACAGAATCAAGGTTTATAGATATTCTGCTCAATAATTATAATTTCTAGTAATTCTTCCTTAGCTCATATATTTACAGACTGTTTTTGCCAGTAGTATTTTATTAACAATTTTCCCCATGCATCTGACCAGATAGTTTCATCACTAAGTAGCTTTTCAAATTGTCCTTTATCTCTTTGGGTTTTTTGTTGTTGTTGTTGTTGTTGTTTTGTTTTGTTTTGTTTTTTAAAATGTGTGTTTTTGTACTTCTGAGCCATCTGGGAATAGAATAAACACACGGGGTAAAGGTTAGGGATGAATCAGGCAAAGGGGACATTGGATTTCATTGTTACGAGGCATTTCTCAAGTTGAATGCCACATTATTGCCCTGACTCTATATAACATTGCCCGTAAAGCACTTCTTTGTTTTTGTGGTCTGCAGTGAGACTTCCATGTCTTCCTTCACTTATACTGGCAGATATATTTAGATGTCTATTCAAAGACTCGGAGCTCGTTCTGCCTGTCTGTACAGCGTCGCCACTAAAGTAGCTGCACAGGGTTACATATTTGAACTTCCAGGTATGGGACCAACACGATAAATCTGATGTGGCATCCATGACCATGGTTTTGTTGCTTTCCTGGACACAGAATATTTGATATAAATATTATTTCCTCTATTAAGATTTGGGATTGTACTTGTTATGAAAGTTCATTGAATTTGAGTAGCCTGTCTGTCTCGTCTTTTTTATCGTTTGAAGTTGGCTTTAGGAGGGAGAGGGTACAAATGGCTTCAATTTTCCATTTTTATCTGAAAGTCTCCAGATTGCTTCTTAAATGAGTCATGGAAGAAAAAGATAGTTGCTTGGGAACAATTTAATTACACACTATATATAAACTAGTAACTGGATTTTCTTTGAAGTTAAGTTAAACAATATAATTAATTGAAAGTAAAACATACCAATTTCTGTTTAGTTCTGATAGCTTAAGCCTTTTTGGGCAGGATAAGGAATATTTAGCTTCATAAACAGTCTTCTTCACAATTTAGCTGTCTTGATTCATCTTTTCTCAGTCCCGTCTTTTATTGAATCTTGACTTTTATCCTATGTTTCATAGAATGAGGGAACTCTGCACTTTTTCAGTACTTCAACGTTTCATCCAGGGGTCAAAACGCAAAGGGAGGAACTGGGGAGATATATCCATGTATAGGCAGGGTTGAGCATGACGACCTGAGCTCAAATCTCCGACACCCAAGGAAAAAGCGGGGCAGGGCTGTCCAGGACTGTAACCCCAACATTTGACGATAGTGAAAGGTGGCTCCCAAGAGCTCATTGGAGCATCCAGCCTAGCTGAAATGGGATGCTTTCGATTCAGGAAAACAACCTGCCTCAAGGGACTACAGCAAAAAGCAGCAAAGAAAGATGCCCACAGTATTAATTTTACTCTATACATTCCTGCTAAATGCCTACATACACCCCCACATGCATGTGCATGTACACACACACACACACACACACAAACACATACACATACACAAAACCCATCCCACACATGGAAAGAGTAAAATTAAGTATGTGGGGGAGATGTAGAGGCATAAAAGGGGGTTCACTGGAACAAACTGAAGCTGATACCCCCCAGATAAATAAGACAACTTCAGTCAGCTCTCCTGATCACTGGAAGATAAAGAACTATGCATATGACTGCCAGATTTCTAGTAAGTGCAAAAAGTAGACATGAATCCTGCCAGTTACAAAATGTCACTGATGTATTTTTAAAGAGTGTAAAACATAAAATGTCTGTGAACCAAATACATTTGGCCTGGCAGACACTTGAGTCTTCCTCTTTGATGGTCAGTGTTCTTTCTGCCAGGATTTTGGTAATTCTGTACATACTTAAAAATATTTGTCCATACTCTAATCCTTTGTGTGTGCCGGCATACCCAATGCTTCATGTCCTATCTTGTGTTTTGCAGATGTGGTCTATCCAGCTGTCCGTAACATTTGTAATGTAACTAACTTCTACTTTGAAGTAGTCAAACATCTTGAATTGTATGCACTCTGGAGTTTTTTCTGGAGTTCTCTTGTACTAGTTACTTTTAAAAAATTAAATTAATTTCTTTCTTGTGTTTGGTTGTTTTGCCTGCCTGTCCATCTGGTCTGTACATCATGTGCATGCTAACACCTATAGAGGCCAGAAGAGAACAGAAGATCCCCTGTAGATGGGGTTGTAGACTGCATATTGAAAATGGAATAAGTTCTCTATAAGAACAATCAATGTTCTTAGTTCCTTCTGTCACTATTGTGACAGAACATCCTTAAAAGCCACTTAAAGAGGAAATACTGACTTAGGCTCATGCTTTAAGGCACTGTACATTCATTCCACTGTGGTAGAAAGAAAAGGCAGTGCGAGATTGAGGCCACTGGTCACACACTGTTAGTGTTAGTGTCAGAAAGATGAATATAATGCAGATGCAAAATACACTCTCTTCTTTTTCTTTGAATCCTATCTGGGATCCCAACACATGGGATAAGAGTGTTCACAATCCAGGTAGATCTTTCCTCCCCAGTTGAGCCTCTTTGGAAATGTCAGCACAAGTATGTTCATAAGTGTGTCTACCAGATTATTTCAAATCTAATCAAGGGGAAAGAACATTAACTATAGCTGCGCTCTTTGGTTATTTCATGGGTGCTTTCAGTGTTCCTAGGGTCATGTGCTAACACAGTAAAATATTTCAGATGAAATTTCATCCTTCATCACTCTGGTTATAGAGAAAAGCTTAGTGATATTTATCAGATAATGACTATTATTTTACACATAATCCAACTAGTTTCCTTGATAGGTTTCACACACACACACACACACACACACACACACACACACACACACACACCATCATCATCATCATCATCAGATGAGCAATAACAAATTCTTCTCATTAATTTTTGGACTGTTTAAACTACTTGCTTCGAAAAAAAATAAACCTAAATAAACACGTGATTGTAGAATTCAAAACACATCCCCCACTGTCTAACCTGTAATGTTTATTCTGTATGTTAAGATACATGTTATTTTCCACATTGTTTATATAATAGAGATTTTATTGATATGAGAAAAGTTTATATTTTTTCAATAATGATACTTATATGGTTAACTTTGTGAATAACATTAAAATGGTCCATGATACTGAGAGGATACAGCAAGGATGGAAATTTAGAAACTTACTTAAAGAATCATACTTCAAGTTGTGTATTATGCTAATGTTTGAACATTTCATTGTGACAGTCTGGTCCATTTTCCAGCTGTTTTCCTAATTACTAACATTTTAAGCAGAAAATGTGGGATAAAATGAGTGGCATTGTGTTTTCCATTGAAAGTTTACAAGTACAAAATGAAAACGTTTTTTTAAAAAATTCACCGGAAAAACGGCTAGATGAACAGGGGATGGGACTGTGCCTTCACTGCTGTGAGTTACGGAAGAGAAACAAGACACCAAGAGCCCTTTTCTGTCTACAGCAGCACTGTCAGAGGGACCCTGCTCTCAGGAGAGCACCTGTAGTTAGCAGCCATAGATTGATTATTCTCAGCTTCTCTCTGCTTCGCCTTCCTTTCCAACTCATCATCTTTACATTGAGCTATAGTATATGAGCAAATTTAAAAGTACAGACCTGACATTTTTACTCTGAATTTTCACTTATTGTATGTGACCTGAAGACAAAATAATTATATTAAATTAATGTTCTATGATCCCAAACCTGTTTATTTTAAATTAATTTTAGGTGGTACATAAAAGAGTTTTTTTTTAAAAAGAATGGACACAAAACTGATTAGAAACATTTTGGGGGCATAAGAGAAATGTTTAAATTGGTGTTTAAAGTAAAACTTACAACTGTGTGATTACAGTGTACAATAAGTGAATTGAATGAGCCCAGTGTTACAATAAACAGACAGTAAACTGAGAAAATGATTTGAAAAAGATCTGAATTACTCTTGAAGCAGCACACATTGTTTGAAACCAGATTTTTATTAGCTATAGATGCTCACCACAAATGACAAATCAAAATTTATTTAAAAGCATATAAAAGACACAGCAGGAAAGAAGACAAAATGTCAATACATAAAATCCTCAGGTTAAAATCAGCACAGAAATAGGTAGGGAGTTTACAAAGCTAGACAAAGAACACATAAATCCAATTATGTCCAAAAGACTTCAGATTGTTGTTAAAGGACATCTTAAGGGCACCATTGAGAAAAACAATTCGTGTGCATTTGTTTACCGCCTCAATTATATATTGTGTACAATGAGTCCCCCTTTGTTTTTTATCTTAATGTAAATGTGATGCTTGTGCATTTATTATCTTTTGATACCTGTGACTAATGTCCAATGACAAAAATCAATGTGAGTAGCATTTCCCCTTTCTCAGATAATTCTACTAACGCATTTCTCTAGTCACGATGAAGTGTTGTTCAGGGTTACCCTACTGTGCTCTACAAAATCAAACCTAATTCCCTCATCAGTTTAATACTTCCAATTCAGTCTCGCCCTGTAGCACCTTGCTGCTTTCTGAGCCTCTAGTTAATTCTACTCTACATATACCTGATCTACATATACCACAAAAGAATAAGAACACCCAGTCTTTGCATTTGTCTCCCAGATATTTCTCTTTACTTGCCCCCTAATTCCATCCGTATTGCTAATCTTAAGATCTGGTTTCTTTATGACTGAATATACGGCATCAGGTATGTAGACCATATTTTTAAAATAAAACTCATTTTAATTCAAAGGCAGAGATTTAAGACATTCAAAGGGATGAAAGAAAGTATATTATGCTAAAATAAATTTTAAAAAATTACTGGAGAACTATATTGATTTTAGACCCACCAGACCTCAACAAAAGAAAACTACCAGAAGGTAAGGGGGAGTGCATTATAACAACGGAGTCCATTTGCAAGAAGGACAGAATTTGTAGCACGTACACAAAACATGGATAGAAGCACCAGAAAAAACAGTTTTATAGCATAATTTAAGATATAGGCAAGTTATATAAGTTAAAAGCAATTTTTTGCTGAAAATAGCCACTTTTTCCTCATTCTAAGCCTATCGGTTAACTTGAAAAGGACAAACACAATTGTGTGGCCTTTGAGTTGCAGGAACCTCTTGTCAGTGGTTATCAGTGAGGAGCCTGGGATATTGTTAGTGAGATAGACAGAAGACCCATGCTAAAAGTCAGGTGGTATTACAATTTGCTTCTCTAAAATAGGAAATGTTGAGATTTCTAAATGATTTGAAACGTTTTAGAAAGGATGTGTACTTCAAGAATTGACATATCTAGCAGGCTGAGAGTCTGTTAAAGACATAACTGAACTGAATATATGCATCCAAGAAGTCTCAAGAGTGTATGTGTTGCTCTAACTACAAATAAAGTTACAGTCTATCTATCTATCTATCTATCTATCTATCTATCTATCTATCTATCTATCTATCATCAATTCATCTATCTGTGATCATTTAAATATGCTTGGCTCAGGGAATGGCACTATTTGGAGGTGTGGCCTTGTTGGAATAGGTGTGGCCTTGTTGGGAGAAATATATCATTGTTACTGTGGGCTTTAAGACCCTAAATAATCACCTGAGAGCTACTCTTTTCCTGTTTGCCTTCAGAACAAGATATAGAACTCTCAGCTCCCCCTATACCATGCCTGCCTAGATGCTGCCATGCTCCTAACTTGATTATAATGGATTGAACCTCTGTACCTGTAAGCCAGCCCCAATTAAATGCTGCCCTTATAAGATTTGCATTGGTCATGGTGTCTGTTCACAACAGTAAAACCTTAAGACACTATCTATCTATCACTTATCTATCACCTATCTATCTATCATGTATGAAAAACACTGAAAATAATATTTAAAGGAGATTCATACTGGTGGGAGTAGATATTAGAAAAATAAAAACTTTAAAGTCAACTAGTCAAGATTTCACACAGGAAGTCTCAAGATAACACAAAAGGATCACAGCCACACCAGCTTCAAGCTAGTTGCCAAGATGGCAAACACCCACTCAGCATTCTCTAGTCAATTCAGTTCTGGCTCCATCTACCTAAAGTTAACATGAGACTCCACAGTCGCTCAGTCTTACAAAGACGCCCTGCTTCATCTTGACTGAACAGCTATAAATTCTCTGATCTCCCACGTCTCTGTTCTCACACTTGATTAATCTCATGAGGTGATTCTCAGACCTTAGAGATCACTCTCTCAATATACATATTGGTTTATTAGAAAGACTATATCCACAAACACTTAGCTGGGGAAAACTATGAGGTAAAGGGAAGGGACAAGCAGCTTCCATGTTGCTTCTCCTGGACCTGCTCAGCAGTCCAGAAGCTATCAAATCTTGTTGACTTTATATAGAGCTTCTACTCCAGCTCCTTCCCAGAAGGCAATGCGTGTGGTTGAAGATTCTAATACTTCAGTCACTTGATCTTTCTGGTGAGATCCTTCATCAGTGATGCCAGTGAGGAACAAGTGATAGATAGAATATGTGCTTCAGGAGTTACAGAGACAAAGTTTTGAGCTGTGATGAAAGGATGGACCATCTAGAGACTGCCATATCCAGGGATCCATCCCATAATCAGCTTCCAAACGCTGACACCATTGCATACACTAGCAAGATTTTGCTGAAAGGACCCAAATATAGCTGTCTCTTATGAGACTATGCCGGGGCCTAGCAAACACAGGAGTGGATGCTCACAGTCAGCTATTGGATGTATCACAGGGCTCCCAATTGAGAAGCTAGAGAAAGTACCCAAGGAGCTAAAGGGATCTGCAACCCTATAGTTGGAACAACATGATGAACTAACCAGTACCCCGGAGCTCTTGGCTGTAGCTGCATATGTATCGAAAGATGGCCTAGTCGCCCATCACTGGAAAGAGAGGCCCATTGGACTTGCAAACTTTATATGCCCCAATATAGGGGAATGCCAGGGCCAAAAGAATGGGAATGGGTGGGTAGGGAAGTGGGGGGCGCTATGGGGGACTTTTGGGATAGCATTGGAAATGTAATTGAGGAAAATACGTAATAAAAATATTTAAAAAAATATCCATCATAAAAAAAAAAAAAAGAATATGTGCTTCAGAAACAAAAGCCATACCACGTCCTACCACAGAGGACAAGAACTGTGTGAACACCTTTGGTGCTGTAGCACTGCCCTTGTCTGCATGTGTCAAGTATAAAATGTATTTTATTTTATTTTATTTTATTTTAATTTATCTTTTTACACTCCATATTCCATTCCCCACCCGCCCCCACCCACCCTCCGACTACTCCACATTCCACACCTCCTCCCCTCCCTACCCCATCTCCATGTGGATGTCCCGACCCCCCACCCTATCTGACCTCTAAATTCCCTGGGCCTGAATCATCACTGAATGAACACAGACCCAGAAGTCATCTATTGTATGTGTGTTGGGACCACCTATCACCTGGTGTATGCTATCTGTTTGGCGGTCCAGTGTTTGAAGAGATCTGGGGAGGTCCAGATTAATTGAGACTGCTGATCCTCCTACAGGATTGCCCTTCTCCTCAGCTTTTATCAGCCTTCCCTAATTCAACGACAGAGGTCAGACAGCTGCTTCTGTCCATTGGTTGAGTGTAAATATCTGCATCTGACTCTTTCAGCTACTTGTTGGGTCTTTTGGAAGGCAGTCATGATAGATCCCTTTTTATAAGCACGCCATAGCCTCAGTAATAGTGTCAGGCCTTGGGACCTCCCCTTGAGCTGGATCTCACTTTGGGCCTGTCACTGGATCTTCTTTTCCTCAGGCTCCTCTCCATTTCCATCCCTGTAATTCTTTCAGACAGGAACAATTATGGGTCAGAGTTGTGACTGTGGATGGCAACCCCATCCCTCACTTGATGTCCTCTCTTCCTGATGGAGGTGGGCTCTATAAGTTCCCTCTCCCTACTGTCTGGTGTTTCATCTAAGGTCCCTCCATATGAGTCCTGGGGGTCTCTCACCTCCCAGGTCTCTGTTAATTCTAGAGGATCCCCCAACCTCCTATTTCCTGAAGTTGACTGTTTCCATTATTTCTGCTGGCCCTCAGGGCTTCAGTCTTTTTCCCTCACCCAATACCAGATCAGGTTCTCCTCTCTCCCCCCACCACCATTACTTGGGCACTTCATCTGTAATTTTTATTTTTGGCTAATATCCACTTATTAGTGAGTACATACCACACATGTCCTTTTGGGTCTGAGTTGCCTCACTCAGGATGGTATTTTCTAGTTCCATCCATTTGCCTGCAAAACTCAGGATGTCCTCGCTCTTAATAGCTGAGTAGTATTCCATTGTGTAAATGAACCACATTTTCTGTATCCATTCTTCTGTCATGGGACATCTAGGTTATTTCCAGCTTTAGGCTATCACAAATAAGGCCACTATGAACACAGTGGAACACATGCCCTTGTGGCATGCTGGGGCATCTTTTAGTGGTATAGCTGGATCTTCAGCTAGATCTATTTCTAATTTTCTGAGGAACCTCCAGATTGATTTCCAGAGTGGTGGTACCAATTTGCAATCCCACCAGCAATGGAGGAGTGTTCCTCTTTCTCCATATCCTCTCCAACATGTATTGTCAACTGAGGTTTTGATCTTAGCCATTCTGATTGGTGTAAGGTGGAATCTCAGTATCATTTTGATTTGCATTTCTATGATCACTAAGGACTTTAGACATTTTTTTAGGTGCTTCTCAGCCATTCGGGATTCCTCAGTTGAGAATTCTTGGTTTAGTTCTATACCCCATTTTTGATTGGGTTGTTTGGTTTTTAGTGATTAACTTCCTGAGTTCTTTATATATTTTGGATATTATCCCTCTATCAGGTGTAAGGTTAGTGAGGAGTTTTTCCCCAATCCGTAGGTTGCCGATGTGTCTTATCCGACTATGTCCTTTGCCTTACAGAAGCTTTCCAGTTTCATAAGGTCCCATTTATCAATTCTTGATCTTAGAGCATGAGCCATTGGAGTTCTGTTTAGGAAATTTCTCTCTGTGCCAATGAGTTCAAGGCTCTTTCCTACTTCGTCTATTAGATTCAGTGTATCTGGTTTTATGATCATATACATAAGGGACCCCAAAAATTCTACCAGAGAACTTTGCCAGCTGATAAACAACTTCAGCAAACTGGCCAGATAAAAAATTAACTCAAGTAAGTAGCCTTCCTTTATACAAAGGATAAACAAGCTGAGAAAGAAATTAGGGAAACAATTCCCTTCACAATAGCCACAAATAGTATAAAATATCTTGGGGTAACTCTAACCAAACAAGTGACAGACCTGTATGACAATAACTTTAAGTTTCTCAAGAAAGAAATTGAAGATCTCAGAAAATGTAGAGATCTCCCATGCTCATG
This sequence comes from Mus caroli, assembly GCF_978045245.1. Taxonomy (NCBI): domain Eukaryota; kingdom Metazoa; phylum Chordata; class Mammalia; order Rodentia; family Muridae; genus Mus; species Mus caroli. The sequence goes on from NW_028227271.1 coordinate 14,249,831, forward strand.
GATTGGCAGAATTAACAAGGTAAAAATGGTCATCTTACCAGAGGCAATCTACAGATTCAGTGCAATCCCCATCAAAATCCCAACACAATTTTTCAAAAGCATAGAAAGAGCAATTCTCAAATTCATATGGAAAGGCAAAAAACCCAGAATAGCAAAAACAATTCTTAACAATAAAAGAACAGCTTGGGGAATCACCATCCCTGACCTCAAGCTTTACTACAGAGCAATAGTGATAAAAACTGCATGGTACTGGTACAGAGACAGACATGTTGATCAATGGAATAGAATTGAAGAGCCAGAAATAAAACCACACACTTATGGTCACTTGATCTTTGACAGAGAAGCCAAAAATATATAATGGAAAAAAGAAAGCATCTTTAAATAAATAAATGGTGCTGGTCTAACTGACTATCTGTAGATGAATGAAAATAGACCCATATTTGTTACCTTGTACAAAGCTCAAGTCAAGTATAAAATTTTGACTCCAGCCATTTAAAATTAGCAGTATGCTATTTCAAATAATGTGTTAAAAGCACATTTTAAGGAAAATTCAAAGTTTTAAAAATTAGATGCCAAAATTTTGTGTAGCAAAAGGTAATAAATGTCTAGATTTCACAACTGGTGGCCATTAATTACCATTTACTCTGTAGGACACATGGGTATGCCAGTAATGACATTAAACAGAACACACAGTTCAGCTAAAGAGATAAGTGCCTTGGCTTCAATGACCATTTTTGTATCAATCAGATATTAAAAGTGACAGTTTAATACACGGGCCTACGGCAGCTGCATGTACTTTATCGTAGTATAAAGCAAGACATTCTCTTCAAACAAATGCAAATGAGTCATCTCTAAATTACCTCTACCAGTTTCTACTCCTAAGTTCTCTGTTGTTAGATGTGGGTTTAAGACACAGAAATGCACGAATAGCTAAATGGCATTTGTCTTAGTCAAGACATACTTCAAACAGTTGATTCGTGAAGGCTACTCTGACAGTAGTTGTGAGGCTTACTCTTTCAAGTCATATGAATAATATTAACCTTCTTATACATGTATATAACTAGATATACAAAAATACTGGAATTATTTTACAGTACATAAATAAAAATTTTAAAATGTCAGAAATCTATGAATATGAATACAGTGATAATGACAATGGTGCAATCAACCTATAATACACCCTACACTATATCATAATTATTTATATAATGTTACATATGTAGGCATATCATTATCTATACACTTTAATAACCTAATTTCAAATTGTACCTTTGTCTTAAGCAGTAGCTTTCATTGGGATCTTATATCTAATGTATTTATGCTTTTAAAATGTTATTTTAAAAAATTAAAGTATATTTAAAAGCATATGTGATTTCCAGTGGATAGGCTGCAATGGTCTTACTGGCCATTGTATAACATTTGCATGACTTAAAAGAAAAAGTAAAATGTCTCCTTAGCAGATAAAAATCACAATAGCAGTAACTTACAAATGCTAATCATTTTTAGGGACAGTTTTTTCTAATGAATATAGGACACAGCAGGGCATAGTTCAAAGACCAAACACTCAAAATTGAACAATCAATGTAAAAATGGCACAAAAAGAATTTATTTCAATAAGCTTATAAATTAGAACATGTAGACTAAACAGTTCAGAATAGTGAATGGCTTTAATATGTAACAGTCTTCAACTAGGTGGGAAAATGCTTCTACTCATTGGTAAATTATGAAGAAATGTAAAACAAGTAAGTCAAACCTTAAAATTTCTTATATAATTCATGTGGCTATTATAGGTCTAGGATCATTCAGAGATTAACAAGTCTGACCACAAATGCATTTAATAACAACAACAACAACAACAAAAGGCTTTATTTAGACTGGCACCAGTACTGCACCCAAGAGTTAGGAATCTCAAATGCAGTCCTAAGCCATGTTAGTCCAGTGTTTCTAAAGGCAAAACCCATAAGGTTATGTGCCAATGTGCAAGCACAGGGCTCAACCTAGCAAACAGATGTCTTGCTGATGTCTGGGGTTCTCTTGCATAAGCAAGCTTGTTTACAGAAGCAGAACAGATGCTTAGCATTGTGGCTGTTATCTTGCAGGAACACCAGTTAAAATTTTATGAGACTGGACAATTCTAGAGCAATTCCCAGGAATTCCAGGAAGCCATTTGTCCTTGGACAAGCTGGCTGACAGTCTCATTCTCATGGGTATAGCTTTTATAGGCTAGAGAATTTATTTGCTCTATAGATCTTTCTTAATACCAGCAACTTACAGGGATTTATGGCTGGTCCAGAGACCAGTTTTACCCAAGATAGTTTTAGCACTTAAAATATTCAGCAGCCTACTCAAGATAAATTATTTAGCTTTCATTGTTTTGTAAATTGGTAAGAGGCATTTAAATGTTACCTTTCTATGATCTCTGATAGCTCAGAGTCTTCTCTTTGCTGTCTCCTCTGCATAATATCCTAATATTTGTACTGAAAAAAATAGTGAGGTGGTCTCTGGATGGCCTGTCCTTCAGTTTCTGTTCCATTTTTGTCCCTGTCTTTCCTTTGGACAGGAACATTTCTGGGTTTAAAAGTTTGAGTGCATGGGACTTCCTACTGTTCTGGGGCTTTCTAGTGGCCACCTGATTTTCCATCCCCCTTTGCTAAATGTTTCTATTCAATTTCCTGATCCTCTGTATGTCTCTCCTCTCTCTTCCAATACATGTTCCTGCCCTTCTTTTTCCCTACCCCTCCTCTCTCCCTGCCTGGTCCCTGCCTCCCTCTAGCTCCAGTGATTTTGTTCCCTGTTCTATAAAGGATTGAAGCATCTATATTTTGGTCTCCCTTCTTCTTAAGATGCACAGAGACTACCTCACCTAGAGAGCCATCCCATTTGCAGACACCAACCCCCCACCCTATTGCTGATGCCAAGAAATGCTTGCTGACTGGAGCCTGATATGGCTGCTCCCTAAGAGGTTCTACTAGCACCTGACCAATACAGATCCAGATCAAGATGATACAGATAGATACAGAGACAGAGACAGAGACAGAGACAGAGACAGAGACAAAGACAGAGACAGAGACAGATATGTGGGGAGTGGGCTGTGCACAGACACTGGTCTCCAGTCGAACACAGGTCTTGAATCCCGGAGGATCCAATGGGTGGTGATTCCCACCTACATGGGACAGAAGGTGTTTGATCATGTCTCCTGGATCCCTGGCTCCTGTCAAAGTTACCACCCCCACAGACCCCACAGGAGATGTGTGTGACTGTCAGTCACACAGACAATGTCCCAAACTTCTGGCATTCTGGCTAGACTCCACCCCCACAGTTACCTGACTATAGCCAGGTATGCTCCTCCCCACAGTTACCTGATAGCCCAGCCCACTATAAAAAGGGCTGCTTGGACCCTCCTCCCTCTTTTAAGCCCTCACCTTTCTTACTCTCATCTCTAGTCCTCCTTCTCTCTCTCCCTTCCCCCTTCTCTTCACGTGGCCATGGCCAGTCTCCCTCTTTCTTCTTCTTTTTTTCATTTTATTTTATTTTATTAGATATTTTCTTTATTTACATTTCAAATGCTATCCTGAAAGTTCCCTATACCCTCTCCCCTCCCTGATCCCCTACCCACCCACTCCTACTTCTTGGCCCTGGTATTCCCCTGTACTGGGACATATAAAGTTTGTAAGACCTAGGGGCCTCTCTTCCCAATGATGGCTGACTAGGCCATCTTCTGCTACATATGCAGCTAGAGACACGAGCTCTGGGGGTACTGGTTAGTTCATATAGTTGTTCCATCTATAGGGTTGCAGACTCTTTCAGCTCCTTGGGTACTTTCTCTAGCTCCTCCATTGGGGGCCCTGTGTTCCATCCTATAGATGACTATGAGATCCATAGATCCACTTCTGTATTTGCCAGGCACTGGCATAGCCTCATATGAGACAGCTATATCAGGGTCCTGTCAGCAAAATCTTGCTGGCATATGCAATAGTGTCTGGGTTTGGTGGCTGATTATGGGATGGAAAATACCAACACAAGGACAGAAACTACACCCTAATTATCCCTCTTTCTACCTTCTCTCTTCATCCCTGCCTTTCTACAATAATGTTCTAAAACCATAGACTGTCCTCTGCTCATCAAGACCCACCATGCTTGAACGATAGGATAAACTTTCCCCTAACAAGCCATGTCTAACTTCCTGTCGGAAGGCCTTCCTGCACAAAAGTCACAGTCTGGACCAAGGACTCTCGCCCATGTGGGAGCCACCCAGCACCCCTCTCTCTACCTGCCCTTTCCTCCCTTCGGCCCCAGGGCTGACCGAGCTACCCCTGGAGCCCCCATTCTGTTCTCAGCTCTTCCTCAGTGCCCAGCGTGTCTGGGATGCCCGAGGCTGAGAACCTGGTACCTAAGACTCCCCCTTGTCCACCACCTGCCAGCTGGAATCTGTGGCTTCCCACAGCCAGACACCCACCCAGGGCTGCTTGGAAAGCATGCAGTAGTCCTTCTGTGTCAGCCCACCCAGAGCACTGGAACTTGGCAGGATGTGGGTTTTCTCCCACTCCCTTTATCCCCCTAGTGCCCTCTGCCCCACACAGATACAGATACAGATACAGATACAGATACAGATACAGATACAGATACAGATACAGATACAGATACAGATACAGATACAGATACAGATAGATACAGATACAGATACAGATACAGATACAGATACAGATACAGATACAGATACAGATACAGATACAGATACAGATACAGATACAGATACAGATACAGATACAGATACAGATACAGATACAGATACAGATAAATACAGATACAGTCAACCACCTGACTGACCCCAGAAACCCCAACAGAAGAGCTAGGGGAATAACTGAAGAAGCTGAAGGGGATTACAATCCTGTAAGAAAAACAACATCAACTAACTGGATCACCCAGAGCTCCCAGGGACTAAACCACTAACCAAAGAGTATATATGGAGGGAGCCAGGCCTCCAGATACATATGTAGCAGAGGATGGCCTTATCTGACATCAATGGGAGAGAGGAGAGGCTTGGTGCCCCAGTGTAGGAGGATATTAGAGGGGTGAGCCAGCAGTGGGTGAATGGGTGGGGGGAGCACTCTCATAGAGGCAAAGGGGAGAAGGGTGAAGAGTGATGGGATGGGGGAATTTGTGGAGGGGAAACCAGGAAGGGGGATATCATTTGAAATGTAAACAAATAAAATGATTAATAAAAAAGAAAAAAATCACTAGAAAACAAAAAATAGTGTATATAGATACTGTATAATTATGATGGTTGATCTTCATTGTCAATTTGACTTGACTTAGAAAGCCTTAGGAGGCATTCCAGTTTGTGAATCTGTGAGAACGTATTTACAGGTGTTTAACAGGAAGGAAAGCCCCACACTGGATATGGACATCAGCATAACACATGCTAGGCCCCAGACATCAAAAATGGAGAGAGTGACTAGTGTGGGTAATAGCCTCAGGTCACGAAGAATTGAATCAAGCTGTACAAGGCAATAACCTTAATGATAAAGAATGTCTTAGTCTCAGCCTGAGTGTTCTCCACCTGCAGAAACAATATGACTCTAGGTGCCTTCCCAGAATCGTCGTGTTGGCCTGGTCTAACCACCTTGAGAGGCATACATCATAGGTTTTTCCAGTTAGAGTCAGGGGCTCTAACTGTGTGCCCTTCAGTTCCTGAGAAATCAAAGCACTCCCCCAGGCAGTGAGACATTTATGTTTCTCAATATGTTCCCCTGGAAGTCAAGAAAGCATGGAAGCTTGGCAGGACAATTGGTCTTAGAAATTAATCTTGTGTACCCTATGTACAATGTCTTGTATCCTGACAACTACCACTGTACTGGTCCTAGTGATCGTCATTATACTCTGCTTCTGATAGAGGAATACAAAGTCTGATTGCTTGCAAAAAACTTATCACCATCACAGTCTTGTTGTGGCCCCTACAACCCAAGCCTGATTTAATTCCTGTGTTGACCATACCAGGTGATCTTGGCCAGGTAAGTAAGTGCTGGAGTGCTTATAGGTACCTTCTACCTTTATCCCCTGTAAAGGTTGGACCCCTCGCTGTTCAAATACAGTAGTCTCACCCTGTTGTATCAAGTGTACTTCTGTGCCTCATTTCTCTTAAAACTAGAGACCAGCATGCATCTTTCTTTACTTCTTAACTGTGGATGCAACATACTCAGTCACTTCAAGATCTGCCACACTGGACTCTTTATCACTTTGAATCATGAAGCAAAATATAAAGTATAGTTTTCTTAAGTTGCTTCTGTCAGATACTTTTGTCACTAGAATGAAGAGAAGAAAAGAAAGAGGAAGAAGAAGAAGAGGTGGAGGAGGAAGAGGTAGAAGAAGAAGAAGGAGGAAGAGAAGGAGAAGGGGAGAGGAAGAGAAGGAGAATATGATGATGATGAAGAAGAAGAAGAAGAGGAAGAGGAAGAGGAGGAAGAGGAAGAGGAAGAGGAAGAGGAAGAGGAAGGAGGAGGAGGAAGGAGGAGGAGGAGAAGGAGAAGGAGAAGGAGAGGGAGAAAAGGAGGAGGAGGGGAGGAGAAAGAGAAGATTGATAGAATACTGGCTCTAAGGAGACAGTCAAATGATGTAATTAAGTTGACCTTGGGTTTGTAGATCTTTGGAATAGAGTTGTAAGCAGAATGTGAAAGAGCTTGGAGCTTTGGGCTAGCGAAGCCCTAGAGAGCTGTACTCAGAGCTTCACAAAGCATTGGGGTAGGGGTCTGGGTAAAACACTGAGAGTGATGTAAGCTGTGGAAGGGGCTCCTCCAAACTCATCCTAGAAACCAAAGAAACTGGATGTACTCTTTATGTGTCTTGGATGTGTGAGTGGAGCAGGGTGTAACAATAAGGCTGAGCTATTTAGAGTAGCGGGTTTTAAAATATCATAGTATTCAGGCACAGCAAACCCCCTTCTTCCCTTCCCTCACACCCTTACAGCTCCAGTTCTTCCTGGTTGTACTTTGAGGTCAATCTTTAGTTTCCTTCCTTCCTTCCTTCCTTCCTTCCTTCCTTCCTTCCTTCCTTCCTTCCTTCCTTCCTCCCTTTCTTCCTTCCTTCCTTCCTTCCTCCCTTTCTTCCTTCCTTTCTTTTCCAGTTAGAACATGAGAGAGAAGAGGTTCTTTGCCATGCCTGGCTTACTTTCACAAAATACACCGACTTCCTGCTCACCCATTTTGCTGCATGCGGCCAGATTTTATTCTCTTTTGTTTGGATAAACAACGTTTGAACTGTGTGGGGGTTTTCCTTCATACCCTAACACCAGTATCTTAGTCAATATTCTATTGCTGTGAAGAGACATCAGGACCAAGGCAATATAAAAGAGAGCATTTAATTGGGGTTGACTTACAGTTTCAGAGGTTTGGTTCATTGTCACCATGGTAGGGAGCATGGTGGCACACAGACCGACATGGCGCTGGAGAAGTAGTTAGGAGCTACAGCCTGACCCACAAGCAGAGAGTGCTTTTGCGTGATACCTGCCACTGGGGCTTAGTGTTTTTTCTTTAAAGTCTGGTTTAAATAATGTTGTCTAACTTAATATATATTTTAATTAAAACTCTGAAACAAATAATGCTCTTTTCTCTAGCAAGTCCCATAGTTACATGAAAGGTTAAGTGTAAAATAAATTGGCCATAAATCTGTTCTGCTACTTTCTTCTACATTTCCTGGTGCCCCGCTTTCATCATTAATATCTCCCAGATCACACTCCCCTATATTATGAACAATTTAACTGACATGTATGCTGTTATCTCAGTGTGATGAGACTGATTAGAAACTGGTCATACAATGTCTAATTCCATAAGTAACCAGAGCACTCAATGCAGATTCTCGTAGGTGCGTTTTTTAATCCACAAGACAATATAGTAATTTTAAATAATATTGCCTAAAAGCCTTCCTATTCTTTTCCTATTGCTTTTAACAACAAACGTAATGGCTTAAACACACACACACACACACACACTTATTATCTTAGCTTTAATTCTCAGCTTGGCACAGCTAGAGTCAGTCTCACAGAGCTAAGGTCAAGGTGACAGATGAGAAACATCCTCCTTTATTGCTCTACCATGTAGGTGGCTGGCACAGTCCAATTCTTTAAAGACAGAAGCCCTCATTTATTTCCCTGATGCTTGCTGGCCTGGTGCTCTCTACTGAAGGAGGCTGCCTTCTACCCTCACCATTTGAAACTCTCATAGCATGGCAGGTTGCTTTATAATTGATGGATAGCCTCCAGATTTCTCCCAAGTTGACACAAATGTGAATAGTTCCTCAAAATGTCAAAATTCCTAGGGGCACTAAAGGGAGCAGGAGCACACAGACCAGGAGCATGGTTTTTAAAATAATTAAAGTTTTTGTCTCATTTCTTTTATTTGACATGTAGGCATTTCTTTAAGTGTTTGTGTAAATTAGCAAGTGGTTCATTCCTTTCCTTGCTTCATGTTGCTAGATTGTGTGTTGTTATGTGGCCCTACTATAATTTTTGCCCATTTTCCTATCCAAATACATAGTCTATGGACTGTTTTCCATTTCACTGAGGTAAATACAATAGAGTGAAATTTGTAAATAGACTGGACTCAGACACAGCCCACTAAATTATGTTTACAGTGAATATCGAAAGAGAATTACTGTTATGAGGGGTGAGGACACACTAGTTTCCATCTCCCCCTGCCCGTTTCTATTTCTACAGACCATTTTATTCCATTTATTTCAAGAACTACTATTGAAAGAAACTATACTGCCCCTAATTAATACATGAACACTGTAGCATTTCAATGTAAGTTAACTGAAAATTAAAGCATCAAAACACTTTCCCGTTCCAGCCCTGAGAACTATATAGTTGGACAGCATGAAACTGCCCACCCACAATCTCTTGAGTTCACTGTGAGAGGCATGAGGTCACATGGCTTCCTGTTGGGCCTTCAGAGCACTGAGCTCCACAAACAACCCTATAGAGCTCCACTCTGACTAGCCTGTAAAGATAATCCCCAGAATGGGGTAGGGATTGCTCAAGGAGGCAAGGGAGACCTAAAAACTGGATGCGACACCCAAGAGCCAACGGAGGACTAAGAGGCCAATGAGATGTCTTTCAGGAAGATGTCACATGTCCTAATTGAGGTGGTTATGCTGGAAGCTGCTCTGTCATTCCCAAAATCTGGTTGTCTTGTCCCTATCAAGTGTTAGATCCCCAAATATTCTTGAGTAACCCTGAGACCAAGATATAACTGTGCTTGGAGTTACAGTTTGCATTTCGTAACTCTATGTATCTAACTGGTTAAGCCACGGATGTACCTTATCTCTTATCTTCCATCTAGACCCAAAGATACACCAGATACAGTGTTCTCGACTTCGAGATCCAGTGTGTATGTGTGTGTGTGTGTGTGTGTGTGTGTGTGTAAGTGTGTGTGTGTGTGTTTAAAGGTTGAAAAGGAAGACAGTAAAGCAAGAGCCACACAAACAAATATTTAAACATGATTAATTAATTAATTAATTTAAACATGATTAATTAGTGTCCTAATTACCAGGAAAGCAAATCAGTGACTTTAGCTGTTCACTTTTTTCTTTTAAAATAGAATAAGATTCATCAGACTGTACAACTAATGAGGGTTCAGCTGATTCTTTTAAATGCTTCATGGTTAATAAGCTAAAATGTTACAGCCTCCAAAATTCATTTGAAAAAATTGTGTTCCTTATATATATTGGATATTAGACCCTTATCTGATTTAGGATAGGTAAAGATCCTTTCCCAATCTGTTGGTGGTTTTTTTGTCTTATTGATGGTGTCTTTTGCCTTGCAGAAGCTTTGCAGTTTCATGAGGTCCCACTTGTCAATTCTTCATTAAAAAATGGGGCTCAGAATTGAACAAAGAATTCTCACCTGAAGAATACCAAATGGCAGAGAAGCACCTGAAAAAAATGTTCAACATCCTTAATCATCAGGGAAATGCAAATCAAAACAACCCTGAGATTCCACCTCACACCAGTCAGAATGGCTAAGATCAAAAATTCAGGTGACAGCAGATGCTGGCGGGGATGTGGAGAAAGAGGAACACTCCTCCATTGTTGGTGGGATTGCAAGCTTGTACAACCACTCTGGAAATCAGTCTGGCGGTTCCTCAGAAAATTGGACATAGTACTACCGGAGGATCCAGCAATACCTCTTCTGGGCATATATCCAGAAGATGTCCCAACCAGTAAGAAGGACACATGCTCCACTATGTTCATAGCAGCCCTATTTATAATAGCCAGAAGCTGGAAAGAACCCAGATGTCCCTCAACAGAGGAATGGATACAGAAATTATGGTACATTTACACAATGGAGTACTACTCAGCTATTAAAAAGAATGAATTTATGAAATTCCTAGCCAAATGGATGGACCTGGAGGGCATCATCTTGAGTGAGGTAACACAATCACAAAGGAACTCACACAATATGTATTCACTGATAAGTGGATATTAGCCCAAAACTTAGGATACCCAAGATATAAGATACAATTTGCTAAACGCATGAAACTCAAGAAGAATGAAGACCAAAATGTGGACACTGTGCCCCTTCTTAGAATTGGGAACAAAACACCCAGGGAAGGAGTTACAGAGACAAAGTTCGGAGCTGTGATGAAAGGATGGACCATCTAGAGACTGCCGTATCCAGGGATCCATCCCATAATCAGCTTCTAAACGCTGACACCATTGCATACACTAGCAAGATTTTGCTGAAAGGACCCAAATATAGCTGTCTCTTGTGAGACTATGCAGGGGCCTAGCAAACACAGGAGTGGATGTTCACAGTCAGCTATTGGATGTATCACAGGGCTCCCAATGGAGAAGCTAGAGAAAGTACCCAAGGAGCTAAAGGGATCTGCAACCCTATAGTTGGAACAACAAGATGAACTAACCAGTACCCCGGAGCTCTTGTCTCTAGCTGCATATGTATCGAAAGATGGCCTAGTCGGCCATCACTGGAAAGAGAGGCCCATTGGACTTGCAAACTTTATATGCCCCAATATAGGGGAATGCCAGGGCCAAAAGAATGGGAATGGGAGTGTAGGGAAGTGGGGGGCGGTATGGGGGACTTTTGGGATAGCATTGGAAATGTAATTGAGGAAAATATGTAATAAAAAAAAAAGAAAAAATTGTGGACATTTTATTTCTGACATGAATTGATGTTACACAAACACAGCCTCCTCTCTAAAAGAATATTTAGAGTCTGATTAAAATACTTCAATAAGAAAAGTGTGCTATTCCATTACTGGAAAAATTGGAGGACCGAGTGTGTCAAGGAAAGTATCATTTGTCACCTGGAATACTTTAAAAACAAATCTTTTAAAAATATATCTTAAATTTCATATCTGTTCCGAACTTACAAATTTTGAGCATGGATAATTTGAGGAAATATTTTAATTTGAATAACTTACCATTAAAAAGATGTGTTGTTCCTTCAATTTGTATCAGAAGCTGATTTTACAAGGACATCTGAATTTAGATGCACAGAACAGTAGCTATAAATATTTTGGGCCCATGAGTCAGATTGCAGGGGCAGAAAATTGTCCCATTTATATCCTTCCTTTCACCATCTCTGTAAAAGCTACCTGTCTAGACTGGACTGGTATGAATGACAGAAACTCTGTTTCAACTCTCAGAATTTGTCAAGAATAAACTTTCTTCTTTCCTCATTAATATGAATAAAAATATGAATAAATAACATAGTCCACATAGAGAAAGGAAGCCCTGAAAAGCAGTGTCATGTCACCATCCATCCAAAAGTGCAGGCCAGAGAGGAAAAAGGAAAAAAGAAACCTGTCTGTCTAAGTCAGGGTTTCTATTCCTGCACAAAACACAATGACCAAGAAGCAAGTTGGGAGGAAAGGGTTTATTCAGCTTAAGTTTCCACATTGCTGTTCATCACCAAAGGAAGTCAGAACTGGAATTCACACAGTGCAGGAACTTGGAGGCAGGAGCTGATGCAGACAGAGGCCATGGAGGGATGCTGCTTACTGGATTGTTTCCCCTGGCTTGCTCAGCTTGCTATCTTATAGAACCCAAGACTACCAGTCCAGGCATGGCACCACCCACAATGGGCACTCTCACCTTTGATCACTAATTGAGAAAATGCTTTGCATCTGGATCTCATGGAGGCATTTCCTCAAGGGAGGCTCCATTCTCTGTGATAACTCCAGCTTCTGTTACACACAAAACAAGCCAGTACAATGTCCCAATATTGTTCAACTTATGCTGAAGACCAAAAAGGGCAACAACTGATAGGCCAGCAGCCCAGTACAGCACAGAGAAGAGGGGGCACGGTAAAGTTGAATGGGTGCACCATAGTAATAAAGAGCCTTGGTTTTAGTGATACCACAGGAAGAAGGTGAACAGCAGACACAGTAAAACCTGGCTTGGGCTGGAGAGAGGGCTCAGAGGTTAAGAACACTGACTGCTCTGCTGGAGATCCTGAGTTCAAATCCTCCTAGCAACCACATGGTGACTCACAACCATCTGCAATGACATCTGACACCTTCTTCTGGTATGTCTGAAGACAGCTACAGTGTGTTTATTTATAATAATTAATAAATAAAATCTTTTTGAGAGAGAGAGAGAGAGAGAGAGAGAGAGAATAATCTGGCTCACTGGAGACCACAACTTAAATACGTTGCTTTGTAATCAACCTCGGTGGATAAATAAAGACAAATAGTAAGTCAAAGACAAAATGAGATTCTTTTCTAGCTTTGTTTGTTTGGCTGGTGTGTTTTATTGAGACAGCATCTTACTTACAATATAGCCCAGGCTGGCCCATGACTCTCCCTCTGCCCTAGCCTTCTGAGTCTTGGAGTTAGTTTACTGTACCTTAATTATGGTAGTAATATAATTTATTTTTAATACAAGGGATAGAAGGAGAGAAATATAGAGGATGCATGAAGAATAAATAGCCTATTGGTATTAATAATTGACAATTACATAGTTTGTCATGAACACATTTTGGAAACTAGAAATAAAATTTTCAGAAATTATCCATGCCCACTACCTTTCTTGAACTTCAGGGACTTTGGAAGAAAGAGAAATGGATGTATAACCACGCTGAAGAAGAAAGCATGTGTTTCAATTAAGAGTACACAAGTTGTAGATGATACAGAGCTGCCTTGTCACAGGAGACTCGCCAATATATGGGTAGTGCTAGGAATTCAATACTGCTATTGGAGAGGTCTTCATATTTTCTTCATGCTGAGCCATGAATGGTGGAGTGGCAGAGGATTATAGGCCAGGAGGAGAGGAAGCAATAACAGAACTACAGAAAGGATGCCCCTGCCAGTGTAAAAGAGGCAATCAAAACCAGAAGGAAAGTCATTAGCTGGCAAGACATGTGGGGCTTCTGTAGAGCACCTCTAAGATCCTGAGAGGAGAGATGGTTCTCTCATTCAGAAGACCGAAGTGAAGCAGAAAGCAGCTTTCTAAGGGGGAAGTGCTTCTGTTCCCCCCTCAAGTCTCATGTGTCAGACTGGAAGATAAAGACTGGGTTCTAAAGTAGAGTGTGCCAAAGAGAAGGGAGGTACTGCTCTCTTCGGGAACTCTCTGGAAAGCCAGGATTGTCCTGAGAATCCATCATTTCTTACAAAGCTCACATCCAGCTACAGAAAGACAGAGAGGATTCGAAGGAACAAATCATCACCTGGATGCAGATTTTGGATGGTGAAAACTGCTGTGAGCACCAGTCTTTCTCTGTAACAACAGCAAGAGCAGCAGGCCTAGCTAATGCCATGCCACTCCATGCCACCATCTCCTCACTACTGGAAAAGTTTGTTTCTTCCATTCCAATGGTAAAACACCAAGCAAACGCTCATATAAACATTTAAAGACCCTGAAAAGCTGGGCAATAGTGGAGCAATGCTGTTAATCCCAGGGCTTTGGAGGCAGAGGCAGGTAGATCTCTTGAGGCCAGTCAGGTCTGCAGAGCAAGTTCCAGGACAACCAGGTCTACACAGGGAAATCCTGTTTTGAAAACAACAACAGAGAGAGAGAGGGAGAGAGAGAGAGAGAGAGAGAGAGAGAGAGAGAGAGAGAGAGAGAGAGAGAGAGAGAGAGAGAGAGAAGAAGAAGGAGGAGGAGGAGGAGGAGGAGAAGGAGGAGGAGAAGGAGAAGAAGAAGAAGAAGAAGAAGAAGAAGAAGAAGAAGAAGAAGAAGAAGAAGAAGAAGAAGAAGAAGAAGAAGAAGAAGAAGAAGAAGAAAGAGGAGGAGGAAGGAAAGAAGGAAGGAAGGAAGGGAGGAAGGAAGAAAGGAAGGAAGGAAGGGAGGGAGGGAGGGAGGGAGGGAGGGAGGGAGGGAGGGAGGGAGGGAGGAAAGAAGGAAGGAAGCTGTCTTCTCTGTTGTTGGATAACTCATTGTCCCCAAACTTAAAAACAGAAACAGTGAAGAATCGACTCCTCATGCTTTTGGTCTTTGATGGTACTTGTAGTAACCAACTGTCCTTTCAAGCTTAAGTGCACTGTTGAGAGCATAGCTAGAATGCTTCCAAGGCCTTGTACTATCTAATTTCTCCTGGGGAAATCTTCATTGAGGCTTACTCACTGCTATGAACTCCTTGCCAACTGAGCCTCTCTCAGTTTCTTGTTTCATGGTCTTTAACTATGTCCCTACCACATTTATATGTTGGTTCCCTAAACCCCACTTCAAAATGCAATTTTAAATAGTGAATTTTAAATAATGCCCTTAAAGAGGTAATCAAGTTTAAATAAGCTAATCAGGTGGGCTCTTTCCAATCTAAGCTGTTGCTTTAAAAAGAAAAGAACTTGGATTCAGAAAGAGACACATAGGGTATGCATCCACAGAGGGACAACCTTGTCGTGAGGAAATAAGGGTGGCCTGTCTGCAAGTCAATGAGACTGTTTCAGGACAGGACAACCCAGATGGACTTTATAGTATGGACTATATAGTATGGACCATATATGATGGACTGTATAGTATGAAATACAATACAAACTTGTTTAAGTGGCACAGGCTATGAGGTTTGCTACCACGACTCTAGCAAACTGATATAGACTTCTTAACCAAGGCTGTTGATTTCCCTCAGAATAAGAGAACAAAAGAGGACATCACCAAGAAAGCTACACCCTTCCAGTATCCTTATGTCAGAAGCAACTCGAGACTACACCTGCTATAGTCTGTTCTTCTGGCAACAATTAAAAATAAATCTAGCTCAAACTGAGAGGAGATGAGAGGCAGGCATGAAAACCTTGAGGTTGGCATCACAAGGAGATGCTGAGAAGCTGCTTGTCTGAGATCCCAACACAACCTGTAAGGAATCAGAGACTGTTACATAATACAGGAAGCCAGCACTGGCTGGGTAAACAGCCTCTATAGCTGTCTGGATGGAGCTTAAAATGGAGGAGAAAATTGAAACCCAAGGCATTTGCATCAAGGTTTGTCATATGGGATGGCATGTAAAACAGTGATGCAAACCCATAGTCAGAGTTTTGGATAGATAGATAGATAGATAGATAGATAGATAGATAGATAGATAGATAGACAGATAGATGATACTGATAGATAGATGATAGATAAATGATAGATTAGATAAATGATAGATAGATGATAAATGATAAATCGATGATAGATTAGATAAATGATTGGTAGATAGATAGCTGAATAGATAGATAGATAGATAGATAGATAGATAGATAGATAGATAGATTGATAGATGATCGATAAATGATAGATTAGATAAATGATAGATAGATGGATAAATGATAAATAGATGATAGATTAGATAAATGATTGGTAGATAGATAGATAATACATAGATGATAGATAAATGATAGGTTAGGTAAAAGATAGATAGATAGATAGATAGATAGATAGATAGATAGATAGATAGATAGATAGATAGATAGATAGATAGATAGATGAAAGCCTTTTATTCTTAACCCTGTCATTGGTTGCAGTTATTATCATTATTACTTTTCTATCACCATTTACATCTACTGTCTTTTCTCACAAGCAAGGATAAGAGCAGAAACGGTTCTAGTTAGGTGAATGTCATCAGTTGCCCTTGTATCTCTGCTTCTGAGTTTAGTCTTGCCTTTGTTCTTGGCTTGGTTTACACCTCTTCATGAGTAAAGTTTGCAGTCAATTATCATGTGACAGTACCAACTACTAAATACTACTACCCTAAATATATGTTCAAATTAAGGGTTACATAGCGGACATTTCTAAAGCAGAACATGCTTTTTTAAACAATCACAGCCTAAGCCAGCTGGAACATTATTTTGGGTGCATCGTCATCGTCCTGCCTCTGGACCATTATTAATTGTTCAGGCCTTTTTCTTTCTTCAAAGATTAACTTAGGGGACAAAAAAAAAGGAAAAAAAAGGTAAATTTGTTTATAATCAAGCAAACTAAATATATGCTATAGCAAGGGAGGAAGCAGTGCCAAATCTCACTTATTTTTTAAGTTTTGTAGCATTTTGAAATGTAAAAAGATCACCTGGGGCATACTTAGTAATATATTTATAAAAAGCATACCACATACCTAAATAAGAAGATAACTTTGGAGAAAAATGGCCATCATAAATTTTATCCAGGTACCATTATTTTTGTAAAAGAGTGAAACAATATGTAAGTTTAAGTCCTGAACTGGTTGTTTATTTAAAAAATATATTCAAGAAATCATTTATACTTCAGACCTGACATATGAGGAATTGCAATCTCTGGAGTTTAAAACTGATATTAGGAGATGGGGACGTTTAGAATCGGCCCCTATGGAACTGGAGATTGCTGACATACCCAAGTCCACTTTATGTTCACCTCAAGTATGTTCTACACCATCTTGGTATCAGAATCTTTGAGAGTGTTAAGATAGCCTGGCTTAACTGGACTAGCTCGTTTGATCCAAACTCAACCCTTCGTTAACTACAGAGTATTTCTGGGACTTAATTCTTTAACATTAAATCATGGATAGCAATGGTTTTATAGAATATCATGGTGACTGCAAGGTGGTGGTTTGAATGAGAATGGCCGCCATAGACTCACATACTCAAATTTCTGTTGACTCTTTAAGAAGGATTAGGGGGAGTGGCTTTATTGCAGGAGGCATGTACTGGGAATAGACTTTGAGGTTTCAAAAGCCTCCACCAGGTCCAGTCTTTCTCTGCTTCCTGCTTGTGGATCAGACACAAGCTCTTAGCTCTTGCTCCAGCATTATTCCTACCCACATGCTGCCATGCCTCCCTCCATGGTGGTCATGGACTCATCCTGGGCAAGCAAGCCCCTGAATAAACCCATTATTTTATCAGTTGCCTTGGTCACAGCAATAGAACAGTAACTGAGACAGGTGGTTCTAGGACTGGGGTATTTCTATGGCAGGTCTGGCCATGATGTTCTTTGGAGAGATTTGAAAGACTCTGGGATTTTGGATTAGGAAAGTGATTGGATGAATGGTGTAAGTGTGGCTTAATGGCCCATTGTAGTAGGAGCTTAGAAAAACAATAGAGCTGAGAGTTATGTGAACCATGGAGGGTCATGGAGTTTTATGAACTCAAGAGGTTTCAAAGGGGAACAATATTAGTGACTAGTCTAGAGGCCATTCCTGTGATATTTTGGAGATTGTGCCTGCTTTTTTTATTTGACCTGAGGATTTGCCTGAGGCTAAGTTGAAGAGTTTGGACTAATCTCACTGTCAAAGTAGATTGCAAGACAGTCTAATATCAACTGTGTAATGTGGTTACCAGTGAAAACTCCTGTACAATGAAAAAGAGGAAGCTGGGCAAGACAAATGCAAAATGTACTGTTTGAGGAGGAAAAAACAGTACCAGGCAACGTAATGTTGGAGCCAAGTTGAAGATGAGAACTTTAAAGAAAGGTCTGATGCTAACTGGAATAAAGGACACGGTGTCCTCAGCACCAAACCTCTTCTAGCTGATCCTGAAACTTGTGAAAAGAAAAGGCCCAAAGAACTATCTGTTCCCAAAGAACAACAGAGGACATTTTATGTAAATGTAATTCTAGGAAGGGGCTAGATTCCAGTTCAAGGGAGCAGAACTTGGCAGCTCCAGACAGCTGTTTCTGCCGTTAGAATCATGAAGGCTACCTCAGGAGTAAAGAGGTTGTAAAATCTTCCTCCATGATGAAAGGAGCTGCCAAGGCTAGGTGTGTGGAATGGGAATTCCTACATGGGGGCCAGGAGAGGCCATTGTGTAGGACTGGGAAAGTGAAGCAGGGGAAGGGTGTAGAACCCAAAGGCATTGAAGATGCCAGCC
Organism: Mus caroli; assembly: GCF_978045245.1. Classification (NCBI taxonomy): domain Eukaryota; kingdom Metazoa; phylum Chordata; class Mammalia; order Rodentia; family Muridae; genus Mus; species Mus caroli. The sequence continues at coordinate 14,268,091 of NW_028227271.1, forward strand.
TTGGAATGTCTGCTGAGGAGAGATGCATGCAAGGAGGGAACCAGCCCAACAGAGAGAAGTGTGTTAAGCACAACAAATTTAGAAAGAGGGCAAGACCTGAAGACCCACCTAAATCCTTTGGCTTTGTGAATAGAGCTACAAGATTTTGCAGTTTGCCCTGTTGGATTTTGATCTTGCTTTGATGGGAGTGGGGGTTGCAGCTAAGAGATTGCCTTGAATCTCAGAAGAAAGTTGGACTTCTGACTTTTAATCTATGTTGGGTCTGTGAAAGACTATAAGGACCTTTGAAGTTGGAGTAAGTGCATTTACATTATGATATAGCTGCAAGCCTCTAGTGGCAGGGGATGGAATGTGGTGGTTAGACTGAGAATGCCCCCCTTAGGCTCCTATGTTTAAGGGCTTGGTCCCTAGTTGGTGAGAGTGTTTTAGAAAGCATTAGGAAATGTGGCTGGTTTATAAGATTTACTCTAAGGTTTCAAAAGCCCACCCCAGGCCTAAACTCTCTCTCTCTGCCACCTGCTTACGGGTCAGATATCAACTCTTCACAACTGCTCTAGTGCTGTGCCTGCCAAGCTCTCTGCCATGATGGTCAGGAACTCCATTCAACCTCTGAACTGCAGCTAACATCTTCCTTTTGTAACTTATCTTGGTCATGGTGTCTCTTCAAAGCAATAGAACAGTAACTAAGAAAGAAGGAGACTTTAATCCAGACTGACAGATCATAAGTGTTTCAACCAAGTCTATTATTAAGTCATTTGACTCCTAGGAACTCTTCCTTATAAACTGTCAGCTTGTCAAGAGCATCTTTCCTTTCACATTAAAATCGAAATAGTCCTGAACTAGGTGCTTCACCCACATGTCCTAAAAATCCTTCTGGACTTTCTCCCACTTCTCCCCACAGCTTTCTCTCTAGATGCATGTTTTAATCTTGTCATGCTGTGTGTGTGTGTGTGTGTGTGTGTGTGTGTGTGTGTGTGTGTGTGTGTACATGTCTGTGTGTGTCCGCACACATCAGTGTGTCTCTGTGTGTGTGTACACAGATGTGTATGTATATTCATGTGTCTGTCTGTCTGTGTCTGTGTGTGCATGTGTGTGTGTGTGTTCTGTGACTCTCCAAGGAATCTAAGCTCCCTGACAGTCTTTGCCATGATATTTTCCTTGAATGCCACATGGGGAGTACTCAACAGTGTTTATGAAATTAATGAGTGTCGCTTACATGCTGAGATGACATTTTCTTACAAAGTATATGCTAAGGTTGATTCAGTTATATTAGCTAGCAGCTTTGAATGAACAATTAAGAAAAAAAATCCTATTTAAAAAATAACTTGAAACAGTATGTTCTATTTAAAATGTTAGTCACCAATATTTTGATCAGATTGGACATTTTGAGCAGTGAGTTCTTTCTGCAGACTTCATGCTGATGCTTCTCTGTGGTCACAGGTGCTCACTGGGATCGGACACATAGTCATTTGCAGTTGGCATTTCAAATTATTTATTAGAGTAGTGTCTCTTGGATCTAGACTAAAAATAGCACATGGATATTAAAGAATAGTTAAAAATACATGCCATTCATAAAGAGATCTTAAACACTGACACTTGGAGAACTTGCTTAGCAAAGACTGCAGCCTTTACATGTAGCCACACAGTCACTATGGTTACAGTGATTGACAGCCATCCCGATTCACTATCCATTCAGCCACAGAGCCATTTGAGCAAATCTCTGCTATCCTTTATATGAAGAGCAAGATGTCAAAGTTTCTGCCTCTAAGCTGACCTTAAGTGGTAGGCACTCCTTCTAATTAAGTTTGCATTTCTATATCATTATTAGCTCTTCAGTGATAGCTATGGAAACTCTAAATAGCGAGCATTTTCCAAGTTAGCAATAGCTTGTGATATACACAAGATCCTCATTTGAATAAAGGATTTTAGCTTTAACATGGAATGCAATTTAATAAAGCACTTTTAATTTAGAACAGCAAGTATCAATGTATATCACAGTATAGATACTCATCTTAAACTTGTTGGTATACCTATCATTATGTTCAGTGGCTTACGCTGCCAAAATCAGAGATAATATATATATAACAATTATGTAACTAGACATTGAGGAATCTGGTATATAAATTAAACTGAGTATTGTGAATAAGAAATTTTTAATTAACTTTTTAACCTTATGTCATAATTAACTTTGTGACCTTACAGCAAAATATAACCAATAGTTCACTAAGTAGCTGATGACAGAAAAGCAGACTTCAAAATTAATTTATAATTTTAAAGTTCAATCTCTGTCATTTGATTTATCCTTTATTTTTAAAGTTATAAATTTATTTATTATCAAAACATTATAGCAATAAATACAAATTATATATGAGTGTATGTGTGCATGCATGCATGTATATTATCTTTTTATGATTATTTTTAATCAGGAATCTTCCATTTTAATATCTTTCCTTATAATGAAAGAGGTAATTTTTTATATCGTTCTTACTTAAAGAACCAGGTAATCCTATAAACAAGAAAACATACATTCTGAAACAGGAAAGGAGAGGTTTTCTACTTTCAAATGCATTTAAACTTTTTATTTATTTATTTATTTGAGACACGTATCTTTAAAATATTTCAGGAGTAATCACAATGGGTGCTGGGCACTACCAAGAGCAGAATTCTTTAGTTCATAGTCTCAATCAATGATAAGTTAGTAGACCTCTGACACATAGAAATGAAGTAATAGGCTAAATATCAGGATCATGTCTATAGTATTAAATATTCATTTTTAACCAATACAGAGAAAATTAACAAGAAATAGATATATATAACCTCAGTTATAAGGCTAGATGTTTTTCGCTCTTATATACAACAGGCAAAAGGATATACAAATCAGTAAATATATAAAGATTTATATAATGTGATGTACCCAATTGTTCATAACTAATATGAACAATTACAGAAGACATAGCCTTCCAAGGTCATGTTCTGTGTTTCCCAAGGTCATCCACTAATGCCATGCTGTTCAGTATTATACTTGAAGTTCTCAAGAATGTGATAAAATGAAAGGGAAGAAGAGAAAGAAATGGTTATGAACATTGGAGAGAACAGTGCATCATTCATTACAGTTGATAAGTGGAAAATGCACAGGAAGGAATATACAAAATTTAATTGTACTTTTACACATAAGAAAAATCAACTGAGACAGGAAAACAAAATTAGAGTATAATAAGTATAAATAAGTTTATATTTTGCAGTTAAATGTTGGATAATATTTGAGAAAAAGTTGTAGCCAAAATAAATGGGACATAGATCTGATATGTTTACATTTAAAACTATAAAATATTTAAAATATTAAGCAAAAAAACCCAAAACTCTTGGAAGGGAAGAGTGAAGATTGGCGCCAGAGTTTCATGCATGTGAGGGATAATATTCTCTGCCACTGAGGCCTGCCCCAAGCACAAGGACATAATGTTTAAAAGGTCAAATTATGGCCAGTGTGATGCCGTAGGGCCATGCAATATACTGACAACATCTTTTACATTCCAAGAAACTGGAACCTTTGCTGAACCTCACAGCCAACGTTAGTAATAAAGATCACTTGGACTTAAGGTGGCAGTCTGCTGTCTACTAAGTCTGGTTTTTAAACCTCCTTCAAGAGAGCATTGTAAAAATCAACCTTACCTGCCTTAGATTTCTCCTGTAACCAACTTTTACAACCTAAGCTAATGTGTAGCTAGAATCTTAAAGTATGTTCTCATCCAAAACTCTAACCCAGAGTAATGCATGTGTGTGCATCATTTGCTAAAAGCAGCAATACAGAAGTTGAAAGCAACTTTCTAAAATCTATCATAAAGGTTACAACAACTGTTTACAGATATTGGTCAATAAACAATGACATTTTTATCTAGGTCAGTTGGGGTCAGTTGGCCCCAGTAACTTAATCCCTTGTAAAACTCTGTTAAATTGATTGTAAAGTACCCCGTTCTTTCCCTTATGAGATTTCTGTGCTGTTCAATATAGATAGCAAAGCTCTTTGTTATGGACAGTCATACCACTCATAGACAACACTCACACACAGCTCATGCAATAGATATAGGATAGTTAGTGTACTGGCTAGTTTTGTGTCAACTTGACACAGGCTGGAGTTATCACAGAGAAAGGAGCTTCAGTTGGGGAAATGCCTCTATGAGATCCAGCTGTAAGGCATTTTCTCAATTAGTGATCAAGGTGGGAGGTCCCCTTGTGGGTGATGCTATCTCTGGGCTGGTAGTCTTGTTTCAAGAGAGCAGGCTGAGCAAGCCAGGGGAAGCAAGCCAGTAAAAAAAACATCCCTCCATGGCCTCTGCATCAGCTCCTGCTTTTTGACTTGCTTGAATTCCAGTCCTGACTTCCTTTAGTGATCAACAGCAATGTGGAAATGTAAGCTGAATGAACCCTTTCCTCCCCAACTTGCTTCTTGGTCATGATGTTTTGTCCAGGAATAGAAACCCTGACTAAGACAGATAGACACATTCAGACACAGGAACAAAAACTTTTTTTCTTTTCTTTTTTTTCTTTTTCTTTTCCTTTTGTCTTTTTCAAGACAGGGTTTCTCTGTGTAGCCTGGCTGTCCTGGAACTCATTCTGTAGACCAGGCTGGCCTCGAACTCAGAAATCTGCCTGATGAGATTAAAGGCAAGTGCCACCACAGCCAGGCAAGCTTTCTTAATTAGGACAAATAAACACAACCTATAAAACAAGCAAAACCACAATACAAACTGTGAATTATAACTGGTAACTATTAAGATAGAAAATACAAGGAACAAAATAGGAAAACATTCCATCTTCAATAGACAAATTGTTAAAATGTGACCAAAAAAAAAAATCCTGAATGGGCATTTCAGGAGAAAACATACCAAAAACACCCAGTGAACATGTAAATAAATGTTTAACAATGGTTAACAGAAGAAGAAAAGGAACAAGAAGAAGAAGAAGAAGAAGAAGAAGAAGAAGAAGAAGAAGAAGAAGAAGAAGAAGAAGAAGAAGAAGAAGAAGAAGAAGAAGAAGAAGAAGAAGAAGAAGAAGAAGAAGAAGAAGAAGAAGAAGAAGAAGAAGAAGAAGAAGAAGAAGGAAGAAGAAGAAGAAGAAGAAGCAAGAAGAAGAAGAAGAAGAAGAAGAAGAAGAAGAAGAAGGATGAAGAAGAAGAAGAAGAAGAAGAAGAAGAAGAAGAAGAAGAAGAAGAAGAAGAAGAAGAAGAAGAAGCAGCAGCAGCAGCAGCCCACTTGTGATAACACAGCAAAACCACTAGTGTAGCTAAGATGAGCTACACTGATAATGGTAGGAGCTGACAGTGACTGATGAAACTGCATATCCTAGTCTGTGAAACCTGAAATTGTCTCATTAGGCTTACTACTGTACAAGTGAACATAATAAATATGCTATCTACTCAGGTGCTGCACCATTGACAACATTCTCTCTGAAATGACAGAGCTGACTAAAAGATAACGTCATGGTCAAAATGTTCATAGCAGCTCTGACTGAATTACCATCACACTGGAGCAAACCCCATTTTCCTCAACATACAAGGGGCAAATAGAATAGAATATTCATACAATACAATTTTGTGTGGCAATAAAAAGAGTGAATTATTCATACCAACTACTATTATTGTGTGAACTTTATAGATGGAACATCTCTATCAACCTCTACTCCATCCGAGGTTTAGGGAACATGATGGAAGAGTGGGCACTGTATGGGAGTGTTGGGAGTTTAAATGAAAGGAAAAAATAATTTACTGAGGTATAGTCGTTATATAAGGCATGGTGTATCGGAAATAAGTAGTAAGAGTTTAATGTGGTATGGAAATGCTTAGAGAGACAATCTCACATCTTGCCCATGGTATGTACCCTCTGGAATTATTATGTTGTTATTGAGAGCATGTGTTGGTATCACAAGGTGTGGGAACAACTTGACAGTACCCATTAAATCTAAGCATATTCTACTGTATATTGTAAATTCCATCTTTAGGTTTAGAACTACAATATATGAGTATCAGAGAGAAATCTTCCAAGTCAGCTGCAGCTTGATTCCTCTGAGTCTTATGTCTGAAGTATGTGCCATGTTTGGCAGTTAGTTGAGGAAGCAACTGGAGGTAGTGCCAAAAACCTATATTATTTTTTGAGTCCCTTGGATTCCCCTGACTAACAACTTAAAGGTCTTGTAAATATTAGAAAATGTTTTCCTGTTTGGAATTTTTTTAAAAAGCGAAACACCCAAACACTCTCACAACCACTCTTGAGTATTTACAACCACAGGGAGAACAAAAGTGACTTCTGAGTCCCCAGTCTCTGACCATTAGACAACACTGTCTGGTCTAGCACCTGTTCATCACATAGATTTCCTTGAGGCTTTGGTTTGTTATCCTCAATTTGTTCTATGTCATGTAACTCTGTCTTACATTCATATGTGGGGCATAATATAATCTCAAATAAACCAGGACAAATCAATTATTCAAAAATAATTCATTTAGGACAAATGATTCTCAAATTCTCTTGAGAAAAATCCAAGATCCAGTTAATCAATGAAGTTTTCAAGTCAAGTTCCCAGTGGTTCAACCTGTACTATGTGACATTATAGTGTCTACTTCAAATTTCATCAAAGCTAGGTCTCCCACTTCCCTTTCTCTGGTTATTGATTTTAGTGAAAGGTGTCATATTTGCTCTCGCCTATTTGGGTATTGTTCTTCTCTTTATTATCAATTCACACTCAAAACTCAACATGGTTTCCCTGTTTCTTTGAACTTCAAAAATTCTTGAGTGGGTAGAGAAATACCCTCAGAGAAGCAAAGGGAGGGGGAAGGGGAAGAGGGGTTTGGGAGGGGAAACCAGGAAGGGGGATATCGTTTGAAATGTAAACAAATAAAATGATTAATTAAAAAATTTAAATTGTTTATAAAAAAAATTCCCTTCTCTGTCAGCTTCGTGCAAAACTTCCTGCAGAGTTTCCATTCCCAATTCAAATCTGTTTGGTTGCACACCACAATGTGTTTCATTTATCATCTCATTTGTTCCTGCAACTCCTGTTGCTAATACTAGAATGTGTTTTCATCTGCACAGTCTGTGCCTCAGACATGGCGAGCCGTCAACCAATATGTTTTGATGAGGATAAATGGGGAGAAGAGAACGTGTTACACAGGAGGGAAAAGAAACAAAGACACTCTCTTTTACCTTAACTTTCTTCAAGAAAGATGAATGCCCAGTAGGCATGCTCAGAAGTTTCACCAGCTGCAAGCTAACAATATGATAAAGCACTGGTTTTTACCCTTAGGATATTATGTTGATAGCACAGCTATGCATGATCTTATAAAGCAAAAATATCCTACTCTTTACTATTACCTTGCTTCCCTAAGATGGGATTGATAGAATGAACAAGTTGAAGGCAGAGCAAGATACGGGGTCTTGTGTGTGCTTTTGAAACCTCAGTCACTCCTAATGATACACTATCTCCAACAAGACCACACCTCCTAGTCTTTCCTAAATAGTCTACTGGAGCTTATGAGGTCCATTCTTATTCAAAGCATTACAGAAAGGAAGGGGTTTATTTGGCTTACATGTCCCAAGTTATGGCCCATCACAGAGGGGAGATAGGGTGGGACCTCAAGGTGAGCAGGACCCTGGGGACAGGAAGTAAAGCAGAGACCAGGAGGAATGATTCTTTTTGGCTTGCTCCTTATGGTTTGCTGGACATCCTTTCTTACAGAACCCAGGACTACCTGCCCAGGTAGGCTGGGCCCTCCCACATCAATCACTAACCACAAAACTGCCCGTAGGTTTGCCTACAGGCCAGTCTGATGGAGGCATTTTCTCAACCAAAGTTCTCTCTTCCCAAATGACCCTCATTTGTGTCACCATCACCCACTGTATTTTCCCAAAAAAACCATTTTATATCAAAATTTCATATGAATGAACTTCTTAATTGGTTCAATAGAAACAGAAGTACTTAGCTTACAATATTAATTTTTTCTGTTAAAGGTTGCAATCTTTTCTGTCACAACACTTTGCTTACACCAAAGCAAGCTGTTTGTTTTCTTTTTTCCACTAATACATATAAAATAAAATATTAAAAACATTTTGTTATAGAAGCAGTAAAATCCACTAAAGGAAAGCTCATGGCCAGGAGAGCAGACTCTCTGTTCTATGTAGAGACCTAATGTTCCAGTTGGGTCAGGTCAACACCTCACAAAGTTTCACATTAAGCCATCTTAACAAGTTATGCAGAAAATTATTCTCTTATTGAAATACTGTACTTTTCCTTCCCAGAATCTAGCATGCTAGCATAGTCTCTGGAAGTCAAGCTACCATGACATACAGCCGGGTCTCTCCACCTTGTTGAGTCCAGTGTTTGCATTTTCTTTTGTTCTCTCTCCTTCTTCTAGATATTGGCTAGAACTAAATAATTTTTTAAAAAATACTTTGGATTTTCTTGATCATAATAAACAAAGAGACTAAAACAGTAAGAAAAATAATAACAGTAAAAACCTTTCAACTAAAACATACTCAGAACAGATTGAGTCACGGCAGAATCCTATGTGACTTTCTAAGAATCTTTACAAGCAATTCTTCTAATACTTCTTAAATTACTCAAAAAAAAAAAAAAAAAAAAACAGTGCTCCAAACTCCTTCCATGAAGCCAGTCTCACTCTAACAGCAAAACCTGAAGAACAGATGCAAAATCCTCAATAAGATTCTTGCATACTACTGAATGAATAAATACATATAACAAAAAAATTTCCACCATGACCCAGTTGGCTTTATCCCTAAGTTCACAATATACCAGTCAATAAATGTAATAAACTACATAATTTGACTTAAAACTTTAAAAACACATCATTATCACAATAGATGTAGAAAACGCTTGTGACAAAATTCAGCATGCCCTCATGGTAAAAGTTCTAGAGAAAAGTAAGACAAGAGGAAGCAGCCCCCAACATAATAACAGCTATGTATGTGTAATCTATAGCCAACATAATCCTAGCTGTGGAAAAGCTTGGCACAGTCCCACTGAAATCAGGAATGAGAAAGGACTGTATAAATGTAGGGCTGCCCGGTACAGATGGCCCATTCTGAGATAAGATATTTCCCATTTTTGTGGTTATCCCCAGATTGTTCTTTGGGAAGGGGGGTTTATGATCTTGTTCTGGATTTTATGGTCTGCTCCTAAAGCTGGTGTCTTATGAGTTAGTTTCTGGGACTTATGGTCTATTCCTGAAGCTGGTACCTTACAGCCTTTTTTGAAATCAGGCCTAGCCCTTAAAATGGAGACAAAGGGAGTCCTTAAATGGAGACATTGTCCTTTCAATGTGGACAGAGAATTCTTAAAAGAAATAAAAATAACTATGAAATAGCTCAAAACCTGACCATCATCTCTAACAATTCAGGGAATGAAAATAGGAAGAACTTGGAGATTTCCCGTTCCTCCAGTCAGAAAGCAAAGATCAAACAAACAACTGACAGCAGATTCTGGAGAGGATGGAGATATACCCGCTGGAGTAACCACAGACAACAGGAAAGTCAGAAGAACCACAGCATGAAGAGGAGCAAGGGCATGGGTAATGGGTAATGGTGGTGACTGGAAGGGGAACATGGCAAAAATGGGGGCAGGGACTCTATGGAGTAGAATGCAGGTAAATATATAAAAAGGCAAATGGAGTGTAAAATAACAGATATCTCAAAATGTCATAATGCATCATTATTATCTAATTACCTAAAACTGTACCTAATGTATATACATCTGTACACACGGCGGGGGGTGGGGGAGTGAGAGAGGGAGGGAAGGAGGGAGGGAGGGAGGGAGGGAGAAGGGGAAAGAGAGAGTTTAAATGAATATTTCTCAACATGGCTAATAGAAAACCACCTACCCAAGAGCTATTTACCCAAGACCCCAACACCAGGCCTGAGAAGCCTCCTTAGTTGTTGGTCAGTGTTATCCAAGAGATTCTCATACATTATAGGCAATTGTTGTTGCCATTGGTTGCCTCCTAAAGGTTGAAAGTAAGTTCCAATTGCTGAAAATACCATGTTCTTCAGGCCACAGGACCAAGACCATTCTGACTTTCATGAATATACACAAAGAAGGGTTAATGAGATGGTTTAATGTTCAAAGGCATCTGACTCCTAGTGACCTAAATTTGATTCCTAGAAATTTCAGGGTGCAAGGAGAGAACTGATTACCACAAATTGTCCTCTGGCATCTATGCAAACACTGTCACATATGTGTGCATACACCCACAAGGAAGAAAGAATGAAGGGAAGGAAGGAAGGAAAGAAGGAAGGGAGGGAGAGAGGGAGGGAGGGAGGGAGGGAGGAAGGAAGGAAGGAAGGAAGGAAGGAAGGAAGAAAGAAAGAAAGAAAGAAAGAAAGAAAGAAAGAAAGAAAGAAAGAAAGAAGGAAAACAAAACCCCAAAGAATCAAAGAAACAGATAAATAGAAGATAGAGATAGATAGATAGATAGATAGATAGATAGATAGATAGATAGATAGATAGATAGATAGATAGATCATACATGCATGCATATATACATACGTATGATAGATGGATAGCAGGCACGGACTAGTTCAAAGGTGGCTGGATACGCGCTGGAGAGCCCTGACAGTAGCTTGGTCTGTGAAGGTGCTTGTTTGTCTCCGTGTTCCCAAAGTCAAGCATAAGGTCCAGTGTACACCTAAAAAGCTTTTGGTCTTCAATTGACACTTGAAAGCTGGAGAAGCTGAGTTCTGAAGAAGGATGAAGGATGGAAGCATCAGTAACAATGGTGTGTATGCTCTTATGAGCAAAAATTGGAACAGGCAGGCAAGCATGCATTAGTGATTTTCCCTCAAACCCCTGAATATGTGTGCTGCAAGCAGAAGATGCCTCCCAGTCTGGGGGAAAGGGCTTCTCCCTGCAGCCAATCCTTCCTAGAAATGGCTCTCAGACCCTCCTGGAGGTATGTCTGTCACTTGATACTTGGTCCTCTAAAGTTGACAATTAAGATTCATTCTCACTGATTTACATATATTTCCCTTCTGCAAAAGCCATTATCAACCAGTGTCCAAAGCCTATGTGTATCATAGTATATGTTCAGCTTACCTTTAAGAATTCAGTCCTGCCTCTTGCTACTCAAGTGTCCGATTAGATCCACTGAACTTTAGTTAATCAGTTGGGCAGCGTCAGTTCCCATAGTAACTTGCACAAAGGTAAGAACAGTGACACAGATCTTCAAGTATGCTGCTGCTCCTCTCACAGGTCTCTTTCTTGCAGGGAAGGCAGTCTCTATTTGTGGGCCCTCCTATTATGATTGATGTTTTAGGATTTCCAAGATGGATACACTCTAGCCTGCCGATTTCCCTAAGCTTTGAATCATTTTTATTAAGTTCCAAGGAAACTCTCAATCCCCTAAAAAGGGACAGTCCCATTGACTTGATCCAAGATGACAGTCTGAGCTATGCTTAAGCTGGACTATAGATGGATTGCCTAAAGCCAGGATTCTTCAGGAACCTGTAAACAGGGTTGTGCTGGCCAAGAAAGTCCACTTCCCTGGCTTCTACCTGTGGTTGTCTTCCAAAGCCCAAAACTAGCCCTTCTAGTCCCAGTAACATGTACCTGTCATGAGTATCAAAGCCATCACCTAGCTTCCAGGCCATTCTCACCTCCCTCTTTCTCCTCCACTACACTTGTTTCCAGGCTGTTGCAGATTACAGCTCACTCCACAGTGGCTAGCTCTGTTATAAAAGCAAAGCAAAGCAAAGCAAAGCACACACACACACACACACACACACATAAACACGCACACACCTCCCATTATTCTCTCTCTCTTTTCTTTCCACTATTTTTCTTTGCTCCCAAGAGATAGCACTGATAATTTCAAGTCTGCTTGTTCTCCCTTCTATCAATGATAAAAAAAAAAAAAAAAAAAAACCTTTCCTCCAACCATGGAGCAAGCATTTTGGTGGTTTCTTCACTGTGCTCTAGCCTGCCAATTTCCCTAAGCTTTGAATCATTTCTATTAAGTTCAAAGGAAACTCTCAATCCCCTAAAAAGGGACAGTCCCATTGACTTGATCCAAGATGACAGTCTGAGCTATGCTTAAGCTGGACTATAGATGGATTGCTTAAAGCCAGGATTCTTCAGGAACCTGTAAACAGGGTTGTGCTGGCCAAGAAAGTCCACTTCTCTGGCTTCTACCTGTGGTTGTCTTCCAAAGCCCAAAACTAGCCCTTCTAGTGCAGTTTCATCAGCATTTAGCTGAGAGACTTCATGCATCTCCAGGTTATTCATAATAGGCCATGTTGTGTTTTATATACTTTGTTAATCAATCAAACGCATCATTGGCACAGATTTTAACTGCACAAGCTATAACACTACATCCAAAATCTCTGCCCAATGGGCTCATAGATAACCAAACCTGATTGACTCCATGATCCTATCCTAAACTACCTTTATCTCTCACTATTAAAATCCATCCTTGTGAATATTCCCCAGATTTCTACTTATATCAATTAAAATTCAGTAAGTCTTTTGGAATGTGGCATGCCTATTTACAAGTCACACTTGCACATAATAACCTCATTATAATACAGGGACTTCTTAGACTTGAGCCTGGTAACAAGTACAGAGGGACAAATGTGTGGGCATCGAAGAGTGTTGGCATCCTCTTGCTTAGCATCTTCTTCAGGGAAGGTCATTGTTGTTTCCATCCATGGCATAGAACTAATTCCTCTAGGCAAGGATAAAAGGACCATACTTCAGGGAGTGGAGACAGAGATGCATCTCCTGCTATGGGTGAAACAACTACTTGTCAGAATTTGAGGCTTTAATGTCGCCAGCCTCCCCAGGGCCCTCCCACACATATCCATTCCAATTTTTTCAAACCTTTGAGTCAGCGTCCTCACTTAAACTCTCAACAACCTTCTATTCCTGGACGTAGACTTGCGTCTAAGGGATCCAATCCTATGGTGTAGGTTTGATTTGGTTTTCAGCAGTTTGAGTCCTGTGGTTGCTAGGGAGAAAATTCTCTCCCAGGAGACACTTAGAAAGCCTTAGATTATGTATGCACACTCGGATCTGTGAAATTTTGTCTCCAGGCTTATTGTTTTGTTTTGCTACTTTATCTAGGGCTGCTCAAAGCAACCAGCTAGCATTATTATATTACATACTTTCTATCCAATTGTTTTAAAGTTTTCTACGTAGTCATTGAATCCCTTGCTCCCCTCAAGAAGTTAATGGGTAGTATCAAATGCATTTACCTTGCACGGCTCTGTAAATAGTGTACTCTATGGATAATCCATGCTCTCTATACTTATAGTGAACACTCATTTTATAAAAGTGTTTTCAACCTATTTACTGTATCAATCATGTATTACCATAACACACACACACACACACACACACACTGTATATATGTACATATATAGTGTGTGTTATATATATATATATATATATATATATATATATATATATATTCAGTGTGTGTGTATGTGTTATAAGTTATATACTTATATAAGAGTATATAAGTTAAGATAATGCTATGAATTAGCTTAGGGTGATTCCATGTGAAATTAAATAAAATTGGCTATTTCTTTGTTCTCTTACAAGCTGGTTAAGCAAAACAGCTGAGTACAGGGTACAATAGCAGTCTCAAGTAGCCAAAGATTCATTAACTCTATATGCAATCTCTAGCAAAGTTCCAGGATCTTAGAATATAAGAGATATTTTCAGAGTTTCATATGCCGAGAAAACTCCTAATGATGAACAAAGTGGAAACAAAAAAAAAGAAAGGGGAGGGTGCATAACTTCCCTTTAACATTTCATTAATTTCTATTTCTTTTATTCTTAGCCTTTGTTAAACATTGTCTGGGAACAGTGTTATGGAGTTTAATGCCAAATTTTGAAAAACAAAACTAACAAACAAAAAGCCCAACAATGTTCCTGAAGAGACTATAGTGTTTTTCCTCTCAGAGACAGAGAAAGTTTAAGTCCCAAAACTCTGAGTAGAGAGTAATATTAGTTCACATCTGAACACAGTAACATATAACTATGAAGACTGAACAAAATGCTTGTAATGGTGGCGCTTCCAAGTGTGTGCCAGGAAAGAGCAGCCCTTAACTGTTTCTAAAACTCTTATATCCTTCTAGTGATATTTGCTAGTTTTTAAAGTCTCTGTCATGTTCAATAAAAAAAATTTCCATATCTTCCAGACTTCCAGTGCCTTAAACCAAAACACAAAAAAATTAAAAATGCAAACAAAAACTCTTATGTAATTTAAAACAACCATATCACATCGCATTTCTTTTTTAAATTTAAACCTGAATATATTTACATTGATTTGAATCCACCCTAGGCTAGAGAGTATAATGACATCAGGGACTCTCAGTCGTGCTTCTCAAATGCTGAGATGTGTATCACATCTGTCGCCTGGATTGAAACATGGGGTGATTCAGCTCCCCAGTATTTAGTGGGGTGACAGATAGATACGTAAACCCTCAGCAAGCTCCCAAGGGATGGCGTCTGTCATCACAGAGGTCATTACTCTGAGTAACAAGGTCTTCAATGAGCAGTGGTTCAATACCCTTGCTCACACGGCAGATGTTTGGGGAGGACTGCCTGGCTTTCAACTGGATTTTCCCATGTAATTAGATTTAAAGAACGAGTAGGGATTTGCTGAAGAAAGTTTCTTTAAAAAGAGAGAGAGATTCTCTTGAACCTTTTACTTTCCGGTTACATCAGTTTTGTTTTGTTTTGTTTTGTTTTGTTTTTTAGTGTGTCTCGCAGCCATGAGAGAATCATGATCAGTTTTCTGATAGAGTACTTTCCCATAAAGTAGAAATGTTACCTTTGTCTTAAAAAAAATGTACTCTAAAGTTCCTCTGGAAAATGAGTGGCTTTAATTTGTGTATGCATAAGGTTCTAGCTTCACAGATCTACTTCATGGAAGCCGACATTTTCACCCCCTTTACTCTCCCTTATCACCCTCCCACACCCTTGAATCCCATCTTCCTAAGAAGCCCTCTTCCTACTTCCACAGCTTTTTATTTGTGTTCGCTCTGTGATGTATTGAGTTTAATTAGAGTTCCTTGTAGAATCATAGATGGAATTCCAGCATAACTTTAATTTTTTTCAAACCTTATTTTTAATAATGGTTTTTAAATGCTTTAACTTCTCTTTTAGTCTACCACCCACCAAAGATAGTGGGAAAGAAAGGATACAGGGAAGTGGACATGTTTAGAAAGGTTCTTTGGAGCAACTCTGGTCTTGTGTTGTCTAGAAATCTGTGGTTCAGTTCATAAATTAGCTTGATCCACTCACTCTCAAACCCTTTACAGATACACCAGCAGTCCAGCTCAGTAGAGTCAGGATGGCAAACAGGAGGTAGCATGGCCTAGCAGAGACAGCCAGGTCCCAGCCTCAGCATAGTCGGCTGGAGGAACCAGGAGGAATGCCAGGAGAAGTTCTCAGTTGTGCCTATCTCAGGGAAGCAATGATCATCGAAGATGCGAGACCCACAGGCATTGCACAGCTAGCTGTATCAGCAAGCCAAGCTCTGTCTCCATCACTCCGCCGTGCCCTATTTATGTCCTCCAAACATCACATATCCTCCACGTGCCTTGACTTAGCACATGCATCCAATCAGTTAGAGTTCCAAAAAATGCAGCTCAACTACACAACGTAAGGCGGACCAATACATGCGTTGTTAGCAGAGAATCCTTCATCGTGTGTCCTTTCACATGCTTGTGTTAGCAGAACAACCTCTCTCCTGTGTCTGCTTCAGTGAAACATTCCTTCCCGAGTCTGCCTTAGTCTTTTTCCTGTGTCCACTTCAGGAAAACACTCCTTCATGGGTTTGCCCCAGCAAAACACCATCCAACACAACTGACTCTCCAAAGAGCCCTTAAGTTTGCACTTCATTCCAGTGCTATACTACTGAAGAAAATGAATACTCTTGGACTAGCCAGATGACTTGGTGGGTAAAGCTGCTTGATGTTAGGTGTCCAAACCTGAGTTTGATCTCCAAGGTCCACATGGTGGAAGAACAGAATTGATTCCCTATAAGTTCTCTGACCTCCACATGTGTGCTGAGGTATGAGGAAATAAATGCACATGCATGCCTGCATGAACACACACACACACACACACACACTCAAATGTAATGATTTAAAAATATTTTCATTGTATTATTTTAAAATTATGTGTGTGTGTGTCTGTGTGTATGTGTGTTTATGCATGTGAGTGCAATGCCTGAGGAGACCAGAAGGGAACATGAAATTCCATGCATGGAGCTGAAGTTATAGGTGGTTGGCCACCTCGTATGGGTTTTCAGCTTCAAACTCTGGTCCTTTAGAAAAGCAGGATATGCTCTGAGCCACTAAGCACCCAATCCCCCCCCCCTCTATCCACCTTTTCAAAGAACGTGGTTACTTCTCCAATAGCAGTCACTAACTGCAAATGTCTCCTTAACTAGGTAAAGGGTTTCATGAGTCGCTACCCTCTCTGTGGTAGAATCTTAATAGGCCCCACCTTGAATACGTTCTATGTAGTTAACTGATGATTGCTGAGAATTCATGAATGCAGCACCAACATTGTCTGAAGGACAGTGTCACACAGCACTCCTATCCTTGGCTTTTACATTTTTTCACACCCTCTTCCATAATGTTCTCTGATTCTTGAAGGGTGTAAAGTAGATGCATTGCTTAGGGCCGAGTACTCAAATGCCACTTTTTCTCAGCACTTTGACCAGTTGTACGAGTCCACCTGTCTTAGCTAGGGTCTTACTGCTGTGAACAGACAGCATGACCATGGCAAGTCTTAGAAAGACAATATTTAATTGGGGCTGGCTTACAGGTTCAGAGGTTCAGTCCATTATCATCAAGGTGGGAACATGACAGGATCCAGGCAAGCATGGTGCAGAAGGAACTGAGAGTTCTACATCTTCATCTGAAGGCTGCTAGCAGAATACTGACTTCCAGGCAGCTAGGGTAAGGGTCTTAAACCCAAGCTCACAGTGACATTCCTACTCCATCAGGGCCAAACTTTCTAATAGTGCCACTCCCTGGGCCAAGCATATACAAACCATCATAGCACCTATATTAACTGTTACCCACTGCAAACAGGAGTTTTTCTGACCAAGGCTGAGAGCACCACTAATCTCTGAGTATAAACATAAATGTTTGACAACGTGTTTATTTAGTAAAACAACAGTAGTGGGTCTTTGATCAGGTTTAAAGTACTTTCTATGAACTCCCATGGAGCTGCCCACAAATCCAACAGGAAAACAACGTGCTGTTCCCACAATGCACCACTGTTGCCACAGGGGCTTGGCACGTTGGTGT
This sequence comes from Mus caroli, assembly GCF_978045245.1. Classification (NCBI taxonomy): domain Eukaryota; kingdom Metazoa; phylum Chordata; class Mammalia; order Rodentia; family Muridae; genus Mus; species Mus caroli. Next base: position 14,285,421 of record NW_028227271.1, read on the forward strand.
TAGATATAATATTGTTTTCATAGCATGCAAAGTCCACAGCTGGGTGAGACTGTTGATAGCTTCGCTTTCTTGGCAGCCTTCACAACACCTTGTAGCACTAGGAAAGCTGTGCAGCAAAGAGAATGCCTTTGGCTTACTCCTAGCTTGAATTTCCCATGTCCTAGAGCCAAAGCGTGTGTTTCCTTCAGCAATAATGACTTCTCATTTGATTTCTTGCGGACAAACTTAAGGAGCTTAAAGAAGGTGTAAACAAATGGCTCGATAAACTTAATGAGAGCAGCAGGGAGCACCCGAGAAATGACCCAGAAAGCACACACCGCACAGCTGAATGAAATAACAGATCAACTACGATCTGAAATTTTAATTCATTAAAAAATAGAAATACTAACATGTGTTCAAGCTGAAGTAAATGCAAAGTCAATCTCAATGATCCCACTAAAAGCTCAGGTGAAAGCAATACAGGTAGGATGGCTCAAGTAGAAGACAGAATACAGAACTTGAAGATAAAGTACCTGCTAGCTGAAGGGAGGTCTTGTTTTCGATTTATTTGTGGTGTGTGTGTGTGTGTGTGTAAGGTGGTGGTCATAACTCTTATTTCCATTGAAAAATAATAACAAAACAGTGTGCACGGTTCTATCTCCTATTCATCCAGTTCTTCATCTACTGAGAGGTAACTATGGACAGAGTCTGTCTGGTCTCTGACACCGATTTTCAGTTTTTAGTTATCATTTATAAAATACCTTATAATAGTACGTAATGTCTTCCTTTAATATGGATAACACATATAATTCCTCATCCATTCCTTATGAGATGCCCAATATTATTCAATAAATTAAAGAGATTATATCTTAAGAATTACAAGTTCTAATTGGAATGTCCTTCCCAAAGGTGGCCGAAAGCATTTGTTGACATTAATAATTTTTTGGTAGGTTTCATTTGTTTACAGAACTATCAATTCAGAGAATTTAAGATCATAGGCACATTAGAAATTTTGTACAATAGGCCAAATTTTACAAAGATGTTAAAATACTACACACTAAAACAACTACTACATAATTTATCAAGAATGCCCCAAGTGAAATAACTATTTTAAATTGAACTTTGCTTACCTCCAAGGTGGTGAATATTTGGCAAGTGAGGATTTAAATCAATGGGAAAACTAAAAATTAACTGTTTGAATAAAATCTAATTGCCAGGTCACAAATTCCCCTTTTAGAAAAAAACAAATCAAAACCCTATTTTTTCCTCTAATCCAATTTTTTATGTGTTACTTAGAGAAAAATCAATATTTCCAGAGAAATATGCTCTTATAAACAGAGACTGAGGTACCAGTTATACATTAGAGTATTGAATTCTGATCTTGAGAATTCTTTTAAGGTTTTGTTAATTCTTTGAAAATTTCAGAGTGTACTTTGATCATATTCACCCAATAACTTCTTAATGCTACATTCCCACTGCTCTATCTCCCAATGTTAGATCTTCCTTTCTTTTTTAATAGCCCATTGATTCCCATCTGTGCTGTCCATGTACTCCTGGGTACCAGGCCATCCACTGGACCACAGTTGACTACCAGGAGGCACACCATTAAAGAAAAATGTCTCTCCCTCCCCTCAAAGCCAACCACTGTTCACAGTTCCTCAGTCAGACATGGGAGCCCAAGTGGAATCTTATAAAAAAAAATCCACAGGAAGCTGACACATAAACCTGTGAGCACCCAAGCCTGATGTAGGGGAACATGTCCCTGGTCCCCAACCTCTGACTCCAAGTAACAGGAGTAGCCTATCAATTCTTGAAATTTCTATTGACCGAATTTTATGTCATCTGTCGGAGTCATTTGCATCACGTTGTTTTTACTCACATCTCACCCTATTTTTATATATACAAGTTAAATTCTTATGTTTATTTTAAGTAGTCATATATGTGTTTAGTATTTCCATCAGTTGCCTTCCCTCTCCTCCATCCAGTCACTCCTGTGTACTCCTCCCACTTCCTCTCAAATTCATGGATTCCTTTTCTGTAATTATTATTCTTAAACAAAAAAATAACAATATATATTATATAAAAATCAATCTATATAACACATATACCCATATATGTATACTTATACACATACATATATGTACATGTATATCTACATAATATACATACACATGCATCATATACATACACATACATTATATACATACACATATGCATACATATACATGTACATCATATATATACACATCATATACATACACATACATATACATCATATACATACACTTACATATACATCATATACATACACATACATATACATCATATACATACACATACATATACATCATATACATACACTTACATATACATCATATACATACACTTACATATACATCATATACATACACATACATATACATCATATACATACACATACATATACATCATATACATACACATACATATACATCATATACATACACATACATATACATCATATACACATACATGTACATATACTTACTTATACATACATACATATATACAAACTTATACATATATACAAACATGTATATAGCCTGTTGAATGAATTTGATGCTGTTCATATGCATGGGTTTTGGCTTCCACTTGATATTGGCTAAAGAACTAAGGGGCTCACTCTGGGAAAGATTGATTCTCCCTTTCTCAGTAATTATTAGACACCAACATTTCGCCTTGTGAGATTTCCCCCATGATATTCTCATGTCAACTGATATTGTCAATGCTTAGGTCTTGTTTAGGCAGCCATACTGTCACAGCTGGATCCTCTTTCTACCCCTTCTCCCTCCTTGTTCCTTCAGCCCAACCTCAGGAACATTTAGTACCCTTTAATTATGCACATTTTATGCAAATTCATGGCACCTGCTTTTAACTTGTGCACCATTTTTTTCTTTTTCTTTTTCCTTCCATTGGTTTGTGTAGACCTAGCTGTTCTAGAACTCACTATGTGGACCAGGCTGGCTTTGAGCTCACAGAGACCACCTGCCTGCTGCCTCCAGAGTGCTCAAATTAAAGGCATGACTAGTCGCCCAGCTAAGTTTTAGCTTACACAGCTTTTAAACACACTTTAACTTTCTGTTTCTGTTTCTTCTCTATGGTTTTCCATTTAGAAATAGTCCCTTAAGAAAAAAACTAACTAAAATCTAAAATTCATTCATATCTATAAATATATCATTTCTTCTTTAACATTCTTTAACAAAACTGCACTTCTACACTTCATAGCTTTGTTGTTGTTGTCGTTGTTGTTGTTGTTTGTTTGTTTGTTTGTGGGTTTCTTGTTGTTGTTGTTGTTGTTCCCTGTGTTTACCTTGGTGTCACATAGGAATATCCTGGGCAAAGTGTTGTAAAGCCTTTTCACTGTAAATACTAGTTACGTACTCTGGGGATTCATGCAACAATAGGAATAAAGGATTGAGAATCCCTGCCTTAAAACTAAGAGAAAAAAAGCTTTAAAACTAAGGCTTCAATGTGCATACTGACGGCTCCTTTCTGGCTTATTGTTCTTTTTAAAATTTAGAAAACGTTAGCTAAATAAAACCTCGTTTGCCTTCTCATTTAGGTCTGCAAAGGAACAATCCGCAGGCAGAAGGTCAGGCATTTCTGCCTTTCTCTCTGTTCTGGAATCACCTGTATACCTCTGTGTACCTTTGTCTATGTTAGCAAACATAGACCCAAATTACTTTATCTCTCTTTTCACAGCTGAAGACCCAAACAAGTAATTGTCTCAAATACATTGAAGGAAGACCTGAATGTTACTTTTAGGATTAAATGAAGCCCATCAATCAATATCACCTTGTTGGTAAGCCTCCAGCAGACAGTAACATTTTGATTCATAAATTACCTGTGCCCCATTTCCTTCTAATTGTTTTACAGGTGCATCATAACTAGAATTGGGCAAGGTAAGAATGTAGGAAAACATGGATTTTGTAAGAGATCGTGAGGAAAAAATTATGAGAAAAAAAACCCACAGACAAACAGGCAACAACTACACATCAATGCTGTGGTTGTAAGTTTAAACACTATCTTTAAATAGCTTGTATTCATACACACACACACACACACACACACACACACATCTTGGGCACACTTAGAACACTAATGTTAAAGTGTGGGTAGTTAAACGTGTAACTGAAGAGGCCATGGATTTTGTAAGAGCAGCATTTTCAGGACTCATAGAGTTAGATCGAGCTTTGTCCCAGGTTGTTTTAGGCAGAAAGTGACACACACACAAAAAGAAATATTTGAAATCATCACCATATGCACACATGACAAAGCTACATTCAAAATTATAAGGCACCCAAAATCAAAGTAAAAATCTTAAACCATCTGGCTATGTCATTGAGAGGTAAAGGACCAGAAAGAAAAATAGGTCAAAGGTGAGGCCAGGCACAAAGGCTGTTCAGGGTCTTTCTGTTCCCAGCGCCAAGCAGTTGCCTTCACGAATGGAGAACTATGAATAGGGCACGACAATTCTTTTTCTTTGATTAGAATCAAAAGGAGGGGAAGAGTCAAAGTCACATAAAGTCGAATGAGAATCAAGAAAGTGATCCAAGTAGGTAAGTGACAATTCACCTTTAGTTCTGATACAATTTCTGAACATTTATTATTAATTCCTTATTCATCTTAACATCTCTTTTAAACTTGTTTTATTGTTCTGTAAGTTACCAGATTTATAATTTCTTGGACTTTTAGTATCCAAACTGACATTGACCACTCATGATGTTGTTCAGCACCTCCACAGTGCGGGAAGGAAAGTCAGTTAGGAATAGTGAATGTTCCCAATGTAGGAAAATCCATATGTTCACCTTTTGCTCATTTTTATAAATACTTACAAGCTTAAGTCACAAAACTATAAGGTCAAAAGCAACCAGAGTACCAGTGTCATTGTTCCAAACATGTCCTCCTTCCCTAAATCTGGAAATGACAAAATACAAATTGTATAGTATAAAAATACTATAGCTATGGGATAAATGCTTCAGATAATATTCAGGTATATGTTTCAGATCATATTCAGATATACTCTTAAGAGAGTACTCCCTAAGTTCCTATCCTAAGGCTGGTTCTTTCACTATGTCTCTGGCTTTTCCTGTACATCTATCAATCTTTCCATATGTCTCCCCACCGGAGTCAGCAATTAGGTGTATTTCGCTGGACTTCCCTATTGGTTGGTTCTGTGTTGTCCCACATTCTCTCTGACAATTCCATCCTGCTAAATAGGAGGGAACAGAGCCCCTCCTCCTCAGCATCATTTTAAACAGACATTCACAGAACCTCTAAACTAAAAATGGTACGTTTGTAACAACCAGAAGAGATCATCTACACAGATGGAATTAATGCAAGAGCTAGAGGTTGGATGCGCACAGTATTAGTAAAAGAATGTTCTAAAGCAAGCAAAAAGAAGCACAATACTCTAACATCATAAATTATCTTAACCAAATACTCTGAAACTGTGGGAAGCCACATATGCCTTTACAAGGTGGCGCTGGCTACCGCTGGCCACCACCCATAAGTTTGGGTAGACAACCAATGTGCACATGTGCAGTAGAGTTTTTTGCTGAGTCACAGCCTGGCCCCGGGCAATAAATGAGGTACTGAATTCATAGCCAATCAGGTGCAGATATGTAAATGAGGTATGTAAATGAGGTACTGAGAGCACAACCAATCCGGTGTAGACATGTAAATGAGGCACTGAAAGCATAACCAATCGGGTGTGAGACACACCTCTCCTAGGCCTATATAAGCAGCGCCAGTTCTGGGCTTGGGGTCTTTTCGCCTCTGCAATCAAGCTCTTGCAATAAACGTGTGCAGAAGGATCCTGTTGTGGCATCTCTCTTGCTGGCGAGTGGGGCGCTCACATGAAACAAAAATAATAGCCCAACAAAATAGTATACCAACAACTCACTCAGAATATACCAATGGACAGTTGACCAAACCTAGGAAGATCTGGGCCCCATAAAGAATCATCAGCATCCACCCAAGGAGTCTACAATGTAATGTTCTTAGCTTTTGTGTTGGTGAAAGCTGTATGCCAAATTGATTTGCTTGAGAGTAACAAGGACAATTAGTCAAACACAGAATTGATCAATGACTTGCTGGTACAGAATCCCACAACCAGCGCTAGGCCTGGGATTGTGGGGGTGGCAGAGGAAGAGTTCTAGGGCACTCATCTGGCAAAGCTGGGTCTGTGTTCAGAGCTATGCCTGGAAGTGTGGAGACAGTGTGGGTCAGCTTAGTTCTGGAGGAACTCTCCAGGCAAGACCAGTGTGTGGACTGCCACGTCTGGAGCTGGGCCTGCAATTGTCATGGATGCAGATTTATATTAGAAGGGGAAGCATACTCCCTTCAAAGGAAGAGCAGGGGGAATTCATCTTTTAATAGCCACCAAAAGCAGAAATCTGGTATTCCTTATACTTTTAGAAACTTTAGTGATTTAGAAAATTAGAGCTGGCTGAGTATTCAAATGGCTGCGTCTAGTCGGGAAAATTGAAATAATCAGTTAAGTTAGAATTCCTATTTAAATCATGATTGAGTGACTAATGCTTAAGTCTAAAAAAAAAAAATCTATAAAGCATTTGTTTCCTTTCGTGAAATGAAATTTAACAGGACTTTAATCCATGAGGGAAAGTCTGAAAAAAAAAAAAAAGGTGAACTTGATCATCAATCTGGTTTGTTTTTTCCTGTGGATACGTTCCAATCTACAGCCTGTTGGGAGAAAGTCCGAGTAAAGAAGCAGCGCCTGGATAAATGTAGCAAGCCGAAATTGGAATTACAAAAGAACAGCAAACATTATTGACACATTTATTCTGCTTATGGGAAAGACAAGACTTCAGAAAGATGGTGCTTGAAAAGTGGAGAAATGATTGACATGCCATACAGGATACAGATATCTTGGAGCTGGAGGGCTAGGGAGTTGGCTCAGGGATGGGAGACCACTGCTGCTCTTGTAGAAGACCTGAAACCAGCACCCAACACCTGGTAACTCTAGCTCCATGACATACAGCAGCCTACTCAGGCCTCTTGGGGTACCTGTACACATACGCATCAACGTTAGAGTTAGGACCAACTTCAAATAAAGATAACCCAGTAAATATCTTAGTCCTTTAATAGAAAGATCAAGTAAAGCATGACAGAAGCAGATACTTGCAGCCAACCAATGGTCTGAAGTTGAGGACCCCTGTGGTTGAATTAGGGAAAGACTGGAAGAAGCTGAGGAGGAGAGCAACCCCATAGGAAGACCAGCAGTCTCAACAAACCTGGACCTCCGAGATCTCTCAGACACCAAGCTACCAGCCAGGCAGCATACACTAGCTTGTATGCTAGCCCATGACACATATACAGCAGAGGACTGCCTGGTCTGGCCTCAGTGAGAAAAGATGTACCTAACCCTTAAGAGACCTGAGGCCCTAGGGAATGTGGAGGCCTTGTGGAGTGGGGGGTGGGGGGGTGGGAGGGAGGGATGGGGGGGACATTCTCTTGAAACAGAGGAGGAGGAATGGGATGAGGAACTATCAGAGGGCAGAGCAGGATGGGGGTAATAACTGGAGTGTAAAAAAAAAAAGATTAAAGATAAAACAAAACATCAACAACAACAATTTGCTGGTAACTTAGGTGCCTGTAACAACAAAAGCAACTTTGTTTAAAGGAAATTTCAAACTCAGGTTCTGCAGCTTATCAACAGGATATGATTATTAGCACTGCCAATCATGAAAACAGTGACCCATAACCATGAGATAAAATAAAAAAAAAATGTAACCCACACCTTGCAATCCGTAGATAAGGACATCACGATTCCTGTGATTAATGTGTTAAAAAAAAATACAGACAGCAAGGGTAGACATAGCAAAGGAATGGAAAACCGACAATTAGAATCCGTAAATTGTATTTCTAGCTATAATGATTAAAAGTCACTAACTTGAGTATGGAACTAGGCATCTCAGAAAACAAGGGCTGCGAAGTCTGAGAAATGTCAATATAAAATTCACAAACTGAAGCAAAGAGAAAAGAAATGAAAAGGCAAAATAGCATACAAGAAAATCACCAGGAAGGCAGGGTACATTATGAGACATAAGAGAAGCCCTCTAGAGTCAGCTGTTCGTGTAACTGGGAGATTTGATGGACAGATGTACCCTAAGACAGAAATGCTTTAATTTCCCCAGACTTGAAGAACTGGTTCGGGAAAACAGACATTTTGAGCCGTAGGTTCTGAGAGACCTAAGACACAATGTCTTCAGCTTGGAGTGCAATTCAAGTTCTGTAGAACTGTTCAAAGGTCAGAGACAAAAACCAGTGAGTTTGCTCCAGCCCACTGAAGAAGCAAGTCTTTGGAAATTGTTATCCTGACATAGGTCACTCCTTCCTTCAGTGTTTCTTTGTAACCTCTAAATTAAGAAACCATTTTTGAAGTATAAGGAAAAAATAATAATAAAAGAAATAGAAAAGTTGTTTCCTGGAGCAATTGTTTTCAAAAGCACACCTCATAGCCACAGAATCTTTTTTTTTCTTTAAAAGAATTGTTTTTAATAAGTGAATTACAGTGACCCAGCTCTTAAGCCAGAGTTCTCACTTCCATGGAAGCCGTTAACGTGAAGTGGAGAATGTAATAACAGAACTTTACTGCGATTGATGAACTTAAGTAAGTTATTTTCTCAAATGATGGCTTTGTGGGATGTCTATTCTGTTTTCTTTGGATGTTCACTTGGCTTCCAAAAGAGGGGAAAGACAGGGGTGGGGGAGGGGAGAAGAGGAAGGAGGAGGGGCTAAGAGGAAGAGGATGCTTTTTACTAGAAGATATTGGCATCTGCTAATATCTGGAAACTCAAGGTATGTTTCCCCTGGGAGTAAATGCATATTAACATGCGGCTTCATTGCACACAAATGAAAAGAAACTGCCTGCAGGCATTTGTGATATGGATTTGTATGCGCACTCGCTTTTAAAGTGACGCTGCTCCTGTGAAGCCTTCACTTGAACACGTGGATAGCAACTGCCTAACACTGTGCCTGGCTCCATGGAGAACAAGTGACTAAAATCCTGGTTGTAAGAAATCCGGTCGTAATGCAGATGTGGATGCTTGGAGCCAACCATCAGACTGAGCTCAGGGGACCCTGGTGGGGGAGCTGGCAGAAGGACTGGAGGAGCAGAGGGGTATTGCAACCCCATAGAAAGAACATCCAATGCTCCCAGGACGAGACCACCAACCAAGGAGTGTACAGAGTGGGCTCCAGGGCTCCAGGGCTCCAGATACATATGTAGCAGAGGATGGCCTTGCCTGACAGCAATGGGAGGGGAGGCCCTTGGTTCTGTGGAGGTTTGATAGCCCAGCACAGAGGGATGCTGGAGCGGTGGGGGCTGGAGTGGGTGGATGGGTGGGGAAGCACACTCATAGAGGAAACGGAGAGCGGGGAGAAGAGGGCAGATGTGCGATGGGGGGCAGATTGTGGAGGGGTAACAGGGAAGTGGGATATCATTTGAGATGTAAATGAATGGAATGATTAATAAAAACGAAAAAGAAATTCGGTCGTAAAAGGTTTATTCAGATGACATTAGTTGAGATTTGAAACATCGTGTGAAGCTTAGCAGCATTATTAGCCAACTACAAATGCCTACGAGGTTCCCCTGTACCGTGAACTCTGCATCCTTGCTACACTTGGTTGAGGGAGATCGGTCAGCAAGCTTACTTGTTTTTCTCCTCGCCGTATTCAAAGACTAATTTACACTTGTAATTTAATGTTCTTCTTGGCAAGGGGAGTTCAGGTTTCTCTGTAATAGGTTTTGGTTTTTAATGCCTGCAAACTTTATAAACGTCTACATGATGGATTTCTATATCATTTATCATAGTTTCAACGTTGAGTTACTAGCTTCCAAATATGCACTTCCCCTCTGTCCAAATGAACTGCCAGAGGAGTGGTTTGTGTTGTTAGACCTCCACGTGCACACGCGTACTCACAGACACAAACGCAGACACACACACATACACACACACCACACACACACACCACATACACATACAGATACACACACACACACACCACACACATACACACACACACCACACATATACATACACACACACATATACATACACTCACACATACACACACACCACACACAAACACACACACACACACCACACATACACTCACACATACACACACACACACACCACACACAAACACACACACACACACACACCACACATACACACACACATACACACACACACACACACACACACACACATACACATGTACTTTATCCTGAAGTCGGATTACTTTAAGAATTCTTTATGCTTTCTTGTAAGTTCCACATATGTTCTATAGTAGCAAAATACCCAGGAAATTAACCTACCTGGTGACATAAACCACTCCTCTGTTCATTGTTTTCTTACTTGATAAAACAAAAACCTTAGTAAACCATTTCAATTCCTTAGCACATTTCAACAAATAGTTCTTTGAGACGACTTAAATAATCCAGGAATTTACTTTTAGAGCCTTGGGAAGGGCAGTGGCTGTGGTAGGTGGATGTGCAAAGCTTGAAGCTCACACGGAAGCAGAAAAGGGGATGTTATCTGACAGTTACTTTCTCAGCTACAGTTCTAAACACTGTACATGGATTATTTTCAGGTTCTTACAATGTTTTTATTAATATTGTCATTTTAAAGGTAAAAGAACGCAGACTTGACCAGACTAAGCACTGTGGCCAAGATCTACATTGGTAAATAGGGAAAGCATTAGGAGAGAGATTCTGAGTTATATACTATATGCTATATGCTGCTATATATTGCTATGTATTACTATCTACTATATGTGGAGCTTTATAGTCTCTCAACTACTTTTTTCACATTAAGAACATCTTTACTCCAAGAAGATGCTCAGAATGTTTAGGTATTTTCATACAAAAAAAAAAAAAGGATGTGACGTTTAAAAAGTGATGAGAGTGGTTCAAATTAGCTTATAACAACCAGGGCATAATGGCCTATAACAATGATTGGAAACCAGGGTCCAATGGCCTGTAACAATGATTGTCATCCTCATATGGGGGAGAAGCCTTAAAAATAGCTTTCTTCCCTCCAGTGTTGTCTCAATAGCTCTCTCTCTCTCTCTCTCTCCTCTCTCTCTCTCTCCTCTCTGCTCTCTCTCTCTCTCTCTCTCTCTCTCTGCCTCTCTCTCTCTCTGCCTCTCTGCTCTCTCTCGCTCTCTCTCTCTCTTCTATCTGCCTCTCTTTTTTTGTTTTATTTCAAATCTTTAAAAAGATTTTTGGACAATTTTATGCAATTTACACTGATTCCCTTTTACTTCCCATTATCTTCGTACATCTTTCTTTCTCCTTTGATGAAATGTCTTTGCTTCCAAAAGATTCCTTCCTTGCTTGCTTCTTTTCTTTTTTCCTTCCTCCCTTCCTCCCTTCCTCCCTCCCTTCCTTCCTTCCTCCCTCCCTTCCTTCCTCCCTCCCTTCCTTCCTTTTATATTACTTACTTTCACCTTTTATATTACTTACTTTCACTCACAGAGTTTAACTATAGGTGTTTGCATCAACCTGAGTGGAAGCATATCCACTAGAACATTATCAGATTACCCTTATGAGAGCCCAGACCCATGGTTGACGGAATGGCATCTTGTACAGGAAACCCCAGCTACAGTGAACTTGTGAGTTCATCAAAAACTGTCATAACCTGTACAGACTATTTTGCAGGACTACTTCCCAACCTCTCTGTCTTTTTTTGTTTTTTTCTGCCCCCTTTTCCCTTGATTTTCGCTGAGTCTTGGAGGTGCTAAAGCAGCTGTCTTGTTAAGAGCCAGGCACTACACAGACACTTGCTGCATGCCAACCAGATGTGAGTCTGCATTAATTATTAACCACCGGAAAAAAATAACCTTCTCTGATGGAGACCAAGAGCAGTGCTAATCTAGGGTATAAACTCAGATCTTTAGAAGACGCTTTAACATTTCCATTTAGCCAAGAAGCAGTAATAGGGTCTTAGGAGTTCCTTGCCATGAGTGGGCTCTGGACCAGATTTTTAATCCCAGATATGAGTTCTTTCCTGGAGGTGGACCTCATATCCAAGCACAAATGTGTTAATGACCTTCATAGAGTCATGCCACTATTTCATTGCTTGGCACATCTTGCTAAATGAATTATAGTATCCTAGGGTCTACAGCTGGGTAGAGTGACTTTTCACCTCCAGAGGATTGTGTCACTTCTGGCACTGTGAAAGCTAGCCAGCAGAAAGAAAACTTCCAGCTCCGATCCATCTTGACTTTTCAATGTCTTGCAACAAACTGTGGTATTCTCAGCAATAGAGTGTTGTGATCTAGTTATGGTGAGTGTCTGAGGGCATCAACAATAGCTTTTAACTTGTTGGGGCCTTCTGTCTCCTCCCTGACCAACAGCTCAAGGTTTCCTATATAGGATATTCTTTCTGAGAGGAATATTAAAGATCCACACAACAACATCCCACCCGTCTAACATTTTTTTTAATTACGTTGTTTTAGTAGAGTCTTTAAGACTGTTAGTGTGCATTGGGTTTTCATGTGTTGGAGTCAGATAAAAACGCAAATCTGATAGACTTGAGTTTGATCCCCGAATCCAGTGGTGGAAATAAAGTTGCCTACTGACCCACACTCACACCTGAATACAAACACACATAAACATACAAAAATAAATTCCAGTGTGTTATTGTAACCTGTGTGTGATGGTATATACTATAACCCCAGCACTGAGGGAACTGAGGCTAGAGTTTCATAACAGTTCAAGGTCAAGATTCTTGGAAAAATATAAACTACAAATATTGGTTTGCAATTAAAATGATATAAAGGAAGCTAGGGAAGTATATCTCAGCTAAATCCTGGCATACATGAGTCAGAGAGAGAAGATTCCCATTCTCACCTAAAGTTTGAGGTAAAGCAGTTTGACAGCAGTAGATTTATATAGTAATTAATTTTAATGATCCTGCCTTCCTATGAGTAGTGAGGTGGAGCAAAGATTTTTAAGAATATTATTTTAGCAATTTGAAACAACAAGAAAAACATATCAGAAAAATAAGGCAAAGGGGTAAAGAAATGAGGTTTCACACAATGGCTGCAGCTTGGGGACTCACAACCTGCAGGTCTTGGGTGGAAAGCACATGGGTTGTGGAGGTTTCTGCTTAGGCTGAGGCTCTTTGGAACAATGTCACTTTCTGGTTGTAGCTGCTTTTGGACAATGCTGAGATTTTCTGTTTAGAATCTTCTAGGAAGACCCGACTGACTGCCTTGAAACTGAAATATGAGTAGTAGCTATTTTACAAAGCACCTTCTCTAATGAGGCTCAGGAGAACCTTAGACCAGCAGTTCTTAGCCTGTGGGTCTTGATCCCTTTGGGGGTTGCACATCGGATATCCTGCTTATCAGGTAACTACATTATGATTCATAACAGCAGCAAAAATACAGTTATAAAATAGCAACAAAATAAATTTTGTGGTTGGGGGACTCACCACAACACGAGGAACTGAATTAAAAGGTCACAGCAGAGGAAGATTTCGAGCCCCTGATTTAGGTGTTGTTGCTTCCGCAAAACAGGAAGTCATTGAGGGACTTAGAGGCTTCTGTACAGTTTATCACTGAAACAAACTACTAGTGAGAGAAGAATTCAACACCTTAAGAAATGGCTGTATTATTTGCCATATAGGTCAGAAAAAAATAGATAGAAAAGCCATTGGAAAATTGGGAAAACTCTATATTGGCCGTACATTCCTACTGACGACTGTGTGATTGAGGGCTAAGGGTCAAATCCTTTGGTCACATCTACTGAAATCTCTTGGATAGCTTAGAAGTCTCAGCTATAAAATACCATGTATTGGCTCTGTTCTCCTTGAGAACTAAGAGGGACAGTTGGTTCCAGGGTGACAAGCAGAATTTCAGTTTCTTTAGTAACTTAGTGGGACACAGATGTCTTCATAGCTACTCTAAAGTGAGTCTCTCTCAAAGGATAACTCCGAAATCCAAAAGCATCTCTTCTGCTTCAGAGCACTCACTTTATATTGCGAAAAGATTTCTAACAGCCCCAAAAAATAGACCATGAAACAACATAATAAAAGCCAAAAGGGTGATAACACAATAAAATTAATTTGTTCTTTTTAAAATGTCTTAAAAATTTGACTTGGGTCCATTCCTTACCTTCTCAGTTTTCTGAATATTTGTATGCTTGGAAGAAGATACACTATGCACTTCTTTTGTAATTTTATTGAAGCCAGACTGAACAGCCAACTGGGAATCATGGCTATCTGAGTAGGGCAAATGACTTTTTCCAGCCTTCAGATATGGGCACTTGAGACGAGAGCTGACTCAGTGCCTGATTCAATAGCCAGGATTTAGTTTCAGGTTTGATTTTTATGCTTATTGGTTAGTATGGCATTAATTACCCCAAGAAACTTTGTTTGGCATCCTTTTTAATAGCATTATCTGCAAAACCAATAGTCTTTGTTTAGGTAGTGTCATAAACTGATTACAGAGCTACCCTTTGTCTCCACGAATGACTCGTGTGCTTGTGTGCTGGTGCAGGTGTGGTCCAGAGGACAGCCTTGAGTAGCATTACTGAGGTATCTGCTGGGGTTTTTTGTTTGTTTGTTTGTTTGTTTATTTGTTTGCTTTAATTTGAAGACAGGATCTCTCACTGGCTTGCAGCATATGTTGACTGTTCAGTGAGCTTCAGAGATTTTCCTAACACTACTTTTCCATGGCTGGTATTAAAGGTGCATGCTACTATACCCATCTTTTTAAAACAAACAAACAAAAACAAAAACAAAAAAACAAAAATCTAAGAAGGGGCAAAGTGTCCACACTTTGGTCTTCATTCTTCTTCAGTTTCATGTGTTTTGCAAATTGTAACTTATATCTTGGGTATTCTAAGCTTCTGGGCTAATATTCACTTATCAGTGAGTACATATCATTTGAGTTCTTTTGTGATTGAGTTACCTCACTCAGAATAATGCCCTCCAGGTCCAACCATTTGCCTAGGAATTTCATAAATTCATTCTTTTTAATAGCTGAGTAGTACTCCATTGTGTAATGTACCAAATCTTTTGTATCCATTCCTCTGTTGAGGGGCATCTGGGTTCTTTCCAGCTTCTGGCTATTATAAATAAGGCTGCTATGAACATAGTGGAGCATGTTTCTTTCTTACTAGTTGGAGCATCTTCTGGATATATGCCCAGGAGAGGTACTGCGGGATCCTCCGGTAGTACCATGTCCAATTTTCTGAGAAACTGCCAGAATGATTTCCAGAGTGGTTGTACAAGCTTGCAATCCCACCAACAATAGAGGAGTGTTCCTCTTTCTCCACATCCTCCCCAGCATCTGCTGTCACCTGAATTTTTGATCTTAGCCATTCTGACTGGTGTGAGATGGAATCTCAAGGTTGTTTTGATTTGCATTTCCCTGATGATTAAGGATGCTAAACATTTTTTCAGGTGTTTCTCAGCCATTTTGTATTCCTCAGGTGAGAATTCTTTGTTTAGCTCTGAGCCCCATTTTTTAATGGGGTTATTTGATTTTCTGGAGTCCACCCTCTTGAGTTCTTTATATATATTGGATTTAGTCCCCTATCTGATTTAGGATAGGTAAAGATCCTTTCCCAATCTGTTGGTGGCCTTTTTGTCTTATTGATGGTGTCTTTTGCCTTGCAGAAGCTTTGCAATTTTATGAGGTCCCATTTGTCGATTCTTGATCTTACAGCACAAGCCATTGCTGTTCTATTCAGGAATTTTTCCCCTGTGCCCATGTCTTCAAGGCTTTTCCCTACTTTCTCCTCTATAAGTTTCAGTGTCTCTGGTTTTATGTGAAGTTCCTGGATCCACTTACATTTGACCTTAGTACAAGGAGATAGGAATGAATCCATTTGCATTCTTCTACATGATAACAACCAGTTGTGCCAGCACCATTTGTTGAAAATGCTGTCTTTCTTCCACTTGATGGTTTTAGCTCCCTTGTCGAAGATCAAGTGACCATAGGTGTGTGGGTTCATTTCTGGGTCTTCAATTCTATTCCATTGGTCTACTTTTCTGTCGTTATACCAGTACCATGCCGTTTTTATCACAATTGCTTTGTAGTAAAGCTTTAGGTCAGGCATGGTGATTCCACCAGAGGTTCTTTTATCCTTGAGAAGAGTTTTTGCTATCCTAGGTTTTTTGTTGTTCCAGATGAATTTGCAGATTGCCCTTTCTAATTCCTTGAAGAATTGAGTTGGAATTTTGATGGGGATTGCATTGAATCTGTAGATTGCGTTTGGCAAGATAGTCATTTTTACAATGTTGATCCTGCCAATCTATGAGCATGGGAAATCTTTCCATCTTCTGAGATCTTCTTTAATTTCTTTCTTCAGAGACTTGAAGTTCTTATCATACAGATCTTTCACTTCCTTAGTTAGAGTCACAACAAGGTATTTTATATTATTTGTGACTATTGAGAAGGGTGTTGTTTCCCTAATTTCTTTCTCAGCCTGTTTATTCTTTGTGTAGAGAAAGGCCATTGACTTGTTTGAGTTAATTTTATATCCAGCTACTTCACCGAAGCTGTTTATCAGGTTTAGGAGTTCTCTGGTGGAATTTTTAGGGTCACTTATATATACTATCATATCATCTGCAAAAAGTGATATTTTGACTTCTAAAACACCCATGGAATGAGTTACAGAGACAAAGTTTGGAGCTGAGACAAAAGGATGGACCATCTAGAGACTGCCATATCCAGGGATCCATCCCATAATTAGCCTCCAAACGCTAACACCATTGCATACACTAGCAAGATTTTGCTGATAGGACCCTGATATAGCTGTCTCTAGTGAGACTATGCTGGGGCCTAGCAAACACAGAAGTGGATGCTCACAGTCAGCTATTGGATGGATCACAGGGCTCCCAATGGAGAAGCTAGATAAAATACCCAAGGAGCTAAAGGGATCTGCAGCCCTATACGTGGAAGAACATTATGAACTAACCAGTACCCCGGAGCTCTTGACTCTAGCTGCATATGTATCAAAAGATGGCCTAGTCGGCCATCACTGGAAAGAGAGGCCCATTGGACTTACAAACTTTATATACCCCAGTACAGGGGATCACCAGGGCCAAAAAGTGGGAGTGGGTGGATAGGGGAGGGGGGGGTCTGGGGGACTTTAGGAATAGCATTGGAATGTAAATGAGGAAAATACCTAATTTTAAAAAAAGGAAAAAAAAAAACAAAAATCAAAAGTAAAACAAAACAAAACAGGGGCTCTGAGCATCTAGCTCAGGTCTTGTGCTGGCAAAGCAAGAACTTTACAGTCTCCTAAGATGATGCCACAATTCTTGGCAGTTTGACTTCTATGCAATTTCTGCAGAAGAATCACAATGTTTAGCAGGCATCTGAGGTAACTACCACATCAGCTGAGGGTGTGTAGCCACATTGACTGGAAATGGCAACAAATGAAACCATGCCTGAAGTGTAGCCTCCGAGTTAAGGACATTGCATCTACTGTTTTCAACTTCTGTGAAAACCTGAAAAGGCCAAAAAGGCCAAAGTGTTGGCAATCTGTAAGGACCATACATCTAGGAAGTAGCAGAGGTCAACTTCGACCAGGTGGATTATGCTTCCATGTCCAGTTTGAGAGTCTCCTTTTTCATTCTCAGATAACCAAATCTAGGTTAAAAGGGGGTTTGATGAAATCTCAGTGATGAAAACACAAATTCACAGATAGATTCCTAACAGTCAAAATGTTTTCCTTGTGGAGAAGGAAAACTGGCACATCATTTCTAGAGTTGTGAGAAATTATACCGTCCACCAACGCCATTCCAAAACTTGTGAGGTGTGATGGCTATTCATGGTTGTCAGTTTGACTGAATCTGGAATTAACTAAAGCCCAAGTAACTGAGTATACCTGTGAGGGGTTAATCTTAATTTAACCATTTGAAGTGGGAAGGCCCTCTGGATCAGGTCAGAAATCAACTGGCTCTCCTAAACGTTCATGCTCCTATGAAACCAGTAGTCAACTGGCTCTTAGAGAATGTAAGTGAGAAAGACTACTGCATGCAGGCGTTTCTCCTCTAAGCTGCTACATAGAAATTTCTGATACTGTAAAAGCTGGCGAGCAAGTGAAGCTCCCACTCTGTTCTAGCACCTTTTCCCTGTGTTCTGCAAACAAGCTGTTTCATGTACACAGATAGACTCTTACTTTCCAATTCTGGTGGCCAATCAGGGGAAATAGCCATACCCTGTGTAATTCGGGGGATGGGGGTCAGTGGGGACCTTCATGGCCAAGAATGCTTAGGACTATACCCCGTATCTGGCACTGAGATTTTCATTTAATGACACATCTTCTGGGATCAGCACTGTCCACCGATACATGGTACCACCATTCAAATATTTTACTTTTCTTTTTATAGTTATTTTTAATCATATTTTTTAAAATCAGCTTTTGAACTAATCATATTTTTGGCTCAGTTATAACTGAGTTCTAAGTTGCTTTTAAAATATTCTGGCTTGAAGGGTTTGATCACATATACGTGTGTAAGTACTGTTTCCCAGTCTGTGTTGTGTAATATACCTTAACATTTTCTCTTAGAGTCAGTAGGGTTGTTCTAACCGTTTTTATAATATTTTTTTTTATTTTTGAAATTATAACATGCCTTTTGTCATGCATGTGGTTAGCAAGGATTCTATTCCGTACTGCAGCTGTTGTTTCTTTACTTGATTATTTCCATTGCAATGTAGAACACTTCATACATCCGGCCTTTTCAAGGAGAAAGCAGAAACAGCATGAAAACAAAGTTGGCTGTGAGATTTCATCTCCTAGGAATATCAGAGAAGCTGACATGTGGGAAGGCTTATCAACATGGCTACCTAAACATGACCTGAACAGGAACAACACCACACTAACATAAGAGGAGGCAAAGAACTACCAGCCAGCAACTAAGGAATTGTTTATAGCAGGAGATGTAGTATTCTCCATGGAAGACCTCAAAATTGGATATTTAATATGAAGTAACTAACCTTAAAATATTATGCATACAAGTAAATTTATACAGAGTTGGGTTTATTTATATATTTTGGAATATATATTTTGTATTTTATAGTATACACACACACACACACATATATATATATGAATAATACCATGAATTTGAAAGAGACCTAGGAGTGCATAGGGAGGATTGGAGGGGGAAAAAAGGAGGAAAAGCACATATATATGTTTTAATTTCAAAAATGTAAAGGTTTTCTTCTCAGACAGAAAATCATCAGTTTAAAGCATCACAAAGACACTCTATCTAGTTGGTTTTGCTGTGACAAAACCTTCACCTCCCTCATAGTCACATATCCCACATCAACCATGCAGATTTAATCTATAATTTTTATTTATATTTGGGAAAAACAAGACCTTCGCACAACTGACTCCACAATGGTAGTATCAATTGGACAATAATGTCATGTAGACATCTACCATAATGAAAACAAAGACCTAATCCATCAAAGTCCATAGTTCTTGGAAAGTCTCTAAATCTACTAACCTTGCTTTTTGGCTTCTGTAGTTCTGCTTCTGGTTAACTGGTCTTGTTAGCTGAAGTGTGTCAACCCAGGATATATATATATATAGTATGTGTGTGTGTAAAAGCTTACTCTGAGAAGGACTTAGGTCGATGCTCCCAAATACCCAGTGTAGTTGCCAGCCAGCTAATAAGGATTTTCTATTAGCTTAAACCCAAGTTTGAGTAGCCTTCTCTAGTGGATACCCTACAACAATAAACTATGAAAGCTATCTCAGAAGTTGACTGTTTAATATATTTCATAATTAACATTATCATGTGACCACAAAGAGAAAAAAATCAAGTTTGATTTGAACTCATGTTAATGTTATTTATGGAATAGCTATCTGAAAATATCCAGTGAAACGCCTACTGTAGATATGGGTTCATAAAAAAAAAAAAAACAACTGGATTTTGTTTATTTGTTGTGGTTGTTTGGGAGAGAATCAATCACTTGATTATTTATTACCTTAATGTTAAAAATTATCAGCTATGTAAAATGTGCACAGAAGATAATATTTGAAAAATGTAGGGTTCCCAGGGTTGTGGTTATATGCTCTGGTCCCCAAATATCAAGATGCATGTTCTATCTAGGATATTATATTTAGTGAAAAAGCGCTGAATGAATGATATTTTTCTTCCCCCCAAATGAATAATTGGACTTTGAAAAATATCATACCATTGTGACTTATTTGCATTTGTTATGTGAGTAAATTAAAATAAGTTAAATAATTCATGATTTTTTTATGATGACTAAAAATAGTAGTTTAAGAAATTTATATTTGAAGAGCTTTATAAGAATCAAACTAGAGGATTACAAGACAATTTCAGATTTTATTATAAGCAATTGAAGTTTTATGTATATGTTATGTATATGTTGAGAACATATATACTAAAATAAAATATAATTTAAAAGAGAAGCATAAACAGAAAGCTCACTGTGGAAGCCTATAAACCCATGTTCTTATACAGCACACAAGTTTATAAATTAGACAAAAGGTAATGTCTTCTCACATTTATATCTAGCTAAAAGGCTGTACAGTATCACCAACATGAAAAACAATATAAATCTCAAATTATCTTCTCACTAACCCAAGCAGTGAAATTCTGTCCAGAAGTAACAGATTAGTGTATAAGTAAGATCCAAGGATAATTCCTACTAACCTAAAATTTGCTTCAAATTTTTACAGGACTACATACATACTTGATAGCAGTGTGATAAGCTGTTGCAGGAGGCTTGAATGAGCTAAAGAACACAACTGAGAACATACCACACAGTAGCAGCAGTGTACTCAACAGGAGTGAGCCGGATGTTAGCATCACAGGCATATTTTATGCCTTTGTAAACTGTTGGCTTGAAGGATGATACGAAACCAGCACGCAGAGGAGAAAGTTATTATCTCTAAGCGGACTCCTTGTGTGTGTCTTAACATCTCCTCAACCAACATATCAGTGATACTTGCCTGAACTAATATAGAGACTTTCAAAACTCAAGGAAGAAAAATGCCTCTAAACATGGTTCCTTGCCTCTACATCCCATGCTATGTTTGTTAGGATGGAGGACTACAAAACTGCTAGTTCTCACTCTCTGGGGGATCATGCTTCATGGGTTCATTGTGTGTAGCATTTCTGTTGTCAATGAAGAAAAAATACAAAAAACAAAAAACAAGCAAGCAAATCCCAAACTGCACAGCTGTTACCTTAAAGGGAACAAGAGATAGTTTATTCTGGAGCCCTATGGAGTGACCGTTGCCCAGGAACACAGAATTAGGTTACTCCAACATGGAAACAGTTTCATGAAGTCTTACAGTTTTATAGAACAAGGAATGTCATAAATTAATTAGCCAACTAAAAGAGCCAAAGTGGAAAGCACAAAAGAGAGATTTATTTAATGGGGTCACATTAGGATGAGACACAGAGACCCAGCAAACACAAAAGCATCCTATGACCCAGCATCCTGGTCAAGATGCGGCCCCACCACCCCTGACCCACCATGATGGAGGCTTCAGTCTCATCCTGCAAGATGGTCAGACAAATTGTTAAAGCTGTTTGAAATCTCTTTCCAGGAGACAAGTTTTCTCAATGGCTAGGGCCTTTCCTTTTATCCAACATGAGAGTCCTGAGGAAATTCCCATTTCTTTGGGGCCCACTGTTTCAGTGACCTGATAATCAGAGTGAGAGACAAACATGGCTTGTTATATTATCGTCCTTTGAACTCTTTATTCTTAATAAGATTTAGCTTCATGAAAATGTAGCCACGTTTCCATAAACTTTTAGTAGTCTTTGGAAGTATGCACAAATTTTGTATCACTAAATCTTGATGACAAACAAAACCAGCATTCAGGGTATTGGGAAACTACACAAATAAAACAACATATGAGCCACTGTTTTAAAAAGGTATCTATTTTGTGGAGCTGACATGCCCATGCTGGACAGGGACTTTGGGATAACCTAAATCTGTTTTTCTGGGCACAGTCACTCAAAATGCTACTTTTAATAAGCCCCTTTGGGCTCAACATTCCATTGTCACAATGAGTGAAAAATTTGTAAGTTTGTCTCAGGGTAGATGGTAGAACACTCCTTACAGGGGCACACAAAGAAGAAGGCTTCTCAGATATATATATATATATATATATATGTGTGTGTGTGTGTGTGTGTGTGTGTGTGTGTAATGCAAGAGAGAATTGAGAATTGGCTCACACAAACCTACCTTTTCTTGTCTCTCTGGAACCAACCAACTCAGTGTGAACTCTGGCAGTGAATGAATTCCACCTAACCACTGTCCCCAAAACCACAAAGCTCCCCTGCTTTTGCTTCTTCCTGAAAGACCCCTTCCGGCTTTTTTTAGGCAACTTTGTTTTGAGTAAAAGGTTTTCTTTCACGCTGTTTCACACAATTGCCAAAAATGTCTATGTAGATGATTTTCAAGAGAAGAATGGTTCTGGTGTCAGGAGGAGCACCCCTTCTGAGGTTTCCCCGCTTCTCTCTGTCACCTGAAATTACAGCGCTTCCAATTTATTCTGATTAGCTCTGCCTGTTTGAAACACATTTGGGGACCTTCACCATTCCAACCAGATGAGCAATCACTATTTCAAATGAAAACATCTCCCTTCGGAGGCTTTCTACTGCTGTTAACCTTCAACTTGCTGAATTAGTCTGACTCTGTAGTCAAAGTGGGAAAGCTAAAAACCATTAGCTTGAAGTCAGCCCAAGAGTCCAGGTCTGAGTTTGCTATGAGCTGCATGTTGTGAAGGAAAACTGAAAAGACGTTGTTTCTGGGGAGACGGATTGGCTGATTAGGATTTCCGTGCTGTGGAGAGATTGGGATGTGGGAGGTCCAGAGGCTACTCATCCTGTCTTGGGCTAGGTCTAGCTCTCCACAGCTCTGTCTCTCCTATGTGGTCCTCATATCAAAAGACCCAGAATGCTTCTCACCTGCTTCCCTATGTCTTCTTATGGAGAGCTTTGCAATCCAATAACTTTATGTTGTCAGTAATTAAATTCTTGCTGTGTTCACCTCTTCATTGGCACTACTATGAGATTATAATTAAAAGTACAACATTTGGTTATTTAAAATGTCAGTTTCAGTCAAGAGCAAAGCCCACTGACGTTAGCCTCAGGATTCAGTCATATGAGGAGTCTTCGTTGACTTCAGCTATCTAAAAATATCTGCATAGTTATTTGAAACAAACTTAACAGTTGTTTAACTTTATTCATTTGCCTTGTACTCAATTTGGAGATTATTAGAAAGTCTCCTGTCCACATCTGTGTCGGAACTAACATCTTGTGACGAAAAGATAGAAATCTCCTGAACCCTATTCAGTTACCTGGCCACTAGCTTTCACCAATACGAAACTTAAGATGTCCCAACTGGTAAGAAGGACACATGCTCCACTATGTTCATAGCAGCCTTATTTATAATAGCCAGAAGCTGGAAAGAACCCAGATGCCCGTCAACAGAAGAATGGATACAGAAAATGTGGTACATTTACACAATGGAGTACTACTCAGCTATTAAAAAGAATGAATTTATGAAATTCCTTGCCAAATGGTTGGACCTGGAGGGCATCATCCTGAGTGAGGTAACACAATCACAAAGGAACTCACACAATATGTACTCACTGATAAGTGGATATTAGCCCAAAACTTAGGATACCCAAGATATAAGATACAATTTGCTAAACGCATGAAACTCAAGAAGAATGAAGACCAAAGTGTGGACACTGTGCCCCTTCTTAGAATTGAGAACAAAACACCCATGGAAGGAGTTACAGAGACAAAGTTTGGAGCTGTGACGAAAGGATGGACCATCTAGAGACTGCTATATCCAGGGATCCACCCCATAATCAGCTTCCAAACGCTGACACCATTGCATACACTAGCAAGATTTTGCTGAAAGGACCCAGATATAGCTTTCTCTTGTGAGACTATGCCGGGGCCTAGCAAACACAGAAGTGGATGCTCACAGTCAGCTATTGGATGGATCACAGGGCTCCCAATGGAGGAGCTAGAGAAAGTACCCAAGGAGCTAAAGGGATCTGCAACCCTATAGGTGGAACAACATTATGAACTAACCAGTACCCCGGAGCTCTTGACTCTAGCTGCATATGTATCAAAAAAAAAAAAAAACCCTAGTTGGCCATCACTGGAAAGAGAGGCCCATTGGACATGCAAACTTTATATGCCCCAGTACAGGGGAACGCCAGGGCCAAAAAAATGGGAATGGGTGTGTAGGGAAGTGGTGGGGGAGGGTATGGGGGACTTTTGGGATAGCATTGGAAATGTAATTGAGGAAAATACGTAATAAAAAAATATTAAAAATTAAAAAAAATGTCCTCCTTGCGTGTCCTGAGCATATGGAAAAGCTTTCCCATCTTAAGTTATCTGCAGCTCTGTTGTGCCCACTAGTGTGTTTTCAACCTGCCTTGATTAATGCCTTCTTTGTTCTGCAAAACTATAATATTACACGAAACTTCTCCCATGTCCACCTGGGAATTTGGGGTAGCATAAATCTCTTTTCCTAGACATGGTCACTCAAAATAGTTTCAAAATAAACCATCTTCATCTCTTTAAGATGAGAGCTGTGGTTTTATGCCCTCAGTGTGAAAAATATTCCTTTTTAGACCTCGGTTTTCTCTTCTTAGTAATGATAATACATTTTGTTGTCTCGAATTCTCCCTTTCAGGTTTATTCTAGTAACTGGAACCTTTGGGTTAAAGAAACAGTCACCATAAGGAACATAATTTCTTTAAAAAAATCATTTGTAGAAAATGGCTATCACAAATTAGTATGCTTCAGAATATCACTCACATTTTTTTTAAGATTCTGAGGATAGTTTTGCTTTTAAAAGTTCAAGTTCTTTTTATGTATATGTGTACACACACACACACACACACACATATATATATATATATATATAATTTTTGACAATCTTTTTAGATCTGTACCTGATTTTTTTATTAAATTATTTTATTTGCATTCCAAATGTCATCCCCCTTCCAGGTCTCCTTCCCAGAATTCTTTACCCCCTCCTCTCTCCCCTTTGCCTCTGAGAGGGTGCTCCCCCACCCAGCCACCTCCACCTTGCTTCCCCAGCATCTCCCTTTCCTGGGGCATCAAGTCTCTACAGGATTAGGTGCATCCTCTCCCACTGAGGCCATTATCCAAGGCCTTTGTAAGGACTTTGTTGCTGCTGTTGATAGCTATGCAATCATGTGGCTCATATATAATCAGGAGGCATTGCTTAATTTTACTGGCACATTTACAGGGCCTGCTCACCTCCAGTTTTTTAGGGCTGTATCCTGCTCAAGTGATTTTAATTATAGCTGTGCTACTGTTATCCAATGACTGATAAACTTCAAGAAGCCTGAAAATGTCTACTTTTTCCTGCTTTCCATTTCCTTCTTTATTATACAGGTCTTCAAATGTGATCCCAAGGAAGACTGTAAATAGGTTATTTTCTTCTTCAGATTTATTAAAATGTCATTTACTTAGAATAGTCATCTTAGGGTATTTGGGGTGGGCAACACCATTCATAAAACAAAATTCACTTGAGTCTGTCAGACAACAAAGTTATAGTGCAACTTAGAATGATCTTCAGAGGTTTAATAATCTGCAAATTGAATACAAGGCAGAAGATTAAAGTTGAATGACTGTTAACGTTTGTTTTAAGTCACTATGCAAATATTTTTTAGAAGCTTGAAGTCAAGTTAAGATCCTTAATATCACTGAGTTCTGAGGTTAACTCAAATGAGCTTTGCTCTTGATTGAAATTGCTCTTTTACATGTCCAAATGTTGTGCTTTTAATTATAATTGTTTAATAGTGCAAATGCAGAGATGAACACAGCAGGAATGTTGTTACTGACAACAAAAAGGTATTGGATTGCAAAGCTCTCCATAAGAAGACACAGGGAAGCAGGTGAAAATCTTTCTGGAACTTTTGATATGAGGACCACATATCTATCTGTTTCACAGCAGCTCTCCCCTTCTCTCTCATCAACAGTGGTTTCTTTATCTGAAGTAGTGATTTCTCTGCATTCAAAATTCAACCTTTAGCACGCAGCTGTAAATATCTGGATTACTCTATTATAAACCTAAATGATTGAAATGTACTTGGTGATGCCTAGGAAGAGGGTGAATATTACAAAAATCTAACCA
The DNA here is from genome assembly GCF_978045245.1 of Mus caroli. Classification (NCBI taxonomy): domain Eukaryota; kingdom Metazoa; phylum Chordata; class Mammalia; order Rodentia; family Muridae; genus Mus; species Mus caroli. The sequence continues at coordinate 14,311,620 of NW_028227271.1, forward strand.
ATACACAGCAGCAGTTGGGACATATAATGCAAAAATGAAAACGCGTTATCCAATAGGGGTTGGGGAAAGAAGGCTCTCGGATGTTGGAGCCACTGCTAGGGTCACTGTTTGTCTGAAGTGACATGTTTCTGTTCCATTTTGTATATGCTGCATATCGTATTCAGGTGTCTGATCAGCTACCCAAAATCCCCCCAGTGAGGATTCTCCAAGTGGCAGATGTTGTGCTGGGCACAAGACAAAGTGCTGTCAAACTAAGCCTGGCATCTGATATCAAGAGGCATAATGATAAAGTTCACACCTCGGTACTGCTTCACCTCTCTATGAGGCATAATTTCTCCTGTCAAACTAACTGTACAATTATCAAAAAAAAAAAAAACTGTTTACAAATGAACTTTACACTAGTAAAATTTAAACAGTCTGAGTATCAATGCAGTTCCGATATTTATTATTTCTATGAGCAGAAAACTACTACATTCTGATACCAAAACATAATCATTGCAGGATTTTCCATGTCCAATCACATTAGGGCAGTGGAGGCTTGTGATTGGACAGGAGGAGAGAGGCAGAGAAAGGAGTTGTTGAGGCAGAGAGAGAGAGAGGTCTCAATGGAGGCTGTGGTGGTGTTATCAAAAGGTTAGAATAATTGGGTTAAAGCTTTATCATTATCATTTGGCTCTGAAATTATTGCATTGGCATCTTGTAAGTTGTGTTATTATTGATACATAAATCTGATTGGCTAATTAAGCATTAAGAGTCTTGATTCTACCAGGTAAGGTGGTGAAATGGCTAACCAGAGATACGTGGGCCTTGCATGAAAGCGAGAGGAACTCGGGGCCCTGTCCGAGAGATGGCCCAGGTGGGAGCCATGTGGCCTCACAGGGCTAGTGAGTTGGTGGGCCTAGAGAGGGAGCAAGTAAGATCACCTGGCACAGGGGCTGGCTCTAGAGAGTTGTTGGTGGCAGTAAGAGCACAAGAGCATACCTGGCCCTGATGAGAGATGGCAGGATTTTTTATTTTTTATTTTTTATTTTGTGGTTTTTCAAAACAGGGTTTTTCTGTATAGCCCTGGATGTCCTGGAACTCACTCTGTAGATCCAGCTGGCCTCCGACTCACATGCCTCTGCCTCCCAAGTGCCGGGATCAAAGACGTGCGCCACCACTGCCCAGCGGCAGGTTCATTTTTTAATACTTCCCGCAACATACAATATTCTGACGAATGGGGAGTGGGGTGGAAAGTGCAAAGGTAATAAAAAAAAAATCAAATGTAGCTGTGATTTCTTATTCACATATAGAGCCTGAGGGATAGAGCGGGTTGTGAGCACCAGATGAGCTTGTGTGTGAATTGCTGACTTGTCTGTAAGGAAGGCTGTTGTCAAGGCATGAGAGAGAGCACGGTGCTCAGCTGATTCTCTTGCTATGAGTCCTCTTGATTCGAACCTCTTGGTGTTTATGTAAATCCTGAGTGCACCAGCCAGATCTGGTGGTGCAGACCTGTAATCCCAGCTTTTGAAGAGGCTAAGACAGAAGGTCTCAAGGTCAAGGCCCACTTGATTTACAGAGTTAGTTCAGACCAGCTATGGAACTTAATGAGACCCTGTCTAAAAAGAAATAAAATAAATAAAAGAGGGCTGGGGATATAGCTCTGTGGTAAGGCACTTGCCTAACAAGCCTAAGGCCCTAGTTTCAACAGCAAAAGGAAATAGACTATATTATTTTATTCCATGCTTAATAGTTGCTTATTTTAACTGTTTAATGCAACAGGTGGGTGCATCAGTGGCATGGTCCACGTGTGGTAGTGCAGGTATTCAAACCTACAAAACTGACATTCTGATAAATGTGCCTGTGTGAAACCATCAACACCCATGGCAAAGGTATCCTCTATACCAACCCTACCAAGGAGTTCTTCATTGTCCTAGGAAGGCCTGCCTCTCCCCACATGCCCTTTTCCTTTCAGAAAAAAATCACCCACCTTGTGTTATTAAATATTCACTTATGTGTTTGAATAGACGTACCTTTAACTTAAGGGACATTCTCCCAACACCAACAGAAAAATCTTAAATATTTATAAAATATTAAGGCCACTCTCTCAATGAAAGCTCGGTTTAATATCTAGGCCATTGGCACTTTTCCTCACAACCCTACCCACCCCAGTCACCTCAAACTCAAGACTGAAAATGTCTGAAGTGAAAAAATTTGAAAATTGTCCCTCTAAGGGGGAGGGTTTGTGAAGCAATCTTCCTGAAGGCCTTTCTGGGAGGTCAGATGGACCATCTTCAGCCCTGAGCGGCTGGGCACTGTTCAGTCTGCTCCACACTTACAGAGAAAGTCCTGGGAAGATGGCAGGAAAGCCTTGGCTGATTGGAAGCTTTCTTTCAAGCCATGGAAGTGCTGGGACTCATATATGTTGCATCTTCATTAGAAAGAACAACAAAAGCAAGACCTTAATCACCATAGAAGAGAATCATACAATTACTAAATTCTATATGATTCTCCTCTCTCTGTCTCTGTGTGTCTGTCTCCCCCAATCCCCTCCTGAATTTTATAGAAAAAAGATAAAAAGCAGTTGTCTTCAGATAATGGTTTAGCTTCCTGTAGCTGGAGTCTCAGTAATTCCTGGTTAGGGAGATGGCAAAGGCAGACAGACTTTCGGCTCTGATTCCCACCGCCTTTTAACAAGGTCCCTCGTGTATTTAGTTATGCAAGTGTTGCTACCATGAAGTCTGTGGAAGGTTTTGACTCTGTTTCCATCAGTGTGAACATGGTATCTTTACCCCAATGAATGGCTTCAGAGGATTGCAGTTTGTTCCTTTTTGGAGTTGCTACCATTTATGTGAAACCCAAAATTATGCAGGGTATGGCGGGGAAGAGGGGAAGAAGCCTTTAAAATATCAAGTTTGGGCTGGGGAAATGGTCCATTGGGTAAATATACTTGCTACTGAGTCTCTCATAACCTGAGTTTGACTCCAGGAACTGGCATGGTTAGAAGAGAGAATCACCCAGCAGGTCGTCCTCTGGCTTCCACACGCATGCACACGTGCCCACACACATGGAGATAAATAAATGTAGCAAAATTTAAAACATTAAACGTACAGCACTCATCTAGTACTTCCAAGTCAAAGAAAATGAAAGTAAGGCACTTCAAATTTTAACTCCAGATAAAAATTCCTTCCAAATGAGTAAAGATTGTTAGTCATTTAACTGTAATATTTGCAATGGGTTGTTATTCTTGGCACCTTGACACAGTCTAGAATCACAATGAGAGATGAGCTTTTGGGCATACTTAGGGGGGTGTTCTTAATTGGCTTAAGTGAGGTGGGAAGACCCACCCTGATGTAGCTGTCCTTATTTCTTAGAATGGCTGCTGGTCTGAGAGGAAGAGGAGAGAGCACGCTGAGCAGGAGCGAGCGTGTACTGACTCTCTGCTCTCAGCTGTGAATGTGATGTTATCCCGTTGCTCCAACTTCCTGTAACCTTTCTCTCCTGCGGAGTGTGACTATATCCTGGAACAATGAGCCGAACAAATGCTTTCTTCCTTACATAGCTTTAGTCAGAGTATTTCATAATAGCAGCAGAAAGGAGACCAAGTAAAGGACACTTCCTCTTTAAAATTTCTCATTACTATCATTATATTTTGCCTATGCTGGTCATAAACATAGGTACCTTAGTTTAGATCCATTTTGATGATAACCATCTCAAGTGTCACTACTCTTGGTATTTGTTGTTTTAACAAGCATTTGTAGTATAGCAATTCTGTACCAGGGATTTGGCTGCAAGAGAGGATAGAATGATAGAAATCTAGTGTTAAATAGACTACACTTAATGAGGAAGATGCATTCAAAGTAGCACTGGTCATTAAAATCTTTGAAGGTTATCACATTTGCCCAATTCTTGTTCTTCAGAATAAGCAGTTTGAGAGACAGAAGTCTTTTGAGTTTAGAAAAGGAGCCTAGATTCTGAAGTATAACATGAAAGAAAGAGCTCTGAAAGTCTTGGACTAGGTTTAACCTTTCATAGTGTCTGGGCATAGAAAGGTCTTATCAGGGCTCTGGTTATGACAAAATAATGTGTCTGCCAAGGAATCTGTGGCTGACTATGTTGACGTGAAAGGAGAGGTGGGGTGGCTTAGAAAACCTAAAACAAGTCCAACACAGAATCCAACATTGGCTCCTCAAAGTTGTAAAATTGTAAAGTCTAGCTGGCACCCAATTATCGCTTGCCAGCAGTTTTGAAGACCACATTATAATATTGTACATAATTATGTGACAGTAAGAATTTAGGGCAAACAAATGCCATCATAAATTTTCTATGTTTAGAATGAAATGCAATGATAATTTTCTTAGAGATGAAGAAGATTTTTTTTCATGCAAGCTACATAGTTCGTGGTCCTTGGGCAAAGGGAAGGATACAGCGGGGTTAACCACAGACACATGTTCTGTGGTAAATGGAAAATACTTTCCTAACTGGCCTGAAACATGAGTTTACTTGACAAACTAAAAGTTGCCATGAATTCTTTTTCAGGAGTTGCTTCTTCATTGGCATTTAGCCAACCAGGTATCTTTATAAAGCTATTTCTACTCATATCCACTTTTTAACAGTAAGGTATAAATTGAAAGACATGTATAAAATGTATTTACCTGTTAGGAAATTGCTTCCAAATGAAAGATGCTAATGTTAAAAGTCCCTAATGGTAAAGTTTTAACCAGGGCAGTTGACTGGTTAGAAATTCATGGTTGTGGGCAGATCCAGAGCCCACTAGTTTTTGGTGATCTTTACTACTTTAAATAATCATTCGCTGATCATCCCTGTGTCTGTCTGAACATTCTTTCAACTCTCAGGAATTTTCAAAATATATGAGCTTAGCAGACCACTAACTTCCATACCTGGTTCCTGCACTCTTTATAAGTACCGCAAAGGCAAAGGACTTGAAAAACATCCACAAAGATTAGGTCCCTGTGTCCCCAGGAGAAGTTTCTAAGCTAACTTTAAAAGCCAAGAGATGCTGAGGAAATCAAATAGCCATTGATGACATGAATGATTAACCATCTGCTCAGAAAACTCTAAGAAAGACAGACTTAAATGTGTATTATTAGATACCATGACAGATGGTTGACACCAGAATCTGAGGACGCCCTACCCATGATGATCTACTGATGCAAGACCACCGCATAAGTAAATGTTACTACAGTAAAGAGTTTCTGATTGGACAAGATTCTGCCACCTCCATGATTGACAACTCATTTAAAGGACTCACAGTAGATAGAAAACCAGAAGCAGCTGTGACGTCACATAATTGAGTTTGTATTTCAAGACATCTCTGCACTAATCTGCTAGGAGGAAAACCTCAGCTTTTTCATTTATTCTGAAAGCAGAGGAGATTAATTTTTGTGTATATTATGCTGCCTAATTTCAAAATTACCACATTTTTAAAATTATAACTTTGAAATTGGGCAGCATAAAAAACAGATCTGATCCCTCCCTCCAGATCTTTATTACCTTAGCTGACATTTTGACTTATTCGTCAAAAAATTCAATCCCTATATGACCAAACAAAATGTTTCTCACAAGCCATCTCTCCTCTGGTATTTTCTCCTTGAGCATAAAACAACCACACATTTGTCCCTCGACTGAAATTCCTTTTTGTGTTCTTCCAACCAGTCCAGAACAATAATGACTTGTGTGTGTTTGTCCCCCTAGCATGTCATGTGTGCTTGCTTTCTTCTATTGCTAACATTTCCACATTTTTTTCTAGGACAGTTACATTAGCTTTATAAGTAATTGTGCTCTGCCCAGTCCACACAAAGTCATGGGAACAAATTGTTAAATTTAGACACTGTCATTCAGGACAGTATTAGTACAATCAGAATACTTTTGTGACCATTTTTTCCACGTCCGTCTTTCAGTCTCCTTAGCCACAGTGCCAGTATCCCATTACCTCCCTGATCTTGCTAAATTTTTATACAAAGAAATTCAAATCATTTAATCTCCACTTTGTAAAACTTTTATGAAAATCTTTTTATCTCCCCACTCAGGAAAAATTTTGTGTACTCAAAGGCCTTCCTACTTTCCTGGAACTTTTTACATACCCCTCTCCCAACCCCCAGTTCCTTCATTTTTTTAAAATTTTTTATTAGATATTTTTCATTTACATTTCAAATGCTATCCTGAAAGTCCCCTATACCTCCCCCCGCCCCTGCCCTGCTCCCCTACCCACCCACTCCCACTTCTTGGCCCTGGTGTTCCCCTGTACTGGGGCATATAAAGTTTGCAAGACCAAGGGGCCTCTCTTCCCACTGATGGCCAACTAGGCCATCTTCTGCTACATATGCAGCTAGAGACATGAGCTCTGGGGGTACTGGTTAGTTCATATTGTTGTTCCATCTATAGGGTTGCAGACCCCTTCAGCTCCTTGGGTACTTTCTCTAGCTCCTCCATTGGGGGCCCTCTGTTCCATCTAATAGATGACTGTGAGCATCCACTTCTGTATTTGCCAGGCACTGGCATAGGCTCACACGAGACAGCTATAACAGGGTCCCTTCAGCAAAATCTTGCTGGCATGTGTAATAGTGTCAGCGTTTGGTGACTGATTATGGGATGGATCCCCGGGTAAGGTAGTCTCTGGATGGTCCATCCTTTCGAGTGAGGTAACCCAATCACAAAAGAAGTCACTTGATATGCACTCACTGATAAGTGGATATTAGCCCAGAAACTTAGAATACCCAAGATACAATTTGCAAAACACAAGAAAATCAAGAAGAAGGAAGACCAATGTGTGGATACTTCATTCCTCCTTAGAATAGGGAACAAAATAGCCTTCATTTCTATGCAGAAATTCTTTTAAAACTAGCCAACACTGATGGAGTCAGTCCCAACCAACAAGAAAACAGTATTTTTGCATAGTGATGAAGGCCAGTCAGCTTCCTGCTCTGTGTGCTTGCAGCCCTGCTTGGGCTGCAGCGTACCCTTTTCACAAAAGTAAATTGCCTCCACAGATTACTTTTGCTGTGTTCATGTGTTTCTTTCTTTCTACACTGAGAGAGAGAGAGAGTACATTTCCTACCACTTACACCATGAAAGTAAACAACAAAGTCAGGGTCGTTGCTCCCTCCACTTCAGGAAATGGTCAATTTTAACCATGCAAGTAGATCAATGTTCCCCCACTGTCCATCATGCAAGTAGATCAATGTTCCCCCACTGTCCATCCATTTACCTCATAGTAGCCTGTGCCATCATTTATTTATTTATTTATTTATTTATTTATTTATTTATTTATTTATTTTACATCCCAATATCAGCCCCTCCCACTCACACAGATCCTCCCCCCACTATCCCTTCCCCTTCTCATCCAAGAAGGGGGAGCTCACCCCCTGGTTATCACCCTCACCCCACACATCAAGTAATTGCAGGGCCAGGTGCATCCTCTCCCACTGAAGCCAGACAAAGCAGCCTAGTTAGAGGAATGGGAACCACAGACAGGAAACAGATTCAGGGAAAGCCCCCACTCCAGTTGTTGGGGAACCAACATGAAGATGAAGCTGCACTTCTTCTACATATGTGCTGGGGGCCCTGGTCCATCCCCTGCTTGCTCTTTGGCTGGTGCTTCAATCTCTAGGAGCCCCAAGGGTCCAGGTTAGTTGACTCTGTTGGTCTTCCTGTGTAGTCCCTGTCCTCTTGGTTCCCTCGATCCTTCTCCCAACTCTTCCATAAGGCTTCCTGAGCTCCATCTTATGTTTGGCTGTGGGTCTCTGCATCTCTTTCCATTAGCTGCTGGGTGGAGCCTCTCAGAGGACAGTTATGCCAGGCTCCTGTCTGCAAGCATAACAGATTGTTATTAACAGTGCCAGTGATTTGTTCTTACCCATGAAACTGGTATCAAGTTGGGCCAGTCATTGGTTGGCCATTCCCTCTATCTCTGCTCTATCTTTGCCCATCACAAATGAAACACAGTTTGCTTGTCCCAAGCAAAATCCTATACTAGGTCCCAATGGGCCTATAAACATCCAAAAGTCTGCTTAACTCAGTAAATTCTACACAATCTGTGTGACCCCTCCCCGTGTGGCTCCAACTCAGAGGATTCCTTCCCCATTTCCCATTCTTTTGATATGCTGACCTTCATTTTTTTTTCCTTCTGGAACATAAAGTAATTTGTGATTTGCAAACTTTCTATTGTTCCCTGGCCTTCCTAAAAGGGTTTCGTTTTTATCTCCTTATGGCTTGTTCCCACATGCTACTCAGGTTTCAGTTAAAACGAAATTTACCATCAAGAACCCTGAACTGTGCTATATCTCCCTGCATTACTTCAACCCTGTAATCACTCACAACTGAAACGCCTCTGTTCACTTCTGCTTTTCTCCAGTATGAGTTCTGTGAGGGTTGAGTATTTCCCCACTGCTTATTCTAAGCAACCAACACATGATTATCAGTTAATAATATGTTTGAAAATAGTGCAAATATTCTATCTTATCGTGGGTGATACCATAGTTAAGACACTGCTGAGTTTTGGTTCTGGTGTGTATTTGTAACCCCATAAGTTTTGATTTGGGGAAGGGCATGGCAGAACAATGGTTTTTCTTCCACAGCATAAAACCCTCTAAAGACACTTCTTAGTAAAATGTCTAGAAAGAACTTTCACGAAGTTCCTAAAGTCTTAATAGCAAGAGAAGACCACAAAACTATCTTCTCAGCTAAATGGAGGAGCAGGGGCTCCTTCCCATTAACAGTGTTGTACGCTGTGGGACTAATGGGTCACGCTAACCTGGAAGGTGAAAGAGGCAGCTAAACCCAGTGTTTTGTAGAAGGAAGAAAGAAAAAACAGAGATCCTTAAACAAGGAAACTGAGGGAAGGGTGATATACCCAAGAAGGATTGTCAGTTGGTTGGCATGCAATGTGACCCGCAGACCTTTAACAACTGAACACAATTTTTCAAATATTCCCACTTGTCGCTTCATACTTTTGAGACTGTAGATATCTGGAGAGGGTGATATCTATGATATAGTTTCCTTACCTGAACCCTGAAACAATGAAACATGTGATTCTCAATCCCACTCACACCCTTGGCCCTTCATTGTGACAGAGGATGATAACACCATTTGGCCAAGTCCATAGATAGTTTTCAGGATCCAACCCCTCCCTCTCTTACATGGTTATCTTGATTTTGTCATGAAACTCATGTGTACATGTGTGTTTCTTCCCATAAGCCCAGTCTAGTTTTTGGTTGCCTATGCTGAAAACTGCCTGTTTGAAGAGCACATAGTTTATTGTGATTGAATATCCAAATGTCTAATCTGCCCAAAGCACTCACTGACCTGGCCCATGTCTGTCCCTAAGCAGTGTTTCTGTGCTTTCCGTAAAGATCAGTGATTGACACAATGCAAGTCATTGACACAAAGATCTTGACCTAAGTTTCCTTTGTACCCAGAATGCCTTTTCCTCTACCATGCACCCTCATCCATTTGTTCTCCAGTCTTTAACCTCAGCTTAAGAAATGGTTAATCAGCAAAGTGGTTTATAACTTCAACAAGCTCTTTGCTGCAAGATGATGCTCATCTCTTCCAGAGCCTGCAACTCAATCTGCGACTTCAGCTTTATGCATAGGACAATGTTCCACTGGCCCTTCAGACTGTTATCTTCTTGAGATAGCTAATAATTTGGGGATAATCTCAAAATCTTACCACCTACTCAGGTGATGGGCACTCAATCAAAAGTTAATCAAAAGCTTTAAGCCTTATTTCAGGTATTCCTGAATTTCAGATTACAGAACACATAGCCTTCTCCCCCCTCTCTCAGGTCTCATATTTTGTCCCATTGGTGAGTTCATTTTCAAGTCTTAGTTCTTTTTCTCTTACTATTCTTATGACAATATCATTAAACAATTAATTTAATTACTACCTATACATGTCATATACAAATGTGTCTATTTTACTCAAAGAAGCAAGTTCTACACACTCCAGATCCATTTTCTTAGTTATTAAGTTGTACCCTCCTGTGTGAATATCACAGTAATAAATCAAATTTGCCACATGTATGGCTGACCTACTTTTTCCACTAGGAATAATTAGAATTAACCATAATAGCCATACGTTCACTAGCCATCTTTGCAAAAGTAAATATTAATAGTTGTGCCTTAATGAAGTTATTGTTGATAAAAGAAATCAGAAATGAAGATGAAATTGTTGATAAAATAATGTGGTATACAAATCATTGGCTAAATGTTAACACTACCTTAGGTAAATAAATGTCAGTAAATATTCATTTTTTCTTGAAGAGTTTACTTTTGTAGGCCATTTTAAATACATAAGTAGTAGTCATTTGCTAGTTGGCATAGTAAGCATAAAAGAATTATCATGATCATTGAATAATACACTACAAAGTTCAAAAAGATATTAAACAAGACCTAATTATTGTTGCATAGTAATCTTTGTATGTACTAACCAGGTATTTTCATATGTAGAAAAGAAAAACAAAATTAACTTCAAGTTCTTTGCATGATAAAATGTTAGATTATTTAAAACAATCAAATATTCATGCCACAAATTGCATCAATCTATTAATTAAGTTTACATAATCTTAAGAAACACGAGTAGGAATTACCTCCCAAGAGCTTTGAAGGAAAGCTATGTTCTACTTAATCAGATCTCTCAAAGAAGGCTAGTAAAATGGAAGGCAGGAGAAGGACACAATTCTAAAGCCCTTGGTTATCGTCACTGTGGGCCATCCTGAATTAGTTCTTCCAGAGTGAGAAAGGAAAGACTTAGACATACATCTGGGTATAGCTCCTGTTCTTTTTAATAAGTGAAAAAGAAGAGCCATATAAGCTACAAACGTGAACTTTCATCCCTTCTGGCTATTGTGCTTTCAGTAAAGAGTCATGTTCTGTCCTGCCCTTTGCCAGGTACAGAGTGTCACAGAGTTCTTGTAAATCATCCTTACAAAGTTTTCCCTGTCTTTTGGGAGGCAATACTGAACTGGAAAATGCTAAAACTGTCAAAAGTATGTTGTAAATGCGATCATGGTTGTTATAGTTTCTGAATATTTTCAAGGTTGCAGAAAATAAAAGCACCATGAGGACACAAAATTAATGAAAGCCTTTATAAAAATGTTCTACCGACACAAGGAGACGCACATTCTGACAGTAACCGCAGTGTCAGGGCTGATGGGAAGGGATGGGGCCCAGGACAGTTACGTCACTCTGCTGGCCTCCCTGAGGCACAGATGAAGCAGACTTCTTCTTGTGTGAGTTCTTTGTATGAAGGATCCTTTGAAACAGAAAGAAATCAACATGGTTTTTGTAAGGTGTCATATGTAAAATATAAGCTGCAAAAAAACTTTCACAGTTCTAAATGGGGACGATCAAAAGATCTACCTCATTGGAAGTCTCATTTTTTATATTAAAAGCCATTCGATGTCAATGACACTCTTGGGTGTTTCTCCTCTGTGGGAAGCCAGATCAGCCCAAGACTCTCTCAGAGGTCCTGATGAAAGGACAAAGGGAACAGTCATTCTGTGTCCCTTGTCCAGGAATGGACATACACCAAAGCTTGTCTGGGGCTGGAGCCAGTGCATCCAAGGAGTCAAAATTGTGGTTTCTGGGGTCTCAACTCTCCCCACCCCCAGGACTGTGGCTATCAGTCCTGAGACAGGCATGTCTGAGGCAGTGCAGGTTATGTTTACCAACGTTATCTGATTCAGCTCTCTGTTGACCTTGGCCATTTTCCCCCTGTTAACGGTGTACGTGACGCTGTACTTCTTAACAAGGCTGCTTGGCATAAGTCATCAACTTATGCAAGACCTCCTGGTCCCAAAGCTATTGATTTTCTCTTCTTTATTTCTTCTTTATTTCCCCAGTCCCCAGGCCTCCCACTGGACATCTTCCCCAGTCCCAGATCCTCATTCCTGTGGGCTCAGGTCATTCCTCAATCTCTCTGAGTTTAAATCAGCGTGAGACAGTACAATCTCTGAGTTTCTTTTCAATCTATGGTCTCCTTCTGTATGACCTCTCTTAAGATGAGGAATGTAAAGCTTTCTATTGTGAGTCTGCAATTGAAACCTCTCCCCAACATGAGAGGTTTATTAATAATAATAATATTGTTATTATTATTAACCTGACAGTTTACAACAGAAAATTAAAACTAGGCTCTTGATAGACATTCTTTAGCTCTCACTCTAGTGGACAGGTCAGGGTATGGTGAAGACAATTTCTCTGCCTTACTTTCATTTCTCAGATGTCTCCACATTATGACTTTCTAGGATCCACATTACAGACCTAACCTGTTGTAGAAAAAAAATACCAATCTGGGGTTTCAACCCCTCCTTGAATCATTTAGTTCTTGGATAAAATATACATGCAAACCTTTATTTTTATAATAAGCCTTAATCATCACAAGAGCTGGGCAGATATCTATCCTCTATGCTATTAGCCAATAATATCACTATATAATTTGTCATATTTTATCTGGGCTGGTCTTAACTCCAATTAGCCAATTCACATAGGCATTATTTCATGACTCACCTAACCCACGGTGGCTTCCTCCTCTCTTCACCTCAGACCCTAAGCCCAGGAACCCTAAACCCCCACCTATGTTTCTTCTGCCCAGCTATTGGCTGTCAGCATCTTTATTGACCAGTCAGAAATAACCTGGGAGCAAGGTCACATAGCAACACTTGGGTCTACATGCAGACTCTTTCATCTCTGGGGCAACTAGGTCTTAGAGTCTAAGCAAAATTTCCCTTATAATACTCCATACATAATCACCTCCTTGCTGTTTCTTGGATATTTGAACAAGTTCCTATGATGTCTGTCACCTCTGCACTGTGTGTCTCTTATGCCTTCTCCTATACACCTATATATCTCTATAGTACTTTCTTCTTCCTATCTTTCCAAATCCTCCCCATTTCTTTCTGGAAGATAGGGTCTTGTGTTGCCTCGAGATTACCATGCCACCAAGGATTAGGATGCTCTTGAAGACTTGGTCCTCTTCTACCCACCACCTAAGAGCTGAATTGTAGGCTTCCACCATGATGTACCTGACTTCAATGCTACTTTCTCAGTGACATATACCATGCTTCTGTTTAGAAGAGTTACTCCTGCCTATCCTTCTGTGTCCTCCCTCTTACCTAATGCCCTTCTCCCCACCTCTGCATGGCATCTGCCAGCTTCTGGTACATCTATATTTTACTTTGATGTTAATTCTCATTTATAATAGAAATATGAGCTCTATCGGGTGAAGATTATTTGCTTTTTTTTTTCTAGTTAACAACTAGAAATCCGTGTGCTTAGTAAATATCTGAAGAAAGTATTCTGGTTTTGGTTTGTTTTCATGTAGTATGGAAACTGTGATCTCTTATCTCAGCTCTGTGTGACACACACACACACACACACACACACACCTTAAGATGTAGAACTGATAATCTCATACAGTGTTTTGAAATATTGTGGAAGCTTTATTGATCATGTAAGAAAACACCACACACCACGGGTTGATTAAAGGAACCACAAAGGTGTCAGTTGTGGTAAGAGGTTTTTCACTAATATTTCGTTATACTTAGTTTTGCTTTTTGAGGCAGTGGATAGGGTAGAAGACAACATAGAAAAAGGTTTAGAGATCGTCATAAGTATCATTACTCTTGTATCATTACATCCCTCTTGCCTCACATTGTCTTCCAAGCTTAATTCCGTTAGGGTTTACCATATCCATGAACATCATTTACTAAAGTCCCAAGTCAGAATGACTGCACTTATGAAAAAGGCTAAGCCCAGAAACTTTCAGCATGTTTTTCCTCTCCTTTAAAACTTCCTCCCTATGACCTGTAATTTCCTGACCTCCTCTATGGGTATTCCAAGTAGCACACATATTTAAAGATTCCAAGCTAGCATCCATCAATAAGACAAAACATAGGATGCTTGTCTTTCCGGGTACTGAATACTTTACCCAGAATCATTGTTTCCAGTTACACCTGTTTATCCATGCATTTCATTTTTCTTAATGACTGAGAAATATTATTGTGTCCATGTAACACATTTAATTATCCGTCCCTCAGTTGGTGGACATCTCGGCTGTTTCCAGTCTCTGGTTATTGCAACTCGAACAGCAATGGACATGGATAAGAAGGCAGCTCTGTAACAGGAAATAGAGTCCTGTGGGTGTGTACCCAGACTGTTTAATTTCATAAAATGGGATTTTTTTCCTTAATTTATTTCTCATTCAAGTTCATTATCAGTATGTAGAAATGTATTTCATTATGTATGTTGATATTGTTATCTAAATACTTTGCAAAAAAAAGTGTTTATCAAGTCTAAGAGTTTTATGGTAGTTTTTAGAGTCTTTCAAATGTAAGATTATTTCATGTGCAAATGGCGTTGACTTCCCCTTTTCCTATTTGTATCACTTATTTCTCTCCCTTATGTTCTTCCTCCAGTTATGATTCAAAACTCAATAGTGAATAAAAGCAAAGAGAGTGGACACATTTGTGTCATTTCTGATTTTAGAGGAAAAGTTTTAAGTATAATTTCACTCAACACACTGTTGGCTATACACTTATCATACAGAATTTATGATGGTGAGGTGTGTCCCTTCCATTCCTAGTTTTTTGGAAGATTTTATTGTAAATGAATATAAATTTTGTCACAGTACCTTTTCCCATTATATCATGGGATTTCTGCCTTCATGTTTATTGATGTCTTATTTTACACTTACTCATTTGTATCTGTTTGTATCTGTTGAATTATCCTTGTATCCCTAAAATAAAATAATGATGGTCATAGAATATAGTCTTCTTAATGTTTCTTTATTAGGTTTGCAAATATTTTATTAAAAACTTTTCTATGTATGCTGATGGGGAAAATGGGTCTATAATATTTCTCTTGTTGTTATTCTATATTAGTTTTGGTGTTAGAGCAGGACTGGCTTCATAGAGTGAATTTGTTGCTGTCCTTTCTCTCTCTAATCTCACTTTTCTGCATGTGAATATCTAGCTTCCCCAGCATCATTGTTGGAAGGTGTTATCTTTTCTCCAATGTGTGTTGCCTCTTTGTCAAATATCAGATGGCTATGGTTGTAAGTAGTCAGGACTCAGTCTTAAAGAATCTACGATTGCCGCTTCACTGAATGAGCATAATTTCTTACTCTATTCTCAATCTTATCCTCACAGCCATAGAGAAGTTTACTTACCACCCTTCATCAAAGAAACACCTTTATAACACAGAAAGACCATCACAGAAAACCACACCGGACACAAGGGGTATATTTACATCATAGCGCCTGCATCTATGGCTCTGGGAGCATTTCAGGACTAAAAATATCCTAAGAGTTAGGATAAGTCTGTAGTGAAACAGTCTCTCCTAGAAATGAGTGCATAAACAAGACTGGAGTAACAATGGCATCAATGAACATATGTGTGTGATTTTATATATATATATACATACATACACACACGTATATATAAAGAGAGTATATATGTATGTAAATATACATATATGTATGTATACTCATATATATTCAAAGAAATATATATATATATATTCAAAGAAAAAGAGGCTATCAACTTGAGGAAGGCATGAGAGGGATTTGAGGGGGTAACTGAGAGAACTTGGGGAGAGGAAGAGGGAGGGTGGTGATTAATTCTATTGCAATTAAGAACACTAAAAAATAAAAATAAAATAAATAAAAATTTAACATTATTTATTAGAGTTCCCTATATTTTTTAAGACACTCATCCTAACAAACTCTCCTCTTAAAAATTGCCTTCTCGCCGGGCATGGTGGTGCATGCCTTTAATCACAGCACTCGGGAGGCAGAGGCAGGCGGATTTCTGAGTGGGAGGCAGAGGCAGGCAGATTTCTGAGTCCGAGGCCAGCCTGGTCTACAAAGTGAGTTCCAGGACAGCCAGGGCTACACAGAGAAACCCTGTCTCAAAAAAAAAAAAAAAAAAAAAAAAAGCCTTCTCTGTATTCCCAAGTCTTCTAGTGTCACCTGTTCATTTTTACTGCTGGTAGGAGTTTTTAATTTTCTCTCCCATTTTTAAAGATACCTTTGCTGGAAACAGTAATATTGGTTGGAATGTGTTTGCTTTCAGAGATTAAGGGAGGTATATTTTCCATGCCTTACTGGCTTTAGAGTTTCTGTTGAAGGACTGATCTTATTCTGCTCTCTCTGTTATACTGAGAGGGCTCGTTTTTTGTTTATTCCTTTGCAGCTTTTAAACCTGTGTTTACATTAGGCGTCTTGACAGCAATGTGTTTTGGAGAAGTTTTTCTCTGGCCGTGTGTATCTAGGACTCTAAATGTCTCTGGGACTTGGCTGTACATTTATTTCACTAGATTTGAGGAGGATTTTTGCCATAATTATGTTGAGTGGATTTTCCCTTGCTGGGCTCTTTTCTCAGAACTTCCTGGCTTCCTTCATATGAGCCTTCTCTTTCTCAGGGCAGCTGCAGAGCTTCACTGTTGGGGCCCTGTGCTGCTTAAATCTTTTCACTGTCTCGTCCTTCTAGTCTTTCACACTCTCATACTATCCCGCCGCCCCCCCCCCCGCCCCACACACACCATTTGTGATTTCTCAAGTTCTCTCACTCTTTCTCTCTGTAAAGCAATACAGTCTTTTATGATATTGTTTTCTCATTTACCATGTCACACAGAGTCAACCCCTAATCTACAGCCTTAACTCAATGTGGCTGAACTAATTGAGTTGAAAAATGCCATAGTTAAATTTTGTAACTCAAAGTGTACCACTAATTGTATTTTCTGGAACGAATAACACTGAGATAGCACAGTGCCAAGAGTACAATCTAAATGATAGAGATGTTTTCATTTGCTTAATGGGATTAATGCCGTTTGCAACTGTTGTCTGTGCACGTTCTTCATGGTTGAAAAACTTTTCATTTTGTGTAAATAACACATTTTTAAAAATCAATTTCTGGGCTGGAGAAGAGGCTTAACAATTAAGAGCACAGGCTGCTCTTCGAGAGGAACCAGGTTGGAGTCCCAACACCCACAGAGTGGCTCACAACCATCTGTAACTCCAGTTCCAGGGGATGCAGCATCCTTTTCTGTCTTTGAGGCTTTGCACACTCTTAGTACGTAAACATTCATGAAGGCAAAGTGGTAATACATGCAAAATAAATAGAATTTTTTAAAAAAATCAATTCCTCTGTCCCTGGATAACTGAATCATATAGCAGAGATAATTATGGTTTTTGAAAATAACTTTATACGGATGTCCGTAGCAGCTGGACTAATTTGCACTCTTTCCAGCAGTATAGAGGTGTTTCTTGGTGTGCACATTGTCACAAACATTTTTTTTTCTTTTGGTGTTTTCTTTTTTCTTTCTTTCTTTTTTTTTGGGGGGGGGTGTTTTCTTAATGGCTATCATTCTGACTGGGCATCTCAAAGTAACTTTAATATGCATTTCCATGCTGTGATTGAGGTTGGAGGTCTGAGTTACAGGTTTGTATTTGATATTTTGAGAACTTTGTACTTATTGCCTTCATTCATTCATTGATTCAATTGTTTGATTGCCTGTTTGGGTTCTTGAGTTCTTTGTATTTTCCAGATATTATCTGAAATCAGGTAAGAAGCCAGTCAAGACTTTCTTCAATGTGTAGGCTGCGTTTACAATCCGTGAAATGTTTCCTCTGTTCAGTGGGTGATTTTCAATTCTCTGAAGTCCCATTTGTAAAATGTTGACATTATTTGCTGAACAACTGGAGTACTATTCAGAAAGTACTTAAGTCACTTGTGTCTTGAACGTGTTCTTCAGTTTCACAGTTTCAATTGTTATATGAAGATTTTGGACACTTTTAGATTTGATAGTCTGTACAAGACGGGAGCCATCAATAGTCACACATTCTATATTTGGATATCCAATTTTCTCAGACTCATTTCGTAAAATCTTCTAATGTATGTTTTCTACAACTTTGTAAAGATCCAGTTTGTATTCTGGGCATCTATGTGTCTATTCCATTGTACTGTGTATCTACTCTAATTTCTATAACTGACACCATCAGCATAAGTCTTTATTTTTAATGTATGGTTGTTTATCCTTCACATGTGTCTCTGCACTGCATGTGTGAAGTGCCTTTAAAAGCCAGAATAGGGCACTGGAATTTCAGAGGGCTCTGAGCGGCCATGTGGATGCTGGGAATCGAACCTGCGTACTCTAGAGGCAAACCCAGTGTTCATTGAGCCATCTCCTCAGCCTCCACCTTTAGAAACGTTGTAAATCGTTTTCATCTCTCTGGGAAGAATGGCATTTGAATTTTGGTAAAACTGAATTTTCAATCCATGAGTGTGAGAGTTTTTTTTCCATTTTCTGGTGTCTTCTTCAATATCACTCTTCATCTTATTCACAATTTTAATGTCTAAGTCTTTCTGTGCCTTTCCATAAGATTGCTTAAGGTATTCTTGTAGAATTATGAATGGGATTGTTCCTCTGGTTTCATCTTCAGCCTGTTGTTATTGGAATACAGAATACCTACCATTTTTGCATGTTCACCCTTTTTCATGCCGCTTTGCTGAAACTATTTCTCAAGTTCTAACATTTATTTTCTGGTAGAGACTTCAGGATCTCTAACACATAGAATTATATCATGCATGTATAAGAATACTTTGGTGTCTTCCTTTCCTATCTGTAGCCCTTTTTGTTTTAGTCTTTTGACTTCTTGCCACAACTAAACACTTCACACACTAAAAGATTGTCATTCAGAACCTCATTGGCCATCTTTATTAATTAAAATATTAGTGCTTTGCTCCTGAAACATGCTGCTTATAATTTAGCTGAATGATGTGTCTGCTCAGTCATTATTCTCAATCCCACTCAATCTGACCACAGTTGATTATGAAACCAATCACAAGTATCAAAGAATGGCCCTGCACCCCAAGTTACCCATACAACACCCATGAGTATCTCCAGAGAACTTTCTGATCCCAAATTCTCACAGATAGTATTCAACAAAATCTTCCCCGACAGTGACATGAATAAATAGGACAATGTGACTTACACATTAGCATAGGTCAGTCCTAAGGTACCAGAGCTTCATTTAGGTGAGTTTGTAACTGGCTCCTCAGACAAGCCACCTGAGTGATATCTGGCTTATTATCTCTGCATGTAGGTAATTATTCCAATAGTGTGGTCATTTAACTTGAAAAGGTAGAATAAAACTTGCTTCTGGCATCATCTCAAATAGTAACAACATCACTTCACCCTGAAAATAATTATCAGCTTAATTTACAGTACAAGGTTATGACTGGTATAGTCACTGGGTGCTAATAATCCTCGTTTGCCTGAACCAGTGCCTTGGGGCACCTGGCACTGTCAGTGCAGAGCCTAAAGTTGAAATCCACCTGGACATCCAGAGCAGGCTGCTATAGTGGTCACTTTTATTCCATCGATGGCCTGGGTAAGTACAACATAATTAAAAATCTCTGCTAAAAGCATTGATAGTTGTTGCTCTAAGTGATAAGAAGACTAACTAAATGTATTTTTTCCGATCCTCTATTATATCAATCACATCTACCAACAGAATGGCATGTGCACAAAAAATGTTTTCAAGCAAAGATAATGTGAACAGAAAGGTGTGTATTAGAGTGAAATTAACAATTTGTCTCGCATCCTTCTATATAGTTTTGATGTAATGTGCCATCTCTCCTCTTCTGCGTGCTTTTTCAAGGCTATAGCCTTATGAAAAGCTTTGGGAAATACTGCCCCTACCCACAGAGCAAGACAGGTAGGTCTGTTTACTGCCTTTGAAGAAAAGAAAAGAACGCTTTTATCTAATATCAAAAGTAGTAAATGTTATTGCCTAATGTAACAAGATATTTCCCCTATGCACAAAAATAATAGCCCATCTTACCTTGCATTAAAAGATATTTGGTTTTCTAAAGTTCAGAGTCTCCCTCATGAAACATAATCCAAAATCTGTCCAGCATTCGTCTGGGTAGATGTTTGTAAGTCCTGAGAATCTACACTATACAGGTCAATTGTTCGATGAGGCTATGTGACACCATCGAGAGACATGGAAAACAGGGCATACAAGCCAGAGCTGCCACTGTGACAGGATACTTCTTTAAATATTTTTAGGTAGAAAGATTGTACTTTAATTATCAAAAGATAGAGCAGTAAGTACATAAAGTGGTAACATGGTCGTTTTCCGGCAAGAAAGTGCACTGAACTCACTCTTCTTTATGGGACTGGTAGTGGTGTCATTTGCACCTGCTTTGCCATGAACATATGAGCACCTTGGCAGTGTGGGACAATGGTGTGATGAGGTCATCAGACACTCTGCTTCCCTGTCCTCTTATGAGGGTATGTTCTAGTTCTATTCTTTTGGTTGGACAGATAACATGACCAAAAGCAATTAGTGGAGGAAGGAATTTATTTCAGGTTGCAGGTCTAGGCCGCTGTTGAGGGAAGTCAGGGGAGAAACTCAATCAGGAACTAGAAGGCAGATCTACTTGCAATTCCACAGAGCCAAGGAACTCAGTAGCCAAAGAAACTGCAGCAGGAGCGATGAAGTGATATAGATAGCCTGGTGCTGCTTGTATTTTGATGCGAATTCCACTCTCCCAAGAGGGGTTGTGGACAAGGAGTGAATCCATTTATACAGGTGACTTCTTGTGAACCTTCTCCCCACCTTAACTTGTAAAATAAAGGCAAGAGCTGGTAATTGGGCAGTGGAAAGGGAGGTAGAGCTGAGAAGTTTGGGGGAGAAGGGGAGGAAAGAGGACAGGAAGGAGGAAGGAAGATGGAGGAGGAACAGGACTATCCAGGTTCCTAGTGACTTTAAAAAGCCACGGGTGGCTATGGATATCTTATAAGGGATGGATAATTACATGACAATTTGTCTTATCGAGGTGGGCAATTTATATTCATTATCAATTGGCTCTGAAATCATTGTGTGGGCATCTTGTAAATTGAGAATTTATTGATATATAGATCTGACTGATTAATTAGAAGCTTCTAGAGTTTTGGTTTTACCAGGTTACTGGGATTTGGGACCACTGATCTCAGAAGGTAGATGGCTGAGAAGGTACAGGTGGCTCTGAGGCAGGCGACCTGGAGCTGGGAATACTGCCACCTGGATCTAGCCTAGAGGCAGCGAGACTGCCCGGGCAGAGCGGGATGGTGTCAATTCTTTAATATTTCCCACAATGATGGAGGATTGCTGCTTGCTGGCTAGTTTATAGGCTCATGCTTAGCTAGATTTCCTATAGAGCCTAGGGAATGGTGATTCCCATAATAAGCAGGGCTCTTCTACATCAATTAAAACCAAGAAAATCCCCAACAGGCATGCCCATAGGCCAATCTGATCTAGGCAATTCCTTGAGATTTTTCTCTCTAACGAATCTAGGCTGTTAGGTTGGCAGTTATAGCTGACTAGGGTAGGCTGCCCTTGTGAATTTAGTGACACTGAAATAGTGCTGTTTATGGCATGCATGTGAATGCACACATGTGTGTATGTATGTAAATAGCAGAGCAGAGCATATGCCTACTATTTCTTTATCTACTGAAAACCTGTAGTCATGTTTGTTGTATATTCTCGGATTTCAACACCCTGGTGTTCTCAATTCTTTTGAGGATACAACATCACTAAAAGTCTGTGTTGCAGATGAGCAGATAAGCTCTGTTCCTCTGAATCTCATCAACTAGATCTTCATTAATCAAGTAAAGTAGCACAAAGAGAGCAGTAGTTCCCAATTAAAATAATTATAAGGCCTACAGATCCCTCTGCTACAGCACAAATAATAATATTCCCAGAGGTTTTCTGTTCCATTAACACAAAACTCCCAACAGTAAATCTGAAAGCAGTAAGGCAAACAGCACAGACTTTGGGAAACTAGATAAGTCCCCTCTGAAGCGTCGCGACCTTTTAGAATAATTGATAGCAATAGTGGCCATAGAGTTTCTGCAGTCACTGCTAGGTGGCCTTTATCATTCAGTGGATGTCCTCATACGCATTCCAATCACGGGAAGCAAAGACGATCAGTGCTTCTAGCAGAAATGTGTTTAAAGTAAAATTAAAAAAAAAAAAAAAAAAAAAAAAAAAAGATTCGTACCTTCTGGTATCCAGACAAGGACATTTGGATGACCTCCTCTTTCTGCATTGTTCTCTTAGAGATGGCATCATTCATTGCTGCCAGCAAGACCCAGTTATCTTCCTGCTTCTACTGCCCACAGCAGAGGTGTTGCATGCCAATGTGTGGCCAAGCCCTGCTTTTAATTAATCTAGGGGCTGGGGAATTCAGACTCAGGTCTTTATACCTGTACAGCAGTGGTTCTCAACCTTGGCTGATAGCCTTTTGAGGGTCAGGGTTGAATGATCCTTCACAGGGGTCCCATATCAGGTATCCTGCATATCAGGTATCTACATTATGATTCAAAACAGTAAAAACTTGCAGCTATGAAGTAGAAGTGAAATAACTTTACGCTTGGGGAGGGGGAGTCACTATAACATGTGGGACTCTATTAAAGCCACACAGCATTAGTAAGGTTGAGATCCGCTGCTGTTCAGCAACAGCTCTTACCCACTGAACAACCTCCTCAGCCTTCTGTTGTGTCTTTTCTTCTAATTTTCACGACTGGAGAAATCTAAATGCAGTTAACACACTTAGAGATTCCACTGGATTCAAAAGAATTTCTGGAAACAGCTACTTGCTCAGTTGAATTTATGGCTTAATAATATATTTGACTTTCTTTCCCATCTGTTCTCAAAAGGCTCAATTAATTAATTGCCTCCATCTCATTGGCCTGTGGGTATATCTGTGGAGTATTTTCTTTATTCTTGTTGTTGTTGTTGTTGTTGTTTGAAATAGGGTAACTCTGCTGTCCTGGAACTCTCTTTCTAGACCAGGCTGGCCTCAAAGTTAAGAGATATGCTTTTCTCTGCTTCCTGAGTGCTGAGATTAAAGGTATGTACCACCACTGTCTGCCTGAGAATTTTCTTATTATTTTAAGTGGGCTCAGCAGTCCAGCCCTGGCCAGGTGGGCCTAGGCTTCGTCAGAAAAGTAGCCGAGCAAACCAAATGGAACAGGGCAGTAAGCTGCAATAAAGGCCAAATGTCAAGCAGAAAGTTGTAACACATGGTGAATGTCATTTTGGTTGTGAATCCTAGACTTCCTGTCTCTGCTTCAGCTAATGTTGACAGATGTTCCACTAGAAATGTCTCATCAACTCTTCTTTCTTACTTTGTCATAGCCATAATGAGTAGCGCTGTAGACTAGAGTCTATACCTCTCTATACCTTAAAAGGGAGATAAGCTAATTGAATGCTATTACTTGTTGAATTCCATTCATCTTATAAACAATCTATAGGCACTATCAACTTTATTACTAAAAAAACATACAGAAGGCACAGTAATGCATCTTTAGAACAAGGTGAAAGAAACAGTTCTACATTTGGATCCAGTTACCAATCTTACTCATTGTATCTACTTGTTCAAGGTCCCACAAGCAGAAACTGGCTAAGTTCACAAAAGCTGTAACACTCTGGAGTGTTTATCTGAAGGAAATGAAGTTAATATAAAATGCATCACTATCTACCTACGTTTATTATGATATTATTTAGAATACTCAAAGCATGAAATCAGCTCAGGTGCCTTCAACTGATGATATAATACAGTCAGTGAACACTGAAATATTTCTTAGCAGTAAAGAAGTGAAATTGTATCATGTGCAGTTTGGAGCTGAGTAAGGTTCAAACAAGATATTTCATTTGTGGAAGCGTTTTTTAACTGACTTTAAGGTAAAAGAGGGCCTATTAGTGAAGATAAAGGAACCGGGGGCAAGGAGACAAGAAGGACAGAGAGGGGAGAGAGGGGAAGAGAGGGGAGAACTTGGTCATAACACAATAAATGCTTGCATGGAGATTAATCTCCATGCATGATATGCATAGATGGTTCTAATCCTAAAATCAGACATGGAGCTAAGACGTGTACCCAGTTTCATTTGGTTTAAAATCTCAGGGTTTCTTTTTTATTGCAAGATGTACTGTAAAAACTTTAGAATAATACCATGCAAACTTAATTGAATATATGCCAGGTCTTTCTTCCTGCCAAAAAAAGAGCTATAAACGATGACAAATAGGAGGCAACTATTTTTAGGGAACTGACAAACAACAGTAGGTGACAGTGTTCTTTTAGAGAAAGAAAACGTTAGAACGTACCTCGAAATCATTCTGACTTTTAGTTGGGGGCATTTCTGTTATGAGGTCTCAACGTAGAGGTTCAGTATATTATAATCTTTATGAGCCCAGAATGAACACACTGAAGTTCAGGGATTGGACAAGGGGAAGATGCTCATGTGGAAACCCAAAGCACGCACTAGGACTCAGCAGAGTTCTGCAGACAACGAAGCCACACATGCACACAATGATAACCTAGAAGGGTTGGCACAGCCCACCTACCCTGCACCGAAAACTGCCCAGCAAATGCAGGAGAGAGTAGAGAGTCAGTCCACTGACACTCAGAGAATGTATTGAACTTGTACTTTGGATTCAAGGGTGCCTTAAAGCAGATGGTTTAACACTTGACTATATTGTCTAATTAAAAACAAAAAATCAGAGCCATCACCAAACAAATCATCTGTCAATCATTTAATCACATTCCAGGGAGGGAAAAAAAGGCAAAAATCAAAAGCTCAACCCCAGTTAGAAGCAGCACCACTGGGGCTGGGGAGAGCTCAGAGGATAAGGCGATAGCCATTCACGCATGAGGACAATCGACTGGATCTGTAGAATCCTCACAAAGTCCTATTCATCTGGAATCCCAGCACTTCCATAGCAAGAAGGGAGCAAACACAGGAGAATCCGCCAGAAACTCATAGGAAAGCTAGCGAACTACAAACAGCAAACCTTCCAGCAACAAACCTCAGCCTCGACACCTAAGGCTGTCCTGTGACCTCCGTGTGCACACTAAGGCACACATGCCTGAACTGATGCACAAGAGCACTAACAACCACAAACAAACCTGCATCAGCATCACACACACACACACACACAAAATTAAATAACTAAGAATCACATCTAGACTCTGTATGATATGAAAATTGTGTGTCTAAGATTCAATAAAGAAATTTAACGTGGGAAAGTTAAATGTACTGGCTAGTTTTGTGTCAACTTGACACAGGCTGGAGTTATCACAGAGAAAGGAGCTTCAGTTGGGAAAAGGCATCCATGAGATCCAGCTCCAAGGCATTGTCTCAATTAGTGATCAAGGGGAGAGGTCCCCTTGTGGGTGGGACCATCTCTGGGCTGGTAGTCTTAGGTTCTTTAAGAGACCAGGCTGAGTAAGCCAGGGGAAGCAAGTCAGTAAAGAACATCCCTCCATGGCCTCTGCCTCAGCTCCTGCTTTCTAACCTGCTTGAGTTCCAGTCCTGACTTCCTTTGGTGATGAACAGCAGTATGGACGTGTAAGCCAAATAAACCCTTTCCTCCTGTCTTAGCCAGGGTTTCTATTCCTGCACAAACATCATGACCAAGAAGCAAGTTGGGGAGGAAAGGGTTTATTCGGCTTACACTTCCATGCTGCTGTTCATCACCAAAGGAAGTCAGGACTGGAACTCAGACAGGTCAGGGAGCAGGAGCTGATGCAGAGGCCATGGAGGGATGTTCTTTACTGGCTTGCCTCCCCTGGCTTGCTCAGCCTACTCTCTTATAGAACCCAAGACTACCAGCCCAGGAATGGTCCCACCCACAAGGGGCCTTTCCCCCTTGATCACTAATTGAGAAAATGCCTTACAGTTGGATCTCATGGAGGCATTTCCTCAACTGAAGCTCCTTTCTCTGTGATAACTCCAGCTGTGTCAAGTTGACACAAAAATAGCCAGTACACCTCCCCAACTGCTTCTTGGTCATGATGTTTGTGCAGGAATAGAAACCCTGACTAAGACACTGTAATGTTGATTCAACAAAAGTTTTCAAATTGTGAAGTCCCAGATGTTCAGATTAGTTTAACAAGCATTTATACCAGACATAGTGCATATTTTAAATTGTTTAAATGATGATGATAATAAAAGCAGAACCTCTTCTAAAACAATCAACTGGAAATCTATATCTAAAACTCCAATATCATTTTGTTGGTTATTTTTGTAGTGTAGGGAATGGAACTTTGTACATTGGCTTTGTACGTACCAGGAAACCACTGAGCCTCTGAGCTTTATCTAAACACTAATATTTAATATCTAAATGAAAAAATTCAGGATGAATGGGATAGTAAACTGAATATGATGTTGCAACAAAGAAAAAGATATTAAACTTGAAACCAATTCTAGATAAAATTCTAACAGTAAAATCATACAGTATGAGTAACAAATTTTGAAGAGGAGATGACTTACCAGTGGTCAACCGAACAATATTATTCAGTTTACCATCGTTATAAGGGAGAGAGGGAGAGAGAAACAGAGAGAGGGAGAGAGAGAGACAGACAGAGAGAGAGAATGGAGAATGAAGAGTATCAGAAGTCATTCTCTTGGCAAGGAGGAGGGATGGAGGGATGGAGAAGAAGGAGGGTTTTTACATGTTGGGTTTAATAAAAAGAATGGTAAACAATCTGTTCACAGAAAGAAGCATAGGAAACTGAAGAGATGGACCGGGACACACTTGAAAGATGCACAGCACATAATCTAACACACTCATGCCTAAAATATATAAAAGCTTTCCAAAACAGTATAGCAAACAAACAATTACTCGCTTCCCAATCATGATCAAAAGACAGAACTATTCTCCCCATGAAAGCATCTATACAACTAGACAACGGATGCATAAAACAATGTCAAAATCACAGTGTGGTGGGATTTGAGGCCACTTACAGTTCCAAAGTTGCTGCTGCAATGAACTTAGGAAGAATTTGATACTTCCTAATACAGGTAAATACTAATCCAATTTATAGCACAATAGTTGCATTCAAGTATTTACCCAAGCATAAAATAAATTATATGCACAGCGAAAGCCTCTAAACTCCATGTTTATATTTATATTTTAATAACTAAATGTTTGTCACCAGGAGAATGCTTTAAGAGTAATGACATATCCATCCAGTAAAACCATTCTAAAAACAGAAACATTATGAATATGCACATGTTTCTTCAGAGATGGCTAGTTCCAGGTGATATCATAGTAAACCGTTCTATTGTTGAGGAAATTCTAATCATGGAGCTAGGATTTTAGATCCCCAGTAGAGTCCTTGCCTAGCATACCTTGTTTCTGAGTTTGGCCTCCTCCAACACACATACACACACACACACACACACACACACACACACACAGAGGTACACACACATGTGTGCACTTAAGCACTATGAGATTCAATACTGTGTGACATACTGTAAAGACAGTAATACGACAAGAGAAATAAAGATGGCAGGGGAGAAATGGAAGCAGATCTCTTCAGATTTTCTGTATTTAACATGGACTAGTATCATATTAACGTTAAGCAAATCACAAGTTAGAAATGAGTATTATTGTTTCCAGAGAAACACTGAAAATTACATATTCAATATAGATAAGAAACCAAAATAGAATACTGAAACATTTTTGCTAAAAAAAAAAAAAAAAAAAGTAAAAAGGAGACAGAAGAGCAGTGTGGCTGGGGAGGTGACTTGGTACTTAGCAGTATGTGATGCTCTTGCAGAAGACCCAGCATCCGCATGGTGGTGCACAGTCATCTGTACCTCCCATTCAGGATCCAGTGCCTTCTGGACATGATTACAGACATGCAGGCAAACATTCATATACATCAAACAAGAGAACAGGAATACATAGTAATGCGGAGACCAAACTGCTAAAAATAATAAGAGCTGCAATCATCCAAAAAGGAATGTGTCATAATCATGCAATAGTATGATTATACACATCAAAGGGAGAAAATGCACAAGGTGTTTAGAATCACACTTCGATTGTCATTATTTGAAACGGTCACAGCTGTAAGATGCTTCACAGAACCAGCACATAAACCTGCATTAGATATTCTAATTATTTGGTAAAGAGTCAAAGTGGACCAATAGAAAACCATTTAATAGCTTAAAAGGGGGGGATGGGGTCACTCAATCATCTCAAAAAATTTAACCCAGAATTGTTCCTGTCTAAAGGAAACTCAGGGACAAAAAAAAAAATGGAGCAGAGACTGAAGGAAAGGCCATCCAGAGACTGCCCAACCTTGGGATCCATCCCATCTGCAGACACCAAACCCAGACAGTATTGCTGATGCCAAGAAGTGCTTGCTGACAGTACCCTGGTATAGCTGTCCTCTGAGAGGCTCTGCCAGCACTTGACTAATACAGATGCAGATACTCACAGCCAACCTTTGGACTGAGTCTGGAGAACCCAATGGAAGAGTTAGGGGAAGGACTGAAGGAGCTGAAGGGGATTGCAACCCCATAGGAAGAACAACAATATCAACTAACCAGATCCCCTAGAGCTCCCAGGGACCAAACCACCAACCAAAGAGTATACATGGGCTGGTCCATGGCTCCAGCTACATATGTAGCAGAGAATTGCCTTATCTAGTATCAATGGGAGAGGAGGCCTTGGTCCTGTGGAGCCTTGATGCCCCAGCGTGGGGGGATGCTAGAGGGGTGAGGCTAGAGTGTGGAGGAGAGCACACTTAGAGGCAAAGGGGAGGGGGAATGGGATGGTAGATTTGTGGAGGGGAGACCAGGAAGGGGGACATTTGAAATATCAATAAAATAACCAATAATAAAAAAATAAGTAACAAGGGAGCAACTGTTTATGCTAACCATACAGAAAGCAGTGACCAAACTTCGGAAGTCTTTTCTTGAATGTAAATTGGATTAAGTTTGCCAGTCTAAAACAGATTTGATATATATATATATATATCAGATATATATATATATATATATATATATATTCTGATTTAACTATGGACTGTTCAATTTACCCTTACCATCTACATTAGTAAAGAAATAGACCTTCAGCACCCTGCCAAACATCAAAGTGCAATATGTGAGTATTGCACTTGGAATATGTGAAACAGTAAGCTAATAAAATTAGTTGTTGTGTTCAATTCACAGTATGTACTTGTGTGTGTGTGTGTGTGTGTGTGTGTCATTATATTGTATAATAAATTGTAATATAATTTGCTAAGTAGTTTGACTAAAGCTGAAATATATCTCTCGTTTTTAAGTAAATGGGTGCTATGTGCTTAGACTAAGTAACAAAGGGCATAAATTGATGATTGGAGCATAGGAAAATGGAAAAATAATCAATGGAAAGATATGCCCTTTGAAGAAATAAGTTTGATTGAGCTAGGAGACGGAAAAGCAGGCAGTTGACACTAAAAATGAAAGAGAAGCTGTTGCTATGTCCTGCATACATCAAAAGCAAACTGCTCAATGCTGAACTGCAACAGAGTTAATAGCATCTTTATCTTGGGGTAATCCAGGCTCAGCACCATAGTAAACGATACAAGATAAACAGAAAATAACAGTTTTGTTTCTACTTCAAAGAAATCTTGTTATCAGCAATCTCCTCACGAAGACAAATTTCAAGAGCATAAGATCTCAGTCAATTCCTACATATATTTAAATGAAGGCAGAAGCAAAATCAAAATTAGACATTTATTCAAAATATAGAGGGAAAAAAAGGAAGTTTTCCACTTCATTTTATGAGGTCAGTAGAAACCTGACATTGACCCTTGATGTTGAATAAAATGAAAGGAAACCTAAAATCTTAGCAATATATAAAATAGATAATGTATCATGATGAAATAATGCATGAATATCACAGGGGAGTGCTTATATACTTTTATATAAGTATAGGTGAATGTTTATAAGAAACAGTAATTAAGAGGTAACATAAAATATCTTAGTAAGAAGATATTAAATTACCTCATTGTACCATAAATATATAGTACATAATTAGTATTGTCAACTAACTAAAGAAAATAAAAATAAATTGGAAGTCAGTACAAGTCTTGATATGAGACAATTAGATGGTGGGAAGAAAGAATGTTAGCACAGGGCACGCTCTGTAAGGATGTTAGCACATGGCACACTCTAAGGATGTTAGCACAGGGCACGCTTTGTAAGGAGGTTAGTGCACGGCACAATCTGTAAGGAGGTTAGCACAGAGCACACTCTGTAAGAATGTTAGCACACGGCACACTCTAAGGATATTAGCACACAGCACGCTCTGTAAGGAGGATATAGCACACAGCACGCTCTGTAAGGAGCTTACCACACGGCACACTCTAAGGATGTTAGCACAGGGCACGCTTTGTAAGGAGGTTAGCGCACAGCACAATCTGTAAAGATGTTAGCACAGAGCACACTCTGTAAGGAGGTTAGTGCATGGCACAATCTGTAAGGAGGCTAGCACAGAGCACACTCTGTAAGGAGGTTAGCACAGAGCACACTCTGTAAGGAGGTTAGTGCATGGCACAATCTGTAAGGAGGCTAGCACAGAGCACACTCTGTAAGGAGGTTAGCACAGAGCACACTCTGTAAGGAAGTTAGCGCACGGCACACTGAACACAGATGGGTAGGTTGCTTGTTTCTCCTTTTTCCTAATGAGTTGAAAATGCTACCAGGCTCCAAGTTTGAAAAACATCTGGTCGGACTTGCAAATGTGGGATAAATAATTAACAAAAGCACCTGCGGACTATTTTATTAGTCAGTGATCGGATATTATTTTTAGGAATAAAAAGTTTTAGAACTTAAAAATCAGATATGACTTTTGACAAGATATGCTGAACATGAGTACATTTTAAATAGCAAAAAAAGTCACTATGAATATTTAATAAAACGCGAACATTCTCACCATCCTAACAAGATAAGAAATTGTTTTGTTTCCTTTGTGAATTTTTCAATTAATCATCAATTACATAATAAATGATATATCGTACATAAAATGTTTCTTATTTTAAAATACCACATTATAATTGCAAAATAAGCAATAAAGGCATTTGAGCAAAGCATGCAAGTTAAAGGAATACTTGAATCTTCAAAGCCATATTCCTCCCGCCCACCGACTCCTCAAAGTAATCAAAATACACCTTCACAGGGAGCATTGACATGACAGGATGCTAAAACCTTCACCAAAGCCATTACCTATTTTTAAAAATGTCTTAGCTGAATAAGAAAGGTAAGTAGCTAGAGGTTATCTCTTATTTCCTACCTTGAATTTCAGCCAGTACCTCACCCTGTTTGTATTTCCCCACTACGCTGCAGAATTAATGTTTGCGCATCCTTCAGACTTCATTAAATTTAGTCTAATATCCTTAGTAGTCTTAATAGGAAAATGACTTTCATACGTTTAGTTTTTGAGAATCACAAGAAATATTTGCTCTCCAGAAATGTGAAAATTCAAGTGGCTTACACTGGAACATGATGCTAAGTTCTGGGCCTGAGAGTCCCCATTCTATGATAACCCTCACACTTCCCAGTGCCAAGTGTAACCCACAACTTCTCTTAGTATTTTAAGCCAAAGTACGTAAGTACTATTGTCAACATGATAGAGTTAAGATATGAAGTCACTTCATATTAATATAGGAATGTTGGTTTTCCCTGGCCTAAATATACAAGCCCATTGAAAGCAAAGTGACTGATTACAGACTTGGAAATAAGCAAGCACCCATAATGGGAACTTCTCACAGGCACTGCATGGGGAGAAACTGAACTGTCTGCATGAGCTGAGTTCACGCCCAGGCTGATGATAACAGAGAACTCAGTCATCCCAATATAAGAATAGTCATGTGATGCATAGTGATGTCCCTGATGGATCACACATATGATGGTGGTCCCATGGGCTGTTATCAACACTGAACTTATAGTTTTCTTAGGTCATCTTTTCCACAATGACAACATAACATAAACCAGATTGCTCAAAAACACATCTGAGGGTGTGTATCTGTGCTTAAGTTCTATTAAAAAAAAAACAGTGAATGGATGAGAACACGAGGAGCTAGAACAAGCACACGATAAACCCAGCGTTGGTTTAGCCTTGTGAAAACCTAAGCAGTGACCCCCTGACTTCTGTCCACATGAGCTGATATGAATAGGTGATCCTTTTTAACATCTAGATTTGTAGTTATTAGTTGTGAAGCAGTACGAGAATAACACGTGTACCACACAGGTTACTTATCACTCATGAGGATTCAAAATCTGCAATACTTGAGTTAGGTCTGAGATGTTCCCCCACAGGATCACATGTATGAAGACTTTGTTCCAGCTGATGGTGATATTTTGGAATGGATGTTACAGAAGTTTTATTAAAAGCTCCCTGGTTGGCAGAGATGTGCTGAGCCCTTTCTTTCAATATCTGTCAAGATGTGACCAAGGATCACAGCACAACCTCACTGTTACAGTAGAAGGAGTGGCCTGCACTCTTTCCACCACAGACTGAAACCCCCAGTCAATGTACCTTTTCACTGTATGGACTGTGTCCCCTGAAATCATGAGTTAAACTATGGGTTTCCAATTTTATTTTAATTGTTAACAGAAGGCATCCTTATCATACTTCCTTCTTCCCTCCCTTTCTCCCTCCCTTCCTCCCTCCCTTCCTTCCTTATTACCTTCTTTCCTCCCTTCCTTCCTTTTGCTCAATATATATATATATATATATAAAGCCCTTGACCAAGTATCTGGTACCATCTATGTAATCCAAAATAACAGATTTAATTTATTCTTAAGTTTGCCAAAGCAATAAGACAGAATATAGTAGAGTAATGTTTCAATTCTTGCATTACAGTATATTTCAAATTAATATATATAATCAGTTATCCATGGTGGCTATTTTAAAAATATTTTTGTTGCCTGACAGTCTCATGCATTTACACAATGAATTTAAGTTGTTTTTGATCCTCCCTTTTCACCCTGCTACTTTCCTCTTCTTCCGGGTGACCCACTGTGTTTAATTAGAGTTCCTTGTCCAAATATGAGCGATAAGTCCTTGACTGCAGCAAGTACAAGTGGCTATACCAATATAGAAAATGATATCCCTGTGCCAACAACTGTTACTTGCCAAATGGATGCCTTGAAGTTTCCAGTTTGGGAGTCCTCAAGCCTTATACTTTTAAACAATCAAAAAAAAGTGACTTTAGAAAAATCTTAGTGTGAAAGAGACCTCAATTCGTAGGACCTGGGAAATTTTCAAGAAGGATATATGATTTCTTCTCTACCTCTAAGTTATAGAAATAGTCTACAGCTCCTCTATTCTCGGGCAGCTCTGCCAGGATTCTTACCCTAAGGAGATTTTTCTAAATTTATGATTGTAGTTTACAACAGAACCTCTGTGTAAACTGCATTTCGAGTGGACACAGTAGAATATTCAAATATTCTGTGGCAGACCACGTATGTGTTCTAAATGAAGAGCAAAGCTGGGAAGATGGCTTGGTGGTCAAAAAGCACTTTTTGCTCTTACAGACAACCAGTGTTCAACTCCCAGCTCCCACATGGTGGCTCACAACCATCTGTAACTCCAGATTTAGGGTATCCGATGCCCTCTCTGATCTCTACAGGCACCAAGTATGCCACACTGGCACACAGTGCAGACATACGTGCAGGCAGAACACTCACATGTCATGTAAAATGAATAAATCTAATTTTTATAAGTGAAGAGCATAGTAGCTCCTCGTGAACTGAATCTTATAAGTTAAAAGTCTGCATGATACCCCACAGAGCCAACGAGCTCAGCTCACATACCCCAGCCATGGTCTTTCTCAACTTCCACCTAGCCAGCCCTTGGTGGCTTAGGAGAAAGGAATGAGGTCACTCAAGAACATCCTTTAAAAATGCATCTTTCCTCCACTATAAAATCCTGAGTGAGAATTATTTTGCAGAATGTGATACTAAAATCTCTCTTCTGGTAAACAATCATGTTTTCCCATTTGCATAGTTTGGATGATTATAATACATCTTGATTCTTTTTGTTCGACTTGTCAAGAATCCCAGAGCTAATTTCTATTCTCAGACCCAGAAACTTTGTTATTGTCTAACATTTCGCTTTCTCCTTTTCCTTTATCCCAGAATCCCTAATTAACATCTTCATTCATTAACCTCATTATGCAAGCATTTGCATAACAACTTGTATCTTGGTGTGCCTATTATATATCACCATACACAAGGTATTTTATTACCATGACAAATCCTAATGATGGATGTTATCAACTTATGTTTCATTTGAGAAAGTGGATGCTTAAATAACCTCAATATTTTCTCCAAAATCTTGCTCTTAGTAATATAATATATAATATATAAAGTTTGAATAAGGAACCGAGGTTTATCTTCTGCGGCTATTTCCCTTTATAGGAATACTTTTTTAGTGTCATATAAGATAATTTTGGAGTGGGGAGAGAAGAGGCAAAAAGAGGCTACACTTTAAAAATTGATACTTTGCATAGTTATTATGTCAAATGTTCTGCTCTGTTCAGCTCACACTTCATCTAAACTTCACACCTGAAACACAACATAAGCATACCAAAAGAAGGGGGGAGCATCTTCAACAAGTGGTCTTCTAACTGGAAGTCTGAATGTAGAGGAATGCAAATAGATCCATATCTTTCACCCTGCACATAACTCAAGTCCAAGTGGATCCAAGACCTCAACATAAAAGAAGATATACTAAATCAAATAGAAAGAAAGTGGGGAATAACCATGAACTCATTGGTACAGGAGACAACTTCCAAAACAGAACACTAACGGCTCAGGCACTAAGGTCAAGAATTAATAAATAGGATCTCATGAAACTGAAAAACTTCTGTAAAGCAAAAGACATTGTCAATAGGACAAACCAACAGCCTACAGATTGGGAAAACATCTTCACTAACCCTACATCTGTCAGAGGGCTAACATCCAAAATGTATAAAGAATTCAAGAACCTAGACTCTGCCAATCCAAATAACCCAATTAAAAAATGGGGTACAGAGCCAGCAGAAAATTCTCAATAGAGGAATCTCAAATGGCTGAGATGCACCTAAAGAAGTGTTCAACACTAGTCATCAGGGAAATGCAAATCAAAGCAAATCTGAGATTCCACCTTACACCCATCAGAATGGCTAAGAGCAAAAACCCAAAGGACAGCACATGCTACTGAGGTTGGGGAGCAAGGGAAATAGTCTTCTACTGCTGATGGGAGGGCAAACTTGTGCAACCACTCTGGAAATCAATTTGGTGGTTTCTTAGAAGACTGAGAAAAGTTCTACCTCAAGACTAAGCTATACCACTCCTGTGGATATTTAATTGTTTATACACACACTCACACATACACACACAATTATATATATATATATAATTTCAGGGCTGACCACGTAGTAATAGATAGCCAAGTTGGCTCTTTTTGAGGGGAAACTATTTCTCCCACTCTCAGCACTTCTAGTTTCCTAGGGTTGATACTCAATGAGATTTCTTCCTTCCATGTCTATCGTTGTCATCCTTGTTAAGTACCGTCTTTTATTGTTCAGCTGGAGTCACCTGCCTAGGCTTGGTACTGTACACAGTAGACTGGGTCCTACTTCATGAGTTGAAAATCAAGACAGTTCCCAACATACGCACATAGGGTGATGTGATCTACACAATTCTTTAAGCCTGGCTTTTCTCTCAGTTAACTTTAAGCTGTACGAAGTTAGCAATTAAAGTTTACTAGGACACATTCCCACTTGTGCTTACCTGGAGATAAGACCATAGCTGGGCACTTTTCCACCACTACCACTCAGCAGCTACAGGAAGGTAATGGGAGTGAGGCATCATTGGAAATGGGCAAAATTCTCAGTGGAGGTCCTGTAAGGGGGGATTGAAAACTAAATATGGATGGCATTGAGAAAGTTTCTCTTGAGAAATTCTCATGAGAATTCTTGGGAAAGCAACAGCTGTAGCAATGGTGGTTCGCTTGAAGCCACCATTGAATTCCTGAGTTCCTTCTTCACCTTCTTGGGAATAAGAACCTACATACAATTCCAAGAAAGGGATAGTAGGGTCATTGAGGCATCTGTTTCAGTTCTAGAAACCATGCAGTAGTGTCCTAGGTGATTAACTGTGCTTCATACCCCAGAGGTATGAGGCTTTTGTGAATAGCATCCTATGCTTCCATTTACGTAACCATACCTGGTCCCTGTATGTCACATTCTCAGGTCTCTACCAGTCATTCCACCGAGCCAAGTTGCCTCCTGAGGCCTGAATCAGAGCAAGGGAGTTTCTATGAGGTCTCAATGATGATGATATATAAAGATGTCTGAACCCCTAACACACTCCAAATTCAAACAATAGGTTACTCAAGATGATTCTGGTTCCAGACTACAGCATCCTGAGGATTTACGAGCCTAACAAGCAACTTTTCCCAAGCCAGACTACTGTACAGTCTCTCCATCAGCTAGTATTATAGCTATCTGTACTGATAGCACATTCTGGGCTGGTTCACCTTTGTATCCATGGAAGAACACTCCGATCTTGCCAGTGGAACTAGGCAGAGGGTGATGGCTCCACTTTCCTTGCTGTGTTTCTTGTCTCATGCTTCCAGAGTTTACAAGTTAACGTTTTTCTGTGGCTGAATCCCAGTGTTCTCTTATGGTCTTTAGCCTTAGTATTAACTTGTACTGCTCTGGCTTCAGTTTTACCTTCTGGCAGATCAGGTGAGTCTAGATACATCTATTCAATCATCTTGTGCATCTCCGGTTACTTTGTAAAATAGTTTTTATTCTTTGGCTAAGAAAACAAAGAGAACAGCTCAGAGTCTTATTTAATAAGCCATTCTTCATTCTCAGAGCTAATTCACTTTGTGTCTCTTATGTCTAAGGGGAATAACAGCCGCACTATTACATTTGTTTCAAATGCTATTTCTGATGGATGTTGTATGTCATCTCTTTGGGCTCTAGTTAGTGCTTTGTGTAGAAAAATGAAATAAAAACAAGAGTATTTAAGGAGAAAGAAGTCAAGAAGTTTAAAGTATGGTGTATCTATCAGGTAACTATTCATTTCCCTACTAAAAGAGTATTAGCTCTTTTTATATGAGCTTAAATTGAAGGAGAGAGAGACTATATGTAATGTAATACAAAATTCATATACTCCTGTTAAGAAATACAAGTTAAGATATTACAGAACAATTCTTTTATAGTCTTGTCTAATTCCCATCTTCTCCAGAAGACGACACTGGAGTTTTTGTTTTACTAACTGAAGGGTTACTTTTTTCAGTAATCTTTATTGTCACAGGTCTTTGAACTGTTTGTGACCATATAACATTATTTAGTCCAGTCTGAAACACCCACTGTATATTTTATGGAAACATTAAATGTTTGCATTATTTACATGTTTAGAACATTCCCATAAAGTTATCTGTGATTATATATAAATTATATATATATGCATATATACACATATATTACAGTAGTTCATAAAACAAATGCATGACTGAATCTTTCACTTTTAAAACTATTTATTATTACACACTGTATTCTAAAATGCTTTACCTTTTATAAAAACTTTTTGAGACTGAATATTCTTCACTCCAAAATAAAACACAGGTGCAGCTTTGCTGCATCTGAACTTATTGCAACTTTGATAATGAAACACTGTCTCAGAAATGAAGATTAAATCAGGTAGTGAAAGGAAGAGAGGAGAGAGGAGGATGGCACTACACATATGACACTGTGTGACTTTGTCCTGAAGGGTAGACATAGTCACCAGCTGAAACTTATCTAGTGGGCTGATTGTCTTACCTGACACATGACTGGGAGAGAAAATGTCCAAAATTAAATGAAGGCATTTACTAGTCAAACACATCAAAAGGAAACAAGATACAATCAAAGACATAATTAAAGAAAAGACATTAGCCAAATTCCAACACCCCTTCCCAGTAACATTGCAAGGAGTCTTGGAATAGAAGGGAGGCAAATAAAAAAGAAACTCCATTATCTGGTAAAAATTAAATAATCTTCAGCTAATGTATTCTGTGATGAAACCTTGGCAAGTCTCACTATGGTACAAACAAAGCTATCTCACCACTTCTATCAATGTACAGAGTCTTTTCATGTGTTATAAGGTAACAAATAGGAATCAAAAATACCCATATCAAAAGGTAAAAAAAAATATTTTTCTTATTTTTCAGTTACATGAACTCCAATCTATTAATTGTTGGCCTAAGTACCTATGTTAACAGTGTTCTGTTCAGAAAGTCTCTTGTTTCAACAAGTTCAAGAAAATTCCCCATTTTCTCTTCTATCAAGTTCAGTATATTTGAGCTTAGGTTGAGGTTTTTGATCCATTTTCAAAAAGTTTTGTGCAGACTGGTAAGTACAGGGGATCTATTTGGATGCAGCTATCTAGTTTGGCAAGCACCATTTGTTGAAGATGCTGTCTTTTTTCCCACTATATATTTTGTGGCTCCTTTGTTTAAAAAAAAAATAAAGAAAGATAAGGAAAAAGGAAGGAAGGAAGGAAGGAAGGAAGGAAGGAAGGAAGGAAGGAAGGAAGGAAGGAAGGAAGGAAGGAAGATGTTCACAGGCATGTAGATTTATGCATGCATCTTCATCTTTCATTGATCAACATGTCTGTTTTTATGTTAATATTCATGCTGTTTTTACTACTTAAGGTCACTTATTTATACAATCATATCATCTGCAAATAAGATTTATATTACGGCCGGGCGTGGTGGCGCACGCCTTTAATCCCAGCACTCGGGAGGCAGAGGCAGGCGGATTTCTGAGTTCGAGGCCAGCCTGGTCTACAAAGGGAGTTCCAGGACAGCCAGAGCTATACAGAGAAACACTGTCTTGAAAAACCCAAAAAAAAAAAAAAAAAAAAAAAGATTTATATTACTTCTTCTCTTTCTATTTGTATCCCTTTGATCTTCTTCAATTATCTAATGGCTCTAGCTAATACTTCAAGTACTATATTCAACAAGTAAGAAAAAAGTGAAAAATCTTGTCTTTTTTATTTTAGTAGAATTTAAGATGATTTTTTTGTCTGTTTCTAGTTCACTTGTATCCCTAATTTCTCCAGGACTTTTATTATGAAGGGGTGTTGAATTCTGTCAAAGACCTTTTCTGTAACTAATGAGATGATCATGTGATCTTTGTCTTTTAGCTTATTGATATAATAGATTATATTTATTGATTTGTGTATGTTGAACCATTCCTGCTTCTCTGGGAGAAGCCTTTTTGATCATGCTAGATGATGCTTTTAATGTGTTCTTTATTCATTTTGCAAATATTTTATTGAGAATATTTGCATCTCTGTTTATAATAGATCTTGGCTCATGATTCTCTTTCTTTGATGAGTCTTTTATGTGGTTTGGGTCTCAGGATAATTGTGACCTTGTAAAAGAATTGGGTAATATGCCTGCTATTTCTATTTTGTGGAATAACTTGAAGAGTATCAGATTTAACTCTTTTAAATTTCTGGTAGAATTCTTCACTAAAACCATCTGGCCTGAGCTGTGTTTGGTTGACAAACTTTTAATTATTGCTTTTATTCACTAGGTGTTATAGGTGTGTTAAAATTACTTCTCTGTCCTTGATTTAAATTTGGAAGGTGATATGTATTGAGAGAATTATTCTAGTTAGTTAGTTAGTTAGTTAGTTAGTTAGTTTAAATTTTCCAAATTGGTATAGTACAGGTTTTTAAAGAATGTGCTTATGATTCTCTGGACTTCCTCAAGGCCTTCATATGCCCTTCGCATCTCTAATTTTGTTAATTTGGATCTTCTCTCTGCCTTTTAGTTGATTTGGATAGGTGTTAGTCATAATTAACTTACGCAAAGAACCAACTCTAGTTTTGTATTGCCTTTGTTGTTGTTTCTATCTTATTGATATCAGCCCTGAATTTGATTATTTCTTGCCATGAAGTCCTTTTGGATGTGATTTCTTCCTTTTTCTTCTAGAGCTTTCAAATGTGCTGTTATGTTTCCAGTGTGAGATCTCTCCAGTTGTTTTTTAATGTAGGTACTTTGATATGAAGTTGCCTCTTAGAACCACTATCATTGTGTTACATAAGTTTGAGT
This sequence comes from Mus caroli, assembly GCF_978045245.1. NCBI lineage: Eukaryota > Metazoa > Chordata > Mammalia > Rodentia > Muridae > Mus > Mus caroli. Next base: position 14,351,547 of record NW_028227271.1, read on the forward strand.
ATGCCGTGTGTTCTTTTTCACGGAATGTAGAAAGACTTTAATTTCTTTCTTAAATTCTATCATGACCCATTTTTCATTATGTAGTAAGCTGTTCAATTTCCACGAGTTTCTGGGGTTTTTTTCTTCTGTTGTTGTTGATATCCAGCTTTAATCCATGATGATCAGATAGGATGCAGGGTATTATTTCGGTTTTCTTGTATCTGTTGAGACTGGCTCTGTGACCAAGTATGTGGTCAGTTATAGAGAAGTTCCATGAAGGGCTGAAAAGAAGATATATTCTTTTGTGTTTGGGTGAAATGTCCTGTAAACATTTCTTATGTCCATTTGATTTATAAGGTCCATTAGGGCCACCATTTCCCTGTTTAGTTTCTGTCTGGATGATCTCTCTGTTAGCAGGAGTGGGGTATTGACAGGAGGTCCCACTATGTGTGTGTGGAGGTTAATATGAAATTTAAGATGTAGTAATGGGTTTTTTTTTTAAATATCTTGGGTGTCCTTCTGGTTGGTGTATAAATATTAAGAACTGCAATATCCTCTTGGTTGATTTTTTTCTTTGATGACTCTTTAGCATCTTTCTGTTTCTGATTGGTTTTGGTTTGAAGTCTATTTTGTCAGATACTAGAGTGGTTCCCTTGGTTTGCTCCTTGTATCCATTTGTCTTGAATAACTTTTCCATCCTTTTACCTTTAGGTAAGTCTATCCCTCTGTTGCATTCAAGAAATACACGTTAACATTAGGGATAGACTTTTACTGTAGAGTTTTTATATTAACATATTAAGTTGTGGAGTTTTTACATCAACATAATGGATAGATTTTTACTGTAGAGTTAAGGCTCTTGATGCTAAGATATATCAATATGCAGTGTTTGTTGATTCTGGTTATTTTGTGGCAGGCAAGCTCATGCACATAGGCTTGTGTGTGTGTGTGTGTGTGTACTTGTGTGCATGTGAATGCATGCATGTTTCTCCTCTTTTGATTTTTCTGGTTGGGATTATTTATTTCTTGAGTTAGGGAAATTTTCTTCATTGACTTTGTTGAAAATATTTTCTGTGCCTTAGACCTAAGTTTCTTCCCCATCCTTCATTCCTACTAGTTTTAGACTTTGTCTTTTCATAGTGTCCCAGAGTTCCTGGATATTTTGTGCCAGGAGATTTTTAGATTTAGATGTCTTTGACCAAAGCATCCACTTCTTTTATTGTGTCTTGAACACCAATGGGATGGGATTTTCTCTTCCATCTCTTGTATTCTCTTGGTGCTCCTCTCAGTTCCTCAAATTTTCAGTTTCCCCTCATTTGGGTTTTCTATCAATTCCTTTTCCATTTTCAGGTCTTAAACTGTTTACTTGATTTCCTTCCACTGTTTGTGGAGATTTCTTTAAGTGGTTAATCCATTCCCTCTTTAAGGACCTCTATCCTATTCATAAAGGCTACTTTATGTTGTTGTTGATGTTGTTATTGTTGTATTCTTGTGTATCGGCTGCATACCATGGTAGAATTTCTGGACTGTGGTGGAGACATACTATCCTGGTTGTTACTAATATTTTTTATGCTGGCTTCTGGTTTAGGGATGATTGTTATTCTAGATGGTTGATAATATGGCTTTATCTTTGTCTGGTGAGTGTTTTGTTTCTTGGTTTCTGTGCTTCTCAAAAGAAGTGATTTAAGTATATGCTGCCTGGCTGGGAACTGCTCTGTGACAGTGGTTGGTGTTGCCACTGCAATTTCTAGGTTAAAATGTGTTTCTAGGTATTAGGAGCTGACACTTGGGAATGGAGATGGGCTAGAGGGAAATAAGTGAGTTCACATGAGAAGAGAACAATCTGCTGGGATCTGCTTACTCCCCTTAGGATGTGGGTAGAGAGTGAGGAGAGGTCACAGCAGGTCAGGCCATCTGCTACAGAGCTGGGAATGAGACTGGGGGATTAGATTTGGAGAATATGGAGAGTGGAGATCTGAAGGTTTGGAGAAGATGGGGAGTGGAGAGCTGAAGCTTGCCTATGTGCTTTGCTAGCTACTTCTTTCCCTGGCCATCCTGGCTAGAGGTTTCCCAGAAAATGCCCACCTGAGTTGGTGGCTTCGATAAAGCAATGAGTTGGGGAAAGGAAGGTGGGATGAGAATTTCTGTGTGATCCACTAGGGCTGAGGCAGGGAGGGAGAGGAGGCTGCATCAGGTCCTCTGCTAGGGAGCTGGAGATGGAACTGTGAAGCTTGGAAAAGAGGAGGGAGAGATGAAGATCTGTAGTTAGCCTACCTTCTCCCCCAGCCCTTGTGGCCTGTGGATTCCCAGGAAATGCCTGCTGGTGTTTATGGCTGGGATGATGGAATAGGTGGGGTAAATGAAGGTTGGAGAAGATTTGTCTATATGATCCACTGGAGATCGGAGCAGAGAGGAAAGGGAGGCTGAAGCAGGTTGTCTGCTACTGAGCTGAAGATGAGCCTACAGGACTGAATTTGGAAAAGAAGAGAAAGAGGTGAAGATCTGCAGTTAGCTTATTTATTTCCCTGGCTGGAGTGGTTTGCAGGCTCCCAAAAATGCCTGTTGGAGTTGGAGGTTGGAATCAAGCAATGAAATAGGTAAGGAATGGCTGGAGTGGAAGATTTGTGTGATCCACTGGGGGTAGGGGTGGGGAAGGGAGGGAGGATGTGCGGGATCTGCAACCCTATTGTTGGAACAACATGATGTACTAACCAGAACCCCGGAGCTCTTGTCTCTAGCTGCATATGTATCGAAAGATGGCCTAGTCGGCCATCAATGGAAAGAGAGGCCCATTGGACTTGCAAACTTTATATGCCCCAATATAGGGGAATGCCAGGGCCAAAAGAATGGGAATGGGTGGGTAGGGAAGTGGGGGGCGCTATGGGGGACTTTTGGGATAGCATTGGAAATGTAATTGAGGAAAATATGTAATAAAAATATTAAAAATTAAAAAAAATAAAATAAAAATAAAGAGAGGAGGGAGAGGTCTATGGTGATCCTACCAGCTTCCCTGGGTAGATTGGCCTGCAGGTCCCCAGGGAAGACTTGCTGGATTTTGGACAAATATAAAGAGTTGAGTCAGGTGAAGGAAGTTTGGAGACAAGTTCTCCATGTGCTGTACTGAAGATAAACGCATGAGGTAGGGACCATGGATGGAGTGAAGGATAGGGTCAGCCAGATTCACTGGATGTATCCTGGAGAAGGATGCCAATGAAAAATGTTTTAATTTGTATATATAATTATATCCCTGATATATTACCTAATGATTAGAAAAGTAAATTTTACATGGCAAAATAAGTGTAGCTCTTCCCTGACAACTAAGTTGCCATTTTATTTTCTCAGTGTAAGTTTAGCTTTGGTGGCTGAGCAGACTGCAAATCAGAGTGCTATTGAAGGAAAGGTACTCAGTAGCCTGGCATGGAGCCCAACAATCACATAGCACAATGAGAAGACTGATTGGCACCAGAAGGGAGCACGAGCGTCAAAATTTCCATATACCAGAATTCAGTTTTGCTGTTAGTCTGCACTCTTTCTTCACTGTATGTAGACAAAAGACAAAGGATGCTGGTTTACATTGAGAAATGTTGGTGGACAGCATTTTCAAAGTGTTATTTTTAATAGATGCACTATGCACCCGTGTATTGGGGTTTGCGTTCACATATTCCTTGCTTCCCTGGTCCAATCATAGAGTCACAGATATTGATGTGTTCCTCAATGCCTTGGCCACAGAAGTGGTATCACACCAGGCTGACACTCACTCACACCAGGGAGAGTGAGACAGTCCACCAGGACCGATTCTGATGGAATGGCAGGAGGGATTGAAGAAAGATGGCTGCCCCTGGATGCCAGGACCCAATACCTGTGTTATAAAATTGCATTTTGAAAAACTGACTATTCATTAGAATGAGATTTCTTAGGCACACACACACAAAAACATAATTAAATTAATCCCTCCTATATAATTGCTCAACCTACTCTACAAGGAGAAATTATTTGATATATCCCACACATGAATGGGTACATCAAAATTTTATTCACCTCCTGCAATCAGAGCATATTCTGAAATAACACTAATTACTTGTACAAAATCTACTATATTGAAGATGTTGTTACAGAAATGCATGACAGAATTTTGGTGTGTATGTCTGGATGAAAAGTCAGATTGTAAATTAAATAAGTAAAATATGCATGCTAGAAATGATTTTTAAAAAATGGGACTGGATAGATGGCTCAGCGGTTAAGAGCACTGACCGCTCTTCTGGAGGTCCTGAGTTCAAATCCCAGGAACCACATGGTGGCTCACAACCATCTGTAATGAGATCAGATGCCTTCTTCTGGCATGTCTGAAGACAGCTACAGTGTAATTACGTTGTAATAAATAAGTAAATCTTTGAAAGAAAGAAAGAAAGAAAGAAAGAAAGAAAGAAAGAAAGAAGGAAGGAAGGAAGGAAGGAAGGAAGGAAGGAAGGAAGGAAGGAAGGAAGGAAGGAAGGAAGAAAGAAAGAAAGAAAGAAAGAAAGAAAGAAAGAAAGAAAGAAAGAAAGAAAGAAAGAAAGAAAGAAAGGAAAGAAAGAAAGAAAGAAAAATGATAGAAAATGATGGTATTTAAAGGAATTTTTTTAAAGTAGAGATAGGATGGACACTGCTTAGTTAAAAGCCTGATGAGAGTGGAGCATCAGATTGCAAATAGGAAAAAGGGAGTTTGAAACCATGTGCACATCTGACAAAAGAACCTGCAGACCTGGGGCACAGCTGCTGCAAAAGTCTCCATTTGTCAGGGTCATATTTTTATTGGAAGGGGAAACAGGATCAGAGAAGTAACCAACTAAGGTTGTATGAGAGATTATGGAGAGCTTTTAAGGTTAACAAAGCTTAACTTGGCTTTCATTGTGGGGAAATAAGTAGCAGGCAGTGTTCTGAGGAGAAGAGCGATGTTGTATGTTTCAAACCTACCAGGCTTACATAAAGTAACCAGGGCCTCTCGGGCTGCTGTGCTCATGGAATATAGAAGCAGAGAAGAACAGAAGCTGAAAAAAAAAAAACAATTCTGAATAGGAAGCAAGAGATGAAAGCAGTTTGGAAAGGGATTACAGCAAAAGGAGGTGGTAAGACGTGATTTGAATATGGATCTGTTTTAAAGCAAAAAATAGCTGAGTTTCCTAGTCTGAATGAGTTAATAAATATAGAACAACCAAGAGAAGGCAATTATCATGTGGGTAAGATTACATTCTGGTACCTTTAGTCATCTCTTAAAATGAACTGGTTCGCTCAAGCAGCAAAGACATGTTAGGATCACATTCCAAAGCCACAACTCAATGATCACTATGACCACACCTCAACTAAATCTCATTAACTGTATATGTCCATGAGACTGGATGTCTCACCTGATCTTCAATATATGCTAGAATCAAAAAAAAAAAAAAAAAGGCAATTCAATGCCAGTGAATGGAATTGACTGCTGGTGAGGTGAGCCAAAGCTTTCTTCTTCTGTATCCTCATATAAATTTCCAGCAGAAGGCAGGACTCAGAAGGTCCAGATTATAAGTAGAACTTCCCACTTCAAATTAAACAAAAATCCCTTATAGGTGTGTGCCCCTTCATTTGGAGTCCTTAGTTAATTTCAGATGTATTCAAGTTGACAACCAAGAACAGCCATCACAGTAACTCATAGAAGAAAGAGTTTATTTGGGGTTTACAGCTTCAGTGGATTGGAGTCTGTGAACATCACAAGAGGAAGCATAGCAGCAAGTAGGCGGGCAGAGCCCTGTAACAGTAGCTGAGAGCTCTGAACTTAAGACTCAAACAAGTGGCAGGAAGAACAAGACTTCGAATAGTGCAAGTATTTTGAAATCTCAAAGCCACCTCCAATGACACACATTTCTAACAAGGCCACACATCCTAAACTATATCACCAGTTTGGGATCAGACATGTAAATATTTGAGCCTGTGGGGGTCGTTCTGATTCAAACTCCAGTTATTTCAGATAGAGTTGAAGTTACTGGACTTCTTCATTTGTCCATCATACTTGGTCAAGTTCCTTTCCTCATTCGTTACTATTGTTAGTCTCTTTAGCTGTCATATTGGACAGGAGGCCAAGCCTAGACCATTGGAACAGTTGGAACTAAGGATTATTTTTATTTTAAAATTCAAATTCTATAATAAACTTAAATGTGGTTAATTTAGAAATTTCAATTATTATAAGTACTCAACTATTTTATAAAAGAAATTAATCAAATTCTCTGAGTCTCATCTTTAGCCTAGAAGTAAACCACTTGCTGGGGCTGGTCTGTTTCAACTCCCTGAGGAAACCAGAGATTCTGGTGGCAGATCCAGATTTTCTGAGGACTCTCTCATGCCCACCTTCTAGCCCATCCACATTTTCATGTCAGATCTTAATATCAAGAAACTCACTCTACCCAGGACACTCTGTGGCCACACATGGTACAGGCTCAGAAGGCATATGTGTCTTCATACCAGGCAACTCATTTTTCTAAGAGTTGGAAACAGAAGCCAAGGAATAGAACATTCACCCAACAAACATAAGACCAGATATCAACACCTAAAATTATAGTCATCCCAAACCCAGATGCCTAGACACCAATATAAAAATACAATGAATAACAGCTAGTACAGTACATCTTCTTCAGAATACAGTAACTCTATTACAGTAGGGCCTGAAAAAATACAGCGTTGGTGAAGCACCAGGCAAGGACTTCAAAATAGCTATTCTGACTATGTTCAGAGACCTTAAAGCGGGCACGGATGAACACATTAGTGAAATCTGTGAAAGCACAAAGAAATGGTGGAATGAAATGGAGAAAATAGTCTGAGACATGAGAATAGAAATAGAATCATTAAAGAAAGCTCAAAGTTAGGTAAAATTGGAAATGAAAAATTCTAACAAAAACTTCAGAGGCAAGCTTCACTGGTAGAAAATAAGAATTGGAAAAGAATCTCAAGCATTGAAGATATGACAGAATAAATGGATGTCTCAGAAAAAAAATTTGTTAAATCCAAAATTTCAAGCAAATCTTGGAAAATGCAGAAATAAGGGGAGAACACTAAAGAGCCATCAGAGGAAAACTCCACCAAGAGAACATTACAATTCTATATGTACATGCACCAAACACAAGAGTATCCAAGTCCATAAAAGAAAAACTACTACAACTAAAATCACATATTTATCATCATACAGTGATGGGTGGTGATTTTGATAGCCCTCTCTGGAACCAGAAGGCAGACAGAAACCAGACAGACAAATGCTGGAGCTAAACAACACCCTAAATCAAACGGACCTAAGAAGTGGTTACAAAGCATTTCACCCAAACACCTTCTCAGCAGTTCATGCAACTTTCTCTGAAATTGAACACATACTTGGAAGCAAAGAAAGTCTCAAAAATAGAGGAGAATTAAAATGATATCCTCTCTGAGCACCATGGATTAAAACTGAACATCAATGAAAACAGAAACAAAGGAAAGTCAGAAAACTTAGAACTACTCATTAATAAATGAAAAACAGGTCAAATGAAAATTTACAGAAGAAATTAGAGACTTTCCAGAATTGAATTTTGATGGAAATTTTGTTAAATACTCAGATTTCTCTTGGTAGGATGGCCATTTTCATTCTATGAATCCTACCAATCCATGAGCAGGGAAGATTCTTCCATTTTATGATATGTTCCTTGGTTTCTATTTTTTTTTGATGTGAAATTATTTTTTTAATTTATTTTTATTAGGTATTTTCCTCGTTTACATTTTCAATGCTATCCCAAAAGTCCCCCATACCCACCCCCCAACTCCCCTACCCACCCACTCCCCCTTTTTGGCCCTGGGGTTCCCCTGTACTGGGGCATATAAAGTTTGCAAGTCCAATGGGCCTCTCTTTGCAGTGATGGCCGACTAGGCCATCTTTTGATACATATGCAGCTAGAGTCAAGAGCTCCAGGGTACTGGTTAGTTCATATTGTTGTTCCACCTATAGGGTTGCAGTTCCCTTTAGCTCCTTGGGTAATTTCTCTAGCTCCTCCATTGGGGGCCGTGTGATCCATCCAATAGCTGACTGTGAGCATCCACTTCTGTGTTTGCTAGGCCCCGGCATAGTCTCACAAGAGACAGCTATATCTGGGTCCTTTCAGCAAAATCTTGCTAGTGTATGCAATGGTGTCAGCATTTGGAAGCTGATTATGGGATGAATCCCTGCATATGGCAATCTCTAGATGGTCCATCCTTTCGTCACAGCTCCAAATTTTGTCTCTGTAACTCCTTCCGTGGGTTCCTCAGAAAATTGGACATAGTACTACCGGAGGATCCAGCAATACCTCTCCTGGGCATATATCCAGAAGATGTCCCAACCGGTAAGAAGGACACATGCTCCACTATGTTCATAGCAGCCTTATTTATAATAGCCAGAAGCTGGAAAGAACCCAGATGCCCCTCAACAGAGGAATGGATACAGAAAATGTGGTACATTTACACAATGGAGTACTACTCAGCTATTAAAAAAATGAATTTATGAAATTCCTAGGCAAATGGATGGACCTGGAGGGCATCATTCTGAGTGAGGTAACCCAATCACAAAGGAACTCGCACAATATGTACTCACTGATAAGTGGATATTAGCCCAGAAACTTAGGATACCCAAGATATAAGATACAATTTGCTAAACGCATGAAATTCAAGAAGAACGAAGACCAAAGTATGGACACTTTGCCCCTTCTTAGAAATGGGTTTCTATTCTTAATGTATTAAAATTTTCAATACACAACTCTTTCGCTTCCTTGGATAGAGTTTCTGCAAGATCATTTCCCTGATTTCTTTCTCAATCTATTTGTCATGTGTATGAGGACAGGTATGAATCGTTGTGTGTGAATTTGTATCCTGAAACTTGGTTGAAAATATTTATCTTCACAGAACTTGAAAGGACAATTTTCAGCTTCATGTGAAGATAATAAAACCTAAGATAGATAAAACTGCTGGAAGTATCATGACTCCCAATTTCAAGTTGTACTACAGAGCTATAATTATAAAGACAGCATGGTCTTGGCGTAAAAACAGACACATTCAGCCATTGATCAATGAACTCAAATTAACCACTCAGACATAAGTCCATAGACCTTATTTTTTATAAAGAAGCCAGAAACTCACACACAGAGAGAAAGAGATGGAGACAGACAGAGACAAACAGACCAAGAGACAGAGAGACAGCATCTTCAAGCACTGGTCAAACTAGGTGGCTGCAAATAGAAGAATCCAAGTAGATCCATGCTTCTCACCCTGCACAAAACCTAATTTCAAATGGTTCAAGCACCTTAATATAAGGCTAGATAAAATGAATCTAATGAAAGAGAAAGTAGAGAATGGTCCCGAAACCATTAGCACAGGAAAAGACTTTCTGAATAGAACACTGGTATTAAAGGGACTAAGAAGAACAGTAAATAAATGGGACCTCGTAAAACTGAAAAGGACAAAGGGCATCATAATTTAGACACAGTGGCAGGTTACATAATGGGGAAAGATTTTTTTTCCAACTCCATGTCTGAGAGAAGGCTAATTTCTAAAATTCATGAATAGTTTAAAAACCTGGACATCAAGAAAACAGATATCCAATTAAAAATGGGGTACAGAGAGTACTCAAATGAGGAAAGACAAATGACTGTGAAGCACTTAAATGTTCATCTTCTTTAGTCATCAGGGAGATGCCAAGCAAAACTACTCTGAGATTTCATCTTACCCCAGTCAGAATGGCCAAGATCAATAAAACAAATGACACTTCAGGCTGGCAGGGATTGGAGTCAGGGGAACCCTCATCCGTTGCTGATGGGACTACAATCTCTTACTGACATTATAGAAATCAGCATGGCAGTTCTTTAGGAACTTGAAGATAGAAGTAGCTATATTCATCTTGGTCCTATACCCCAAGAACTCTACATCCTACCATAGATGTTTTTGCTCAGCCATGCCCATTTCTGCTGTATTCATAGTAGACAGAAAGTGGAAACAGCCTAGATGTCTATAGCTATGTGGTTGGACAAAGAAAACACAATACATTCACACAACAGAATATTATTCAGCTTTAAAAACTGGCATCTGTAGGTAAGTGGGTGGAACTAGAAAAAAATCGTCCTTAGTAAGGTAACCCAGACCCAAAAGGACAGATATGGTATATATTCTCTTATAGGTGAATGTTACCTGTTAAGTTTTCCATAGGCAGGCTATAATCAGTATAACCATAAAGGTTATGTATAGAGTAAGCCTTATGTGTAGAGTAAGTAAATAGGAGGGATGGAAGGATGAGTCACAGGAAGAGGAAATAGAATAGATATGAATAGATAAGGGTGGGAATAAATAAATAATTGGATGTGAGGATAAAAACAGGTAGGATGAAGGACTAGGACTGTAACTAAGGGAATATGGGGAGGTATAGTTAAAACAAAGGGCCATTTGAGGGATCATATGGAATCCTAATACACTATATACTTCCTAAAATGTACACATATATGAGTGAAATATAAATTGAGATCATCAAATAATAAGAGTATCCCCAACTAGATAGCTTACCAACAAACAGACCTCCTGTCCTAGCAATGGGTTGCATCTAATCGAGTTGTTGGCCAAAGGGGTTCCACAGAAACCCACAAACCACCCAGGTTATTGCCAGAACTATTGGTTGCTCTCCACAAATGAGTGAGGCCCTGTTGCTGAGGACAACAGCTACACAACTCACTGAACATGGCGAAGAAGAGTTGGTGCCAAACTGTAGCCTTCAACTCTATTGACTAGTGTTCAAGGTACTGGAAAGCCTTTTGCATGCTCCTGGAAGAGAAATGTAAATATCAGCCCAGCTGCAGTCCCTTTGATCTACAGTGGTGACCTACCTGCAAGAAACATGGGTGCAATGGTGGCAAAAACCTTGTAGGAGTAACCAACCAATATGAGTTAAGACCTACTTCATGAGACGGAATCCATATCTGCTGCTGGTTGGGTAGTTAAGAACCTGGACTAAGACCATGGACTTAGGGAAAAACCAAATATATCTATTTTGCTACAGAAAAATACCAATAAAATGACTCCTGATGATAGTCTGCTATACTCATAGATCAGTATGTTGCTCAGCCATTACAGAGAAACTTCCTTCTGCAGCAGATGGAAATAAACACAGAAACCCACAACTGGACAATGTGAAGAGAATAAGACACATTGGGATATTCATCCCTAAATGGGATGCCTCCATTAATTCCCTCCCCTTTTGGACTCAGGAAACCCTCCAGAAAAGGAGGGGGAAAGGTTGATTGTCAGAGCAGGCAGGCATGAAAGACTACCAAGGAAACAAGGTCTTCCAAACACGCAGGAATGAGACATAGGAACACACAGGGTCTGCAGCAGAATGCACAGAACCTGCACAGGTCTAAGCCAGATGAGCTTCCGGTGCTGAGAGGGGAAGTAGACACAAGATTCACCCCTAACCTAAAACCTGTCTACTGGACAACTGCTCAAAATGGAGAAAAAAAATGTTTTTTTGGTAGAGTCTCATTGGGTATAAAAAATCACACTTAAGAAAAGGCCCATGAACAAAACACCCATGGAAGGAGTTACAGAGACAAAGTTTGGAGCTGTGACGAAAGGACAGACCATCTAGAGACTGCCATATCCAGTGATCCATCCCATAATTAGCCTCCAAACGCTGACACCATTGCATACACTAGCAAGATTTTGCTGAAAGGACCCAGATATAGCTGTCTCCTGTGAGACTATGCCAGGGTCTAGCAAACACAGAAGTGGATGCTCACAGTCAGCTATTGGATGGATCACAGGGCTCCCAATGGAGGAGCTAGAGAAATTACCCAAGGAGCTAAAGGGAACTGCAACCCTATAGGTGGAACAACATTATGAACTAACCAGTACCCTGGAGCTCTTGACTCTAGCTGCATATGTATCAAAAGATGGCCTAGTCGGCCATCACTGCAAAGAGAGGCCCATTGGACTTGCACACTTTATATGCCCCAGTACAGGGGAACACCAGGGCCAAAAAAAATGGGAATGGGTGTGTAGGGAAGTGAGGGGGGAGGGTATGGGGGACTTTTGGGATAGCATTGGAAATGTAATTGAGGAAAATATGTAATAAAAAATATTAAAAAGAAAAGAAAAGAAAAGGCCCCATGACCAGCAGTAGATGCCCAACACAAAATGAACCAGGAGATTTTGGGGGAGATGTTTTTGTCTCAAAATGTTTTGTGTGGGCATATTTTTAACCTTACAGATGTTTTGTGTATGTATGGTGGTTTCTGAGTTTTTTTAATGGGGATTTTTGTGTGTGTGTATTAGTGTCTATATGTTTCTTACACTTTTTCTTTTGCTGTTTTGTTTTTTGTTTTGTTCATTGTAGTTTGTTTATTTTTAACTTGTCTTATGTCGTTATTATTTTTTAGAAGCATGTTTGTATTCTGATGAGAAAGTGAAAGAAAGAATGTGTAGTTGTGTAGGACCGTGAAAGGCAGCCTAGTTCCTGGTTGAGCTAATGTTGGAAACCCTGTGACCCTGAGGAACTACAGGCTTTTTGCCTGGTTCCTGGACACCATGCTCCTGGCCGAGGGCATAGCCCTCCAGAGATTGGTGGCCATCAGTCACATAAGGTCAATGCCCCAAGCCCCTCCACAGGTAGAGGATGTGACCTGTGGTCAAGTAGCCTCAAGACAGATCTCCATTTTAATGAGGTACTTAAAGGCATGAAGGGCTTAGCCAATTAAGCTTTCCTTCCCAGACACTCCTCCCTGCAAAAGGTAACCTCAGGCCCACTCTGAGAAGTGGGGCACCGTTTTATTCATCTATTTCCTGCCATGACAATAAAGGCCATAAAACCATGGACTGCCTCTTTTCATCAAGATCCACAGTGGGGAGCAATGGAGCAGGCCTTGGCCCAAAGAGCTGGCTGTCTAATCTCCCATACAAGGCCTCTCAGCACTCCCAACTATGGCCTCCATCAAGCCAAGCCAGCCAGCCACCGACAGAGGACTATCCCCTCAGGACCCAGCCAGAGTTCCCCTTTCCCCCTTCGGCCCAAGGGTCCCCACTCTGTTCTCAGCTCTTCCATGGCTCCCAGAAGCACCAGATGGTCCCAGCCTTCCTACAGACTTGAGAACAAGTACCAATCTCCACTTGAGTCAGTAGTGGTAAAATGGTAAGTGGATAAAATTGGTCCATGCTGGTACCTAGTGTTAACCTGGTGACTTCTTAAGAAAATTCATTATCCTTGTGGCTCCACATATGTGTGCGGTATTGTCCACACAAAGCACTCCTGTCACCTGAATGGGGATAAGAAAGTTTACTCTTGAGCCATCTATGAGTGATCATAAACTAGGAATATTGATTGAGATTGCCCCAAAATCACACATTCCAATATGGAAGTAGATGTACAAATGTTCACAGAAGAAAAGGAAGTCACAGATCAATTGAGTGGGTGTGTTACAACACCACAGAGAAAACTGGTCGTGATTTTAGATGTTATCTGATGATACTCTTAGCTTTGGGTTGCTGGAAGCTAGAGGTCTGTTAAGTTGATGCAGTCCAAACATTTTGCATGTTAGTTGAAAAGATGTTACGTCATACAGACAGATCAACAGCAGCAACAACAACAGCTAGTTTCTGAGAGGATTTACAAAGCCTGAGAGAGTGTAGCCCTGAATCCCCAGCTTTCCAGCTCTCCACAACCTTGAAGCTCTGCTTGATCAATCCAACTTATAGAATCATTAATATAGGTGGGAGTTTTCTTGGAAAACTCACTTTAGACCATTCTAAATTAAGGTCTCCTTGAAACGACTGTTTTCATCAAATAGTCTTTAACACGCCCAACATTATGTTTAGTCAGCATATACAAATTTAGATGTCATCTATACTAGATGTTATAAAACTGAAAAACAGATCATAATTATGAAAGTTATTCTTAAGTTTCCATTTTCCTTATGCGCTTATTGATATCTTTAAATATGTTTGAATATATTTTTATTTAAATTACCCAGAATTACCTTTAGAGTCAGATAACTGAAATTTATTTTTGATGGGATGGGTACTCCCATTCTCTAGCATAATTAAACTGTTGAGAAAATCAGTTGATCTATTTTAAGCTTTTAATGCTATTAAGTCTCAATTTTCTGTAATCAAAAGGAACAAATAAGAATTATTCCTTTCTGAGCATAAATGAACTAAGTGGGCAAGGAGTAAGATGGTGTGAGCTATTTTTCCCTAACAGCTATGAGCAAGTGTCCAAATGTTTCTCTCATCTGTCTTATTTATCATTACTATATTATTATATAATATTATACTATGATTAATATTTTGTTCTGGTGATTTGTCTTTCTGCCAGGGTCACTAACTGCTACCCAGCTCAGAATTAGCAGTTAATTTCACATCATGCTTACAAGAGGAAGTGTTACACCATGTACCCTGTTCCCTGCTTCTGCCAGCAGCCTCCAATGTGACAAGCTTCCTGTCATCCTACCCACTTACTCCCTCTGGCCCCTGCACATCCGGTTTCTTCTCTCATCACAACACTGGCACAATTTATCTTTTCATCAATAGCATCCTAATTTATGAGTATGGTGAATGCCTGTCCTCAAGTTAAAACTGGCACGCTCTGGGAGAATGTGGGGAAGATCCTCACCCACAAGCAAGTCTGCCCAGAAGCCCTTTCCAAGGTGACTCTAAACCCTATAAAGTTCACAATTAAGACTGACCATTATGCTGAAGTTGAGAGAAATTTTTTATTATGGTATTTCCAAAGAATCCCTAAAACTCTAAAATGAGTCAACAGTAGCTTAAACTTATGTTGATTAAAGATGTAGTTTTGTTTTTTGGGAATGTCTTATATGCAAGTAACAAACGTGGGATTTCTATTATAGCTGTGACATATAGCATGGTGGATATATATGTCAAAGATCCCCATGTTAATTTTCTCTTTACAATGTAAACAAAGCTAAAGCCTTACTTCAGCCATCTCAAGCCTAATCCTAACTACCAACGCATCTCAGGCAGAATTACAAACTCAAGGCCGACCTAGGCAACTTTGTGAGAATTTACCTCAAAAAACAAAACATAAAAGATGCTAAAGATTTAGGTCAATGTGAGGGCACTTTCCTAGCACATTCTGCATTTAGTTACCATCTCTGTAAAATAAAGTTTCATAAAGTAATAGTTATGTGAAAGCACATTTGTTCCACACTTGTCCATTCTAAAGCTTCCCAAAGAACAGAATGTATATACATGTGTGCAATACCACGAAGGGGCCTAAAGTTTCATTATGTAATCCTTTTAGTACTCATTTCTTTATCTTATTTGAATAAAAATTCGATGATAGATAATTCACATAATGTTCTGGCCAACATCAACTGTTTCTAGATCATATCTCTAATTTCCTCCATGCCTGCAGTTTTATAAATTGTCATTAATTTACACCTACGCTGAAAGTCTCAGTTTAAAAAAAAACTTATAATAGTCATACTAAGGATCAGAAGATGGTCTAAATGGTCGTGAATCAGTAGACCTAAAGAAAAAATTTTAATATTGCACACTGGAGGATTTTTTTCCCATCTAATTTTTGGTCTTTCCCACTGTACCTATATATTGAGATAATTTGGTGTGTTTATGTTCTAGAAAAATCTTGATATTCCTGTGTACTGACTTGGAGAAGAAAACAAAAATTGGTATGGAAAGATTTTTTTCCCAGTCATATTTACATTTTAAATTTTTGACATGAATTTTAAGGTGCAAGAGTTACTCTTTAAATGGCCCCCAAACTTCTTTTGCATAATCCTGAGATGTAACCTTACCACAGGAATAAAGCTGGGTCAGTGTCAGGTCGGATTAAAAACAAACCCAACACCCAAGTGTTCAGCATTGAATATCTCAAGTGTGGGGGTGGGAGAGAAGAGACCTACCTCATTCTGCCTTCCTGATTAGTCACCAGCCTTATCTATTGCTTAGGCTCTTCAGCAGCTTTCATCTTCATTTAGAGGGAAAGGTGAGTGCCATTTTACTGCAGGATAACATTCAAAAGCCAATTAAAACATCCTGCATGAAGTGGAGAGTCTGCGAAGATGGATGAACATAAATAACATTGTTAATGGTTATTCTGACACAATACCATTTGAAAATGTGATGTAGGGAAAGGAGGGGAACTGTAGCTCCACTGAGCTGGAATTAAAGGGTAAGATATATCAGAATATTACCTTGGCTGACCCAAATTTTCCAATAAAATAAATCTGTGGGTATTGTAATCATCACTCTTTGATGACTGAAACTTTAAGTCCTCAAGAAAAAAAAAAATACATCTTGGGTGTTCTATGGGATATCAGGGTTATATTTTTTTTTACTATTTTATTATTGTGGTTTATTTTTGGCTGGTGATGTTCTATAACTAATATAAAAAGATTACTTCTTCTGCTATGCCTCCTCTGTTTGCTATCCAGAGAGCAATGTGTTCCCTCAGACTAAGTAAGAAATATGGGAGTAGCCAGACTTAACTCTATTTTGCTCTGTTTTCTCCACAGCACATCCAGGAGGTAAAGACAGGATCACAGTGAAAACTAAATACACTGCACACTTTTCTGTGTTTCTTCAGGAGAAGCAAAACTGTCTGCATTTTAAATATAAAAAGAAGTTACTATTAATAAGTTATTATTAACAACTCTTGTTATTATTAATAATTCTTTGTTTACAAAGGCCTATTTCAAACTCAGTATTGTCTTAGGGTTTTACTGCTGTGAAGAGACACCATGACCCAAGCAACTCTTACAAAGGCAAACATTTCATTTGAGCTGGCTTACAGTTTCAGATATTTAGGCCATTATGATCATGGCAGGAAACACGGCAACATCCAGGCAGACATGATACTGGGCAAGGAGCTGAAACTGAGAATTCTTCATCTCGATCTGACTGTAGCCAGGAGAAACTGACTCTTCTGCACTGGGTAGAGCTTCAAAGCCCACCCCTACAGTGATGCACTTTCTCCAACAAGACCAGCCCTACTCCCATAAGGCCACAGCTTGTAATAAGTGCCACTTCCCATGGGCCAGGCATATTTAAAGCACCACAAGTATCAAAGCCTGTCTTTCTCCACTAAAGAAAAATAGATTGTGAAATGTGGGTTGAAGTGCTGTTTTGTCAGTAAAGAGTTAAAGAAATGAAGTTATGCTAAGTAATAGTCTAATACGTTGGTAGATAGAGATAGATAGATAGATAGGATATGTCTAATATCCCTAATTCTCCTTTGAAGTGGCAGAAAATTAAATAGTTAAAATAACTAAGACGATGTATTTATTCAGATTTTTATAGCTAAACTAAATACGCAGATAATTCATTGACATATACATTATATAGTCCTAACTAGTGACTGGAATTAGTGACAAGAAATAACTTGCTTCAGGGGGTTAAATGAAAGTAAAATGTAGCCTTAAGCCACTGGAGCCAGGTCACTGCTCTATTCTCTATGCTCAAACATGTTCAGTTTATTTCTTCTCCAAGACCATTTGTTAAGAACATGAAAATTATAAACTGTCTTCCCGGTGGTATTAACTCTTAGACAGCAGCATTGGAGGCCTTTACACACTTTCAACAAACAGAATACCACAATCAAGCAGGCTAAGTAACAGTAAATACACTTTCCCTAATCTAACTCCCTGACATGTCTACATGCTTGTATAAAAATAAGAGCATAGTAATAGATTGTATCATAATAGCTCACACGTAAACCACTGGTGCTAATAAAGGTATTAACATAACTTATTCATTTGAGTTTTGTTTTTTTGGGGTTGGGTTGGGTTTTGATAGTGTTGAAGTCACCACATAGCTGTGGTTGGCCTCGAACTCCTGATCCTCCTGGCTCCAATTTCCAAGTGCATGGATTACAAGTGCATCCCGGTGCGTCTGATTAAATTACTAATTCAGAGTGCTTTAAAATGCTTTTCTAATCTTGGAGATGAGGGAGGAGGAATGGGATGAAGAACTGTCAGAGTATGCACTGGGAAGGGGATAATGACTGGACTGTAAAAAAAAAGATATAACAACAACAACAACAACATTTTCCAAATTGGAGCTTTGTTTTTCTTGGAAGGCAATCTTTTGACTTGGGTTTCATGAGCCTATTGCTGCACACGCCTCACCACCGTCACAGCTGTGTCAACTAGGATGCAGCACAAGTTCTGCCTGTCTGCTTACTTCAGCTGCTTTTCCATGGGGACTCTCTTTCAACCACAAAGGTAGTCTCCCTGTTAGATGTGACCTGTGGTAGAGCAGGAGTGACTGACAGGACAGCACACCATGGCCGTCTGCTAAACTCATGCTCAAGAACTGCACAATCATGTGACCAGAAGAGAATGCATAAATATGTCATAAAGCTCTATTGATTTTTGTGATTTTTGTGAGAGAGCGGCTGCACTCATGGCTTTTCCTGGCTCGTGTTAGAATTTTCCAGCTTCTTGTTTAGTCTATGGCTTTTGGAGCCACTGCATTGTCGCAGCTATTGAGCAATGAAAAGCAGCACTTACTTTCTACAAGGGTTTACACACAGAAAGTGGGTTACACACGTTTTGGGGTGCCAGAGGAGCAAAACTGGACGCTGTGCTAACTCAGAGAAAATAACAGTGGGAAACCAATTATGTTGGGGAAAAAATTGTGTTCTTAGGCACTAGGAGTTCTGGGATAAAGTTTCTCATTACTAGAACTCACACTTTTTAAAGTTTTATTTGTGTTTTTATGTGTATGTGTGGTTCATCTGAAAGCATGTGATGCACCAGCTGTGTACCTGGTGCTCACAGAGGCATGGACAGGGCGTCAGATCCCTTAGAACCACATACAGATGGTTCTGAGCCTCCTGCAGGTACTAGACACAGAGCCTAGGTCTTCTGCAAGAGAGAAAGTACCAAGTGCTCTTAAACACAAAGCCAGCTTTCAGCTCCTAGAAGTCACATTTTTACAGGAAATGTCCTTAACCTGGTTAAAGCTTCTCGATTTCATGCAGGTGACGTTGTCAAAGTAGATGAGGGTGATTTACATTCTTGTAAAACATGTCACTTAAACAAGGCTGTGTTCTTTGTCTTCTTGCTCACTGTTTTTCTATTCCTCATGGAATTTCCTTACTCTTCCATTCCCTCCCCCTGCCCCAAAAAAAAAAAAATCCCATTATTTTTCTATAAAATTAGTGCTTATTAAATACCTATGGAGTGTATTCACAAAGCAGAAAAAATTCAGGCAAAAGCTACATGAAACTCACTCAGAAATCCTTTGAAAAGAGCAATATGATGAAGATCGGTGCCTTAGACAGTTTCATGCACAGGTCATGTGAGAGGCAAGTCACATGACTATTGAGAATCACACTGTATAATCAGAGTGTCTTCAGAAATGGTTCTGAAATATAACTTTTGCCTTGGCTCTGCCTTCGACTAAGGCTTGCTTCTCTTCTAGGCTCATCCAGGGAGAAAGAATGAGCAGTCGTACAACTGGTGAGGACCAGACATCCAACTCTTTGGGCTCATAATTAGTGGCGGCAAAGATAACTAAAAGATAATGTCAGTGCAATGAAACGTTGTCCCAAGATAATGGTCTCCTGCTGCTGTACAAATGTGAAGCAGAGCTCATTCTCTAGAAGCAGACTTCAAAGCTGAGAAAGGATTTTCATCCTGTAAAATGATATAACCTTTACACACAACCGCTCTATTGCAATAATGTAGTTATAGCAAATTATACTTTGCTCTAAGAAAATGCTAGAAAAATAATCATCTTAGAATAAGGATGCCATAATTGTAGCACTTGATATTTGTATAATACTCAAAGTTATGGTTGTCCAACTTGGTCCAAATATGGCTGGTTTTATTTTTGATGATCAGATATCCTTCTTGCTGAGAAAGCGCATTCTCTGTGTATGGGTTCCCAGTAGAAGCTCCCCTTGATAGAACTAACTAGAATGTGAGACTCTGATTGGCAGATTTATGCCCCTCTCACGTTATGAATAAGAGTGCCTTGTTATTAATGGAACATTTTAAAATCCATTATTACATTTAATTCAGTATCATTAATTGACTTTATAACATGTATATTGAGGAAAATAACATAACTTTTTCCTTCTACGGCATGCATTTTTCTAACTTCCTGATAATCAAAAGTAATATTAGAGACCAAGAAAACAACAAAACAATCAAATGAATAAAGAAGTTTTTTTGTTTTTTTTGGTTTTTTTTGTTTTTTTTTTCAGTCAGGGATAAAATCATCTAAACTCATTTTGGTAGAATATTTTTGTGCTAGTTAATCTATTTATTGTCTCTCAGAGGAAACCTTTGCTTTATTCCCTGCTGTGCAACAATGCAGGCAAATCTTGAGTGCACTTCTTTGCTAGCTGGTGTAATGGTATTCTTTGTCAGTGTCTAGAGATACTGGGCAGTGTCAGGACAGGACAGGCTTCCTTCCCTTGGCTCCATTGTGTTCCTTTTGGTAAACCACAGAGTGCAGCCGGCAAGAGCACTTCCCATGTATAGCTTCTCCCTGAAGGCAGATTCCAAGCATTTGAGTGTGGCAGAAAGCTGTAGGACCGCCAAAGGCAGCCTGTTTTCTGGCTGAGGGAGACTTACTCCAGAGACCCAGTAGAAACTCTACAAGAGATGGTACAGTGAGCCAGGCTCCTAGACAGACACGCTCCCAGCCTGACACCACAGAGCCCCCAACTCCAAAATCCTGTGACTATCAATCACACAGACAATGACCCAAGCTCCTGGCATTCTGACTAAACTCTACCCTCACAGTTACCTGGCAGTAGTCAGGTATGCTCCGCCCCACAGTTACCTGGCAACAAGGTAGGCCAGCCCACTTTAAAAGGAGCTGCTTGACCCCTCCTCTCTCTCTTAAACTCTCACCTCTCTTATTCTCACCTCTAGCTCTCCTTCTCTCCCTCTCTTCCCCCTCTCTCCACATGGCCATGGCCTGCCTCTCTCTTTCTTCCTTCTCTCTTTCTCTCTGCCTTTCTACAATAAAGCTCTAAAATCATAGATCCTCTCTGCTCATTGAGACTTGCAGTGCTTGGGCAATAGAGTGGGCTGTCCACTAAAGAGTTTCATTTAACCTCCTGCCAGAAGGCCTTTCTGAGCTCCAGCCACTGACCGGACCAAGGACTCTCACCCGCGTGGGAACCACCCAGTGCCCCCTCTCCCCCTGCCCTTTTCTCCCTTTGGCCTTGGGGCTGACTGAGCTGCCTCCTGGGCCCTCACTTTGTTCTGCTGTTCAGTGACATACAGCAACATCTGAGATGTCTGAGACTGAGAACATGTCATCTCTGGCCTCCATGAGGCCCAGAGACCCGGGACTGCTCCCTGTCTACCCCCGTGGACTGGGGTTCTGTGGCTTCCCACAGCCAGATGCCCACCTGGGCCTTGTAGAGAGAGCATGGCAGTCCCCTGAGTCCGCCCACCCAGAGTACCAGAGCTCTGGTGGGACACGGATTCTCTCCCACCCCCTTCATTTCCCCATGCTCGCTGCCCAACAGAAAGCTTCCTTGTTTGGCACCCTTACTAAGGATTACCAGATTGTCCTACAGGGTAGAATTTATGAGAATATTACCCATCCTTTGCAAACCTGCCACACTCTCTCCACCATCTATTACTCAACTTTTGGAGGTAGTTTCTTTTATACTCATCCCCCTGGATTTGTGCTTTTCACCAGCCATAAATGTCCACCCGGTTTCTATTCTTCTTGCATTCCTCCATATTCTTTTTTCATGAGTAGGTAACCCATTATGCTTAATAATTTTTAGTGTTAAGCCTTTTCCGTTACTAATAATACTGCAGTTTCACTTAATCAGTTGTTAAGTAAGCAATTCTGATGTAGTGGTTTTAAAAATGTATTTTCTTTTTAAGGCAAAATTAATTGGAAGTAACATGAACAATTTTAAAGTACACAGTTCAATACACTTAATACTTTCACAATATATGTGACCACTACCTTCCTCTAACTAGTTCTAAGACACTTTAATTCCCCACTAAAGAGATTCTCTACTTAGTGGCTACTCCTCATAAACCCTTTTCCTTAGTTACTAGTAACCCCCAATCTTTCTAACTTTATATGTTACCTGCAATAATTAGTTCACATAAATGGAAGGATACAATATAGAACATTTTGCACCAGACCATTTTTTAAACAGCATAATGTTTTTGAGATTTATCTACTTTGTAAGATATTGAAGTATTTACCCCCTTTTAAAAAGCCAAGTAACATTTTATGTCTACACTCTGTCTATCCGCTCATCCTACGGAGGACATTGGGGTTGTTGAGCTTGTTTGTACTGTAGTGAGCAGTGCTACAACTACTTACACCCAGTATTTGCGCATGCACTCGATATTGGGGATGGACATCCAGGGATTACATTAATGGTTGTCATGGTGATTCTTTAGCCTTCTGAAGAAGCACAAGGTTTCCCTTTCATAATAAATGCACCACGTTGTGTCCCACCAACAAGGATCTAACTTCTCCATATCCTTGTTATTTGCTTTTTTGCTTCCTTTTAGTATTGCCTTCATAGTGGATGTAAAGAGGTACCTTATAATTTTGCTTTGTTTTTCTGTAATGACTAAAATGATGTGGTATTCAATACATTCAACACACATGTTTTCAAATATTTTGCCAAATTTTTAAATTAAATTGCATGACATTTTGCTGCTGTGTTGTGTGCCCTTTATCTATTCTGGATAATAGATCACTATTACATATAAGACTTATAAACTTTTTCTACCATTTTACAATTTTTTTGCTTTGCCAATTACTCTACTTTGATGAACAAAGCTTAAAATTTTTATGTAGCCAATTCATCTACTTTCCTTGTTCACATGTAAATGTCTTACTGAAGAGCACATAAATAAACTCATTGTCATGACTATTTATCTATTAGTTTTCTTCTAAGGGTTTTGTATTTCAGACCATCATATTTATGTCACTGACCCACTTGAAGTCAACTTTTGTACATGTGTTGGAAACTAAACAGGGGGGCCCTGGGAAAGTGGGGGAAGGGGAAAGACCCACACCCCACCAGAGTTTTCCCTATCCTTTGGTCTGTCAGGCATGGGAGAGCTGCTACCTACCCTTCCACTCATCCCTGGTGGGCATTCCTCTATCCCACTCTTCAGGGGGTGGCCAAGGGGCAGCCCTACCTGGGATTCCCAGAGCTACCTTGCTAAAGCCCCGGGGTTATAGGAGAGAGGGATGAGGGAAGAGGTTCCCAACACTGACCAGAGTGTGTGCAGCAGATTTTGATGAGCAGAGACTATCTATGGTTTAAGAGCTTTATTATAGAAATGCAGGGAGAAAGAGAAGAGGGAGAGAGAGAGAGAGAGAGAGAGAGAGAGAGAGAGAGAGAGAGAGAAGAAGAAGAAGAAGAAGAAGAAGAAGAAGAAGAAGAAGAAGAAGAAGAAGAAGAGAGGAAGGGAGGGGAGGGGAGGGGAGGGGAGGGGAGGGGAGGGGAGGGGAGGGGAGGGGAGGGGAGGGGAGGGGAGGGGAGGGGAGGGGAGAGGAGAGGAGAGGAGAGGAGAGGAGAGGAGAGGAGAGGAGAGGAGAGGAGAGGAGAGGAGAGGAGAGGAGAGGAGAGGAGAGGAGAGGAGAGGAGAGGAGAGGAGAGGAGAGGAGAGGAGAGGAGAGGAGAGGAGAGAGAAAGAGGAGAGAGGAGAGAAGACAAAGAGAGGGGAGAGAGGGTGAGAGTGAGGGGTAAGAAGCAAGAGAGACAAGTAAGAGAGAAGTAAGATGTAAGAGAGCAAGGTGGGGCTGAACAGCCCTTTTTATGGTCTTCACTGTTGCTAGGTAACTGGGGAGGAGTTTAGCCTGAAGGTCAGAAGCTTGGGCCATTGCCTACATGACTACTGACCATGCTTCTCTTGTGGGGACTGTGGGGGGTGGCGGTAACTTAGGCAGGGTCCAGAGTTTCAGGAACATGAGGGAACGCCTACCATGTCATGAAGGTGAATTATCACCATTCCCAGGGTTCAGACCTCAGCTCAACTGGAGACCAGCCTGCAATTCCCCACATACATGGTATGAAGAGATTGAGTATTTTTTTGCATATGCATAACCAGCTGTGTTGGCATCATTTGTTGGTCAGTTTCTTATAAATGGAGTTGATATCTTTGTAAAAACCAAAATTGGTTTTCTCCAATAAAGTATCACTGGGCATATCAACCACACTTCAAGTCAAGCCCCATCCAGGAATAACTGACAAACACAAAATGGACTCCTTTTTTAATGAGTATTTTACTTTTGATTTTTGGCTTGGTTTGCTTTGCCTTATTTGTTTTATGTTTCATTTGGACCTTTTTGTGTTCCTTGGAGGTTTTTGATGGGAAAGAGAAAATATTAAGGTGAGTGAGTAAGGAGTTGGGGAGAATCTGAGAAGAGTTGGGGAAGGAAAAATATGATCAAAATATACTGTATGAAGAATTGTTTTTAATTATTCAATTAAAAAATTAATTTGAACAATAATTTATGGCTTTATTTCTGACCTCTTAATGTTTATCTCTGTACAGCTATACTTACAGTAATACATAATTTTTAGTCAACTTAGAAATCAGCAAATGTGAGTTCTCAAATTATACTTTTTAAAAATATTTTAATTATTTGTTGAGATTATAATATAATTAAATCATTTCCCCTTCTCTTTCCTCCCTCCAAATTCTCCCATGTACTTCTCCTTGCTCTCTTTCAAATTCATATACTCTTTATTCAATATGTGTTTATATTTAGAATGAAATTATGCTAGTTTAATAAAGTTATTCTCGAAGATTCTTTCCCAAGATCCACAACTTCACTAGCTCTAGGTAGTTACATAGATTTACAGTCCTGGGATGGTTTACCCTTTGTTAAGCAGGTCTTCAGTCCAGTTGTGAAGGGAGTAGTCACTGCCAAGATATGCATACCACCATTACACTCTTGAGGTTATCATGCCATGCCAGACATTGTTGTGGCTCCTAAAAATCATAACTGGGTATAATTGCTGGTGGCTTCTCTCCTCTTACATGGCACCTCCTGGAACCATTATAACCTACTCCTCAGAGAACAAGCATTCAAGTCAGTTCCAGCTCAGGGGTCTCTTTAACCTGTGTTTGAAGTGTGTGGTGTCCAAAGCAATAAGGACTTACCTATAAGTGTTTCTCTGTGGGAAACCAAGGGCAATAGTGGTGTTTCCAAGATGGAGACTGAGATGGAGAGACGGGGAGACGGGGAGACGGAGACAGAATTTTGTTTTGACAGTGGTCACATTGATTCTGACTCACTTTGAGTAGTATTGCCTTTTTTTTTTTTTTAACAATATTAAGTACTGTGTTCTAACTAAGCAGAGACTGCCTTTCTAATTCCTTAACTCCTCTTTAATTTCTGACAGGAACACTTTAAAGGTTAGTATGTAAGTTTTTTACCTGATTGGTTAAAATTTATTATTAGATACAGTATGTTTTCTTTATTATTGAATTAATATATTAATTGTATTAATGGCATCATTTTATTAACCTCTTTTATAGGCTGTTCATTGTTCTTGTGCAAATGCACAACTGGTCCTTACCTGAGATTTTGCTGGAAATATTCATTAGTTCCATCAGTTCAGTGAATTTGTAACACACAAAATTGTGACAATTTGGTGTGTGATTTCACCTGTTCTAACTTGGACCCCTTTGTGCTCCCGTTCTATTGCTGTGATGGAACATCATCACCAAGGTAATTTATAGCATATCCTTTAATTGGAGGGTGACTTACAGTTTCAGAGGGTTAGTCCATGATCAACAGGGAGGGGAGTGTGGCAGCAAGCAGGTAGGCATGGCTCTAGAGCAATAGCTGAGAGTTCACATCTGATCTCTAAGATGGAGGCAGAGCAAGAGTCAGACCGGCCCAGGCTTTTGAAACCTCAAAGCCAACCCCCAGTGGCATATCTTCTCTAACAAGGCCACACCTTCTTTTTTTATTTATTTATTTTATTGGGTATTTATTTCATTTACATTTCCAATGCTATCCCAAAAGTCCCCCACACACTCCTCCACCCACTCCCCCACCCACCCTCTCCCACTTCTTGGCCCTGTCGTTCCCCTGTACTGAGGCATATAAAGTTTGCACGACCAATGGGCCTCTCTTTCCACTGATGGCTGACTAGGCCATCTTCTGATTCATATGCAGCTAGAGACATGAGCTCCGGGGGATACTGGTTAGTTCATATTGTTGTTTCACCTATAGGATTGCAGATCCCTTTAGCTCCTTGGGTACTTTCTCTAGCTCCTCCACTGGGAGCCCTGTGATCCATCCAATAGCTGACTGTGAGCATCCACTTCTGTGTTTGCTAGGCCCCGGCATAGTCTCACAAGAGACAGCTCTATCTAATCCTTCCCAAACAGTTCTACTAACTGGAGACCAAGTATTCAAGACTACTGGGGCCATTTTCATTCAAACCACCACACTCTGCTTTCTACTTTGTTGACTAATTGCCAGAACTTGAACTTCAAATACAATGTTGACTACCAATACAAAAAAAAAAAAAGCATGCTTATTTCTAATCTCAGAAGAAATCTTTCAATTTTTCATCACCAAGTCGCTGTTACAGGATTTTCTTAAGTTCTTTAATACTTTATGGAAGTTCCTCTCTGTCTTAGTTTATCTTCAATTTTTATTATAAAAACATGTCAACTTTTATTAAACAATTGATCTGATGGTTTGTACTGACTATGAAAGTTCTTTCCATGCATGTCAGTACAGTAATTTTTTTTCTCAAGTTGAATCATGTTGTCTTTGCCGAAATAAATCCCCACAGGTCACAATGTGAAATCCTTTTCATACTTATCAGACTTGGTTTGCTAGAATTTTATAAATTATTTTTTCATATTTATTCAAAAAGAATTAGTTTTGTTTTATTGTGCTGCCTCAGTCTGGCTCTGCTAATAAGGCAATATTGGCCCAAACAATGTGGCATGACATATTCTTCCACCCTATACTTTAGGAGAATGTTCCAAGAGGATTAGTTTTAATTCTTTAAGTGTTTGATAGAGCTGACTGAGCTTATTTTTTAATTGTTTTATTGTATGTATATTGGAGTTTTGTGTGCATGTCTTATACTACATGTGTGACTGTGACGTGCTCATGGAGGCCAGAAGTGGCCCTCAGATTCCCTGGAGCTGAAGTACATATGACTATAAGCCACTATGTGGGTACTGGGAATTGAGCCCAGGTACTCTGGAAGAGCAGGCATTTTAAACTACTTAGCCAAACCTCCAGCCCCAGGGCTTTCTTTTGGATGGTTTCCGATGTTTAATTTCATCAGTTTAGTTATGGTGAGTCTATTTTGCTTAAGTAAATTTTGGTTCCTTAAGTGTTACTAATAATTTGCCTGCTCTATTCATATCATCTAAATTGCTGTCAGCATTCTCTGATGACTTCTGTAATGTCAATAGTAATGTAATTCTGTTCTCATCTCAGTTATGTGCACTGTCTTTTGTTTAATGAGTCTAAATAAAGTCTTTGCAAACTTCTTGATAGTTTGTAAAACCTTTTTTTGTTGTTGTTTTTCTTTTTGCTTTATTGGTTCTACTGTTTTTCTATTTTCTATTTATCACCATTGTAATATTTATTTTGTTAAATTCTGGCTTACTAATTTTATATAAGTTCATTATAGCATGAAGGTAGGGTTTTGTTTTGTTTTTTTAGGTTTTTAACTATTCCTACAATGTAGACTCACCTGGAAGAAAATCTTAATGAGAAATTACCTAGACCAGGTATGGCTATAAAAATATCTATAAGCAGCTGTCTTGGCTGTTAAGTGAAGAGTAAAGACTAACAATGGGTATGGGTGGCACCATCTCGTAGGCTTGGCATTGCACTGAATAATAGTTAGGCACTGAGCACAAACAAGCAAGCAAGGAACCATGCATTTATTTTCTCTCTGCCTTGAAGAATAGATGGGATGCTTTCATTCCCTTCCTTGTTTTACTTATAATAATGGTCTATAACCTGAAATTATAAACTTAAATAACCCCCTTTCCCTCCTAAATTGCCTAGTATCAGGATATTTTAATCACAGAGACTGAAACAGAAGTAAGACAATGGTATGACATCTTTTTCTCACTTAAATCTACTTATCTCTTACTGATCATTACATTGGTTTTCTTACAGTCTCATTTTGGTTTTCAACCAATTAAGTTTGTTCATAAGCAACTACATGCATATAATACATGCTAATCATTGTTTCTCTACCCTCTCTTGTATCCTTCTTGACCCTTACCGTTTGTTGCCATATTCATAACTTAACTTTATTGACCCACAGAGTATAACCAGTACCACTTGTGTGACCAAGGGTTCATAACTAGACTTATGCTGTTGTTCCTCTTATAGCATTTTCTAGTTTCCCTGGATTCTTCTCTGACCCAGTGATTCTTGGGGGAAGTGCATTGAATTTCCATATAGATATGAATTTTCCATTTGTCCTGTCATTGATACCTAGCTTCATTCTACAATTACTGCAAATATTTTTCACATTGTTTACATCTTATAATTGATTAAGACATATTGGGGTTCCAAGGTGTAGCTTAGTAGTAAAATAACTGCCTAGCATGCTGGAGAGTTTGGATTGAAACCCTATTCAAAAATAGATAAATGATGTGTCATATAAACTAATAAATGTTCTATCATGGAGAATATAATGTGCATGCCAGAAAAACATGATTTCTATTGCTACTGTTATACATAATTTTCTTTGTGTATATTCGCTCTTATTATTTTATAGTGTCCTCCAAGTCTGTATCCTCATTGATTATATCGCCTTATATTCCATCTGATATTAAAAGTAGGCTGTGAGTCTGTAGGTGTCCTTGACTCCTCCAGCTCTCTCAGTCCTATCCCTCACTCTTCGACAAAACTCCCAGAGCTCAACCTGATGCTTGGCTGTGGATTTATTCATCGGTTTCCATCAGCTGCTAGCTGAAGCCTCTCAGGAGTTAAAGGAGACCGTTATGCTAGGCTACATAGCAGAGTATCATTAATAGTGTCAAAGGTTGGCTTTCTCCCATGGGATGTGTCTCAACTTGGGCCATTCCTTCAATGTCTACTCCATCTTTATCTCTGCAAATATTTGTAGGCAAGATAGATTTTGAGTGAAAGGTTTTGTGGGTATGTTGATGTCCCCCTTCCTCCACTGGGAGGTGGCCATTTCAGGTTTTTTTCCCATTTTTTTTCCATTTCAGTTTTTATACCCTTCCTCTGCCGCTAGGAGTCTTGTAGACTCCAGGGAGCCTCCCCTCCCCACCCCACCCTAACCCACCCCAGGTCTCTAGGTAGTCCCAGAGAAACCCCTCACAGATTTATATTCTCTCTCCCAGACCTCTCCTGCCCTCCCTCTCCACACCTGATCCCCATTTCCATTCCCCTCTTCACCCCCTCTCCCACCCAGATCCCCCTCTCCTACCTCTGACGTCTATTTTATTTCCCCTTCTGAGTGAGATTCAAGCATCCTCACTTGGGCCTTCCTTCTTACTCAGTTTCTTTGGGTCTGTGGATTGTAGCATGATTATCTTGTACTTTATGGCTAATGTCCACTTATACAATGAGTACATACCATATTTGTCTTTCTGAGTCTGTGTTACCGCACTCAGAATGATATTCATAAGTTCTTTTTTTTCCTGCAAAATTCATGGTGTCTTTGTTTTCAATAGCTAAATAGTATTCTATTCTGTGAATGTACCACATTTTTTTATCCATTCTTCAGTTGAGGACCATCTACATTGTTTCTAGTTTCTGGCTATTGTGAATAAAGCTGCTATGAACATAGTTGAGCAAGTGTCTTAGGCCCATGGGGGTTAAAGCATCATTCATCTCAGTGAAAGGGAAGGCTAGACAAAAGGATTCATGAGAATAAATTGTTATCCATATAGTGAAATACTTCCTCAAAGATAGCCAACTTCCCCTCCATTCAAGTGATGATGTGGCTATAATCATATGGTTCTGGCAATGAGCGGTTATTGTACTCTGTTCAAGATCATATTCAAGTAATCTGAAAATTTGCCTTAGAACTCTTCCACTAATACAGACCACATAACAGGTTATCTGATCTTTTCTTTTCATTTTTTTTTCAAGAACCATAATCAATTAACCAACAAAGCAGGTCTCTGTGTAGTTACTAATTTGGCTCTGCTCCCAGCAGTCTATTGTATAAACCATGATCTCCTTGTCTTTGGTGGTTGTCAGCAACCCTACATGATTGTCTCCATTGTATTTCAGGACCCTTCCATTAGCAGCAGTTTTCATGAAAACTTTTGACCCATGAAGAATAGGACTTCCAAGACTTATCGAAGCTGCTCAAGTTGTTCTCGTGAATAAATTCTCATAGTTAAGGAGAAAGTTATGCTTTCCATCTGGAAAGCAATTCTTACGTAAGTCCAGACAATCATTCTGATCATTCAAAGTTTTTGTATACTTCCTTTTTAGTTTACAAAGACTGTTCTTTCATTCTTAGTTGATGTAGGCAATTTTTGATCTACATTTGAGGCAACCAATCAAATATAATTAAATATTGTAACTTCTTGATCCAAAACATTATATCTAAAGGCTTTATTTGACGGAATCATGTTGATAAAATTGGCCTAATCTCATTTTGTATCTTGAAACATCATCCCACATCTTTAACATCTATTTTACACATGTTCCCTCATGGCTCTATCTGCATAAATTAGGATAATCATGCAGTTTCTGTTTGGATGTGTAGATGATAATGTATACAAGGAACCTGAGATTTGAAAGTCAGAGCTTTATCCTTCCTATGTTTCCTATTTCTCCTAGGAATGGCTGACTGAGCTGCTTAAGTTCCTTAGTGTGAGGAAATGAGAAAAGAGATCAAAAGGAAGATGTCCCAGAATCTTTTTTGTGAATATTTGAAGAGAGGGACAAGGGGAACTATCTGGAAGATGGTGGGCATGGGAGGGGTGGTGAAGAGAGAAGCAAAGGAGAAAAATCTATAATGATGATACATGACAGGGCCATGACAAAAACTATTACATTATATCTTAACCACATGAATAAATAAAATTTAAACATAATTCTTACAGATAAGAGAAATTATGTAGTTCTTATACAGTTTATTCTACTTAATGTAATGTTTTCTGGCTGTCTGATTTCCTGAAGATGGCGTGATTCTATTCTGCGGCAATATAAGTTCTTTTACTATGTCTACCATGTTTTCTTCTGTCTTCTTCTATTGTCGAATATCTTGGATGGTTTCATTTCTTGACTGTGATAAATAGTGCATCAATAAGCATGCACCTGTAAGTATTGCTGTGCTATGTTTACTGACAGTGAAGGAATATACCCGTCATGTTATTTCCATTTGTAATTGATTTTTGATTGCTGGCTGATTGGTTGGTTTTTGTTTGTCTGTTTGTTTTGTGAGAACCATGATATTGATTTTCATGGTGACTGCACAAATTCATTCCTGAAATTTTAAGGTCTTGCACTAAGGTCTCTTTTTTATTTTAATTTTATTTTTGTGCATGCTGAGAGATTTAAATACAGTCTCCTCCTCCTCTTCCTCCTCCTCTTCCTTATACTTCCCCTCTTCCTCCTCCTCCTTCTTTGAGGAAATACCCTTTTTATCAGCATTATTTGTTTGAGTGTCAGTCTTTGTCTAGTTGAAAATATATTTTTTAAAATACAATGTATTCTGATTAAAACCCTTTCCTTCTATCTATCATTAGGATACAGACATCTAAACAAAACAAGTAATAATAATTTAAAATTAAATTAAATTAAACCAGAATGGGACAAAACAAACAAGTAAGCAAAGAAACACATATAAATGCAGAAAGACACACATTCACACACAGAGAAATTCCATAAATATTTGCCCCCCAAAAAGCCCTGACAAAATATTATGAGAACACAAACCTCCAAAACTGACATTGAATTTGTTTTGTACTAAATATATACTTCTGAGCATGAGGCCTGGCCTTAAGAGTGGTTTGTATATCCAATGACATTCTATTGGAAAAAAGAAAAAAACTTCTCATTGGGTTCCCATCTGGCCAAGATCTGTTCAAGGCCTCGGCATGCAGTCACACTCTGTGAATTCTTAACGTGCATTGGTTGGTCCTGCTCTATTTAGGAGGCCTTGATTTCTTGGTGTCCTTCACATACTCTGGCTCTAACAGTCTTTCTGCATGCTCTTCAGCAGGGCTTCCTGAACCGTGAAAGGAGGGATTTAACAGAGATATCCCATTTAGGACTGAGTATACCAAGGTTTCTCTTTGCATTTTGTCCAGTTGCAGGTCTTTGTATTGTTCCCATCTCTGATGATGACTCAACAATTCACTGATCTAGAAGTTCATTTTATTGTTGTTTAAATCATCTTATTTGCTACATAATAGTATTATTGCTTTTCCCCTAGGTCCATGGCTCTCAGGTCCTTGGACACAAAAGCAGTATGAGGCACGGGTTCTATTTCATTGAGCGGGCCTTAAATTCATCAATTAATGATTCGTTACTCCTACAACTTCTGTGCTCCTATTGCACCAGCGTATCTTTCAGGCAGGTCAAAGGGTTTGTAGCTGGGCTGGTGTTTACCTTTCTCCTCTGGGAACATGTAGATTACTTTCCTGTACCATGAACACAGTAAGGGTAAAGTCTCTAGGTCGACACCAGCTCAAATCCTCTATGTTCAATGAGTTTTATAGGTATTGCCTTCATCAGAAGGATTTCATCAGAGAGTAGAGAACAACTAATATTCTTAGCAATAGCCTAGATGGCTTGAGAGTTCCCCTGGGGCCCCTTTACTAATAACTTTATTAAACTGAATGCATTCCTGTAACTAGAGGCTTCATTTTGTGATGAGAAATTACTCAGTATTTACTCCAATGTATGTTTTTTGACATTTTTGTGTATATGTATTTGTGGGTCTCCTATTCTATTGATCTATATGTCTGGTTTTCTATAATTACCATGTTCTTTCCTTACAGTCCAGTGAGTTTTCCTGGGACCTGAATTTCATGACAGCTCGGGATGTCCCCTGGCCTTAAATGCAGACCCAGCAGTTGGATTTGCAAAGAGCTATGCTCATCATGAGCACCCAATTCTAGAACGTCTGGTTCCAATTTCCAGCATGCAATTGCTGGAAACCATGACTTGACAGGTGAATAAGTAAATAGATGGAGGCCTTGCAAAGGAAGAGGCTACACTAGTGTTTAGATATCAATCTACCTACTAACAGCGAGTGCTGCTGATTCTCCTGGGGAATCCACACTGGTTGGAGGGGAGACTTGCACATGTGTGTTCCCAGACAAACCTGTGCTTAGTTCCTAAATATCCTTCATAGTTCCCAAGATCTTAAATGCTGCCTCAACTGAAGATGCTACTGCCATCTTAGCATACAATGATCCTTGCCCTTTACTTTATTCATCTCAGGATAACAAGAAGAAAATAATGACCTCTTTTCTAGTCTGTGAGGTTTGAGCTAACAGCATTTAAGAGATGGAAAGTCCTGAGCAGGAACCAGGCAAACGCAGCGTCAATATCCAAACAGTACATCTGTAGATCAGGAACAGTGACCCTCAGAAGAAGAAATGCTTCTTAGATACTGTCAAGCTTAGATCCAACCTCGGCCCCATATTCTGTGTATGCTATGGGGAGCCAGCAGCACTGTGATAAGGCCAAGGCTGTGAACATTCTCTTTATGGTCATCAAGGCACTGAGAAAGTTCAAGAAAACAAGACATAGGTCAAGAAGATGACCAAGAAATATGATACCTTTTTGCCTCTGGTCTCTGATCAATCAGATCCATGAATTCTGGGCCCAGGCCTGAAACAAGCTATTAAGTTTTCTTCCCTGGTGAAATACAGTGAAAACATAGTGACCAAAGATAATAAAGAAGAATCTATATTCAAATTCATTTGAAAAAGGTGCTGTGCCATTAGCTACATAAAGATGGCAGGTGATGAGCTGGTCTACAACATCTACTTTGCTTTCAGTTTCTTGATATTATTGCTCAAGAACTGAAAACTCTAAAGGTTTTGTATACCAGAACTATAGGTAAGCCCCAGCACTCATGTTATGACACATCTTAATAAATCTTAGTTCTGCCAACTACAAGCAAATAAGAACAGAAACACTGAGCTCAGAGATGCAATTGCTCAGTTCTGGGTACACAGAAACAATCGAAAGCCTTAGTGTGTGAAAAAACAAACCTCTCAAAGAGCCTTAGGGCTGAAAAGCTAAACTCCAAATTCAAGCCCTTATCAAAATAGATGGCTTAAAACACAAGCTTAAACTCCCAGACTCTAAGAGTCTTGGCAATCAAAGTGAGGACACTTCTTGGAAAAGATTTAATTGGGTAACTTGGGATGAGACTCAGGGCATCAAACGCTCAGATTATGATGGGTTTATTTTAACTGAAGAACTAAGGTCCCTACCATCAGTGATGGATGCATTCATGATTCCCCCCTCTGCAATACTGCCCTCTCCAACCTTGCCTTGGGAAAATTAACCTTGCATTGTTTATGGAATCATCTTGCCTAAAGACAATACTGGCACTCCTCATAGTCTATGCATCTATACCTGTAGACATATAACCTCACTCAAACCTCAACATGCTACTAGAGTGGGGGAACTTAGTGGGACCCTAAAGAACTTCTTGAAGTTTTCTAATCCATGCTAGTGTAAATCTGGAAGTAATGTGTGGGAATAGATTCTTAACAGTGAGCAATAGTGGTAAAAAGAAACTGAAAGTTCATCCGGCCTATTTTATCAGTGTAGATATGATAAGAAAGTTAGATGGAGGATGAAG
This sequence comes from Mus caroli, assembly GCF_978045245.1. Taxonomy (NCBI): domain Eukaryota; kingdom Metazoa; phylum Chordata; class Mammalia; order Rodentia; family Muridae; genus Mus; species Mus caroli. The sequence goes on from NW_028227271.1 coordinate 14,386,327, forward strand.
CAGAAAACCCGGCCCAAATAGGGGCACAAGCCCCTTCCGGTCCGGCCAGCACCAGGTAGCTAGGGCGCAGAGTCCGCTGACACCCGCCAGCTACCCACGACACCGGCCATGGGATCTTAAGACTTCTGGTGAGTGGAACACAGCGTCTGCTCCAATCCAATCACGCGGGACCTGAGACTGCATTAGTTAGGGAAGCAGAAAACTGGCCTGAGTAGGAGCACAAGCCCCTTCCGGTCCGACCAGTACCGGGGTAGCTAGGGCGCAGAGTCAGCTGACACCCGCCAGCTACTCACAGCACCAGCCACAGGATCTTAAGACTTCAGGTGATCCGGCCACCCTCCCAACCAGAGGACAGGTCTCTGCCCAGGAGCCCTTTGCCTCAGGATCAGCGGGAGCCATCTTGGTTCTGGGACTCCTCTGAACTTAGTCTGCACAGATGAGAGTGTGCACCACAGAGACTGACAGATTCTGGGACAAGCGGGAGTCACAGAGCCTCTGAGGCAGCACCCTTTTAGGGCTCCAGACATCCAGCCACCCTCCCGGCCAGAGGACAGGTGTCTGCCTGGCCCGGTAGCCCTTGGCCTCAGGATCTGCAGAAGCCATCTTGGTTCCAGGACTCCACCGAATTTAGGAACTTAGTCTGCACAGATGAGAGTGTGCACCACAGAAGCTGACAGCTTCTGGGACAGGCAGGAGCAACAGAGCCTTTGAGGCAGCATCCTTTTTGGGCCCTAGACATCCGGCCACCCTCCAGGCCAGAGGACAGATATCCACCCAGCCCGGGAGCCCTTTGCCTCAGGAGCAGCAGGAGCCATCTTGGTTCAGGGACTCCACTGAACTTAGTCTGCACAGGTCAGAGTGTGCACCACAGAAACTGACAGCTTCTGGGACAGGCGGGAGCCACAGAGCTACTGAGGCAGCACCCTTTCCGGGCTCAGACATCCGGCCACCTTCCTGGCCAGAGGACAGGTGTCCACCCGGCCTGGGAGGCTTTTGCCTCTAGATTGGCAGTAGCCATCTTGGTTCCGGGACTCCACCAAACATAGTCTGCACAGGTGAGAGTGTGCACCACACAAGCTGACAGCTTCTGTGACCCACCAAAGCAAAACAGCTTCTGGGAAAGGTCCTGTTTGGGGCCTTCATCTTCGGCCAGGAGGAGGTCCAAACACCAGATATCTGTGCAACTTCCCTGTAAGAGGAGAGCTTGCCTGCAGAGAGTGCTCTGACCACTGAAACTCAGAGGAGAGAGCCTGTCTCCCAGGTCTGCTGATAGACCGTAATCAGAATCACCAGAAGAACAATTTCTAAACAGAGACAACTATAACAACTAACTCTAGAGATTACCAGATGGCGAAAGGTAAACATAATAACCTTACTAACAGAAACCAAGACCACTCACCATCATCAGAACCCAGCACTCCCACTTCGCCCAGTCCAGGGCCCCCCTAACACACCCGAAAAGCTAGACCCAGATCTAAAAGCATATCTCATGATGATGGTAGAGGACATCAAGAAGGAATTTAATAACACATTTAAAGAAATACAGGAGAACACTGCTAAACAGGTAAAAGACATTAAAGAGGAAGCACAAAAATCCCTTAAAGAATTGCAGGAGAACACTGCTAAACAGGTAGAAGACATTAAAGAGTAAGCACAAAAAATCCCTTAAAGCATTGCAGGAAAACACAATCATACAGGTGATGGAATTGAATAACACCATCCAAGACCTAAAAAGGGAAGTAGACACAATAAAGAAAACCCAAATTGAGGCAACGCTGGAGATAGAAACCCTAGGAAATAAATCTGAAACCATAGATGCAAGCATCAGCAACAGAATACAAAAGATGGAAGAGAGAATCTCAGGTGCAGAAGACTCCATAGAGAACATCGGCACAACAATCAAAGAAAATAAAAAATCCAAAAAGATCCTAACTCAAAACATCCAGGAAATCCAGGACACAATGAGAAGAACAAACCTATGGATAATAGGAGTAGATGACAATAAAGATTTTCAACTCAAAGAACTAGCAAATATCTTCAACAAAATTATAGAAGAAAACTTCCCAAATCTAAAGAAAGAGATGCGCATGAACATTCAAGAAGCCTACAGAACTCCAAATAGACTGGACCAGAAAAGAAATTCCTCCCGACACATAATAATCAGAACAACAAATGCACTAAATAAAGATAGAATACTAAGAGCAGTAAGGGAAAAAGGTCAAGTAACATATAAAGGCAAGCCTATCAGAATTACACCAGATTTTCACCAGAGACTATGAAAGCCAGAAGGGCCTGGACAGATGTTATACAGAAACTAAGAGAACACAATTTCCAGCCCAGGCTACTATACCCAGCCAAACTCTCAATTACCATAGATGGAGAAGCCAAAGTATTCCATGACAAAACCAAATTCACACATTATCTTTCCATGAATCCAGCCCTTCAAAGGATAATAACAGAAAAAAACCAATACAAGGACGGAAATCACATCCTAGAAAAAGCAAGAAGGTAATCCCTCAACAAACCTAAAAGAAGACAGCCACAAGAACAGAATGCCAACTCTAACAACAAAAATAAAAGGAAGCAACAATTACTTTTCCTTAATATCTCTTAATATCAATGGACTCAACTCCCCAATAAAAATACATAGACTAACAGACTGGCTACACAAACAGGACCTAACATTTTGCTACTTACAGGAAACTCATCTCAGAGAAAAAGATAGACACTACCACAGAATGAAAGGCTGGAAAACAATTTTACAAGCAAATGGTAGGAAGAAACAACCTGGAGTAGCCATTCTAATATCTAATAAAATCGACTTCCAACCCAAAGTCATCAAAAAAGACAAGGAAGGGCACTTCATACTCATCAAAGGTAAAATCCTCCAAGAGGAACTCTCAATTCTGAATATCTATGCCCCAAATACAAGGGCAGCCACATTCATTAAAGATACTTTAGTAAAGCTCAAAGCACACATTGTACCTCACACAATAATAGTGGGAGACTTCAACAAATCACTTTCACCAATGGACAGATCATGGAAACAGAAACTAAACAGGGACACAGTGAAAATAACAGAAGTTATGAAACAAATGGATCTGACAGATATCTACAGAACATTTTATCCTAAAACAAAAGGATATACCTTCTTCTCAGCACCTCATGGTACCTTCTCCAAAATTGACCACATAATAGCTCACAAAACAGGCCTCAACAGATACAAAAATATTGAAATTGTCCCATGCATCCTATCAGATCACCATGGACTAAGGCTGATCTTCAATAACAACATAAAAAATAGGAAGCCAACATTCACGTGGAAAATAAACAACACTCTTATCAATGATACTTTGGTCAAAGAAGAAATAAAAAAAGAAATTAAGGACTTTTTAGAGTTTAATGAAATGAAGCCACAACATACCCAAACTTATGGGACACAATGAAAGCATTTCTAAGAGAAAAACTCATAGCTCTGAGTGCATCCAAAAAGAAACTAGAGAGAGCACACACTAGCAGCTTGACAACACACCTAAAAGCCCTAGAACAAAAGAAAGCAAATTCACCCAAGAGGAGTAGACAGCAGGAAATAATCAAATTCAGGGGCGAAATCAACAAAGTGGAAACAAGAACTATTTAAAGAAACAACCAAACAAGGAGCTGGTTCTTTGAGAAAACCAACAAGATAGATAAACCCTTAGCCAGACTTACTAGAAGGCACAGGGACAGCATCCTAATTAACAAAATCAGAAATGAAAAGGGAGACATAACAACAGATCCAGAAGAAATCCAAAACACCATCAGATCCTTCTACAAAAGGCTATACTCAACAAAACTGGAAACCCTGGATGACATGGACAAATTTCTAGACAGTACCAGGAACGAAAATTAAATCAGGATCAGGTTAATGATCTAAACAGTTCTATATCGCCTAAAGAAATAGAAGCAGTCATTAATAGTCTGCCAACCAAAAAAAGCCCAGAACCAGATGAGTTTAGTACAGAGTTCTATCAGACCTTCAAAGAAGATCTAATTACAGTTCTTCACAAACTATTCCACAAAATAGAAAGAGAAGGTACTCTACCCAACTCATTCTATGAAGCCACAATTACTCTAATACCTAAACCACAAAAAGACCCAACAAAGATAGAAAACTTCAGACCAATATCCCTTATGAATATTGATGCAAAAATCCTCAATAAAGTTCTTGCTAACCGAATCCAAGAACACATCAAAACAATCATCCATCCTGACCAAGTAGGTTTCATCCCAGGGATGCAGGGATGGTTCAATATTCGGAAATCCATCAACATAATCCAGTATATAAACAAACTCAAAGACAAAAACCACATGATCATCTCGTTAGATGCGGAAAAAGCATTTGACAAGATCCAACACCCATTCATGATAAAAGTCTTGGAAATATAAGGAATTCAAGGCCCTTACCTAAACATGATAAAAGCAATCTACAGCAAACCAGTAGCCAACATCAAAGTAAATGGTGAGAAGCTTGAAGCAATCCCTCTAAAATCAGGGACTAGACAAGGCTGTCCACTTTCTCCATACCTATTCAACATTGTACTTGAAGTCCTAGCCAGAGCAATTCGACAACAAAAGGAGATCAAAGGGATACAAATTGGAAAAGATGAAGTCAAAATATCACTTTTTGCAGATGATATGATAGTATATATAAGTGACCCTAAAAAATCCACCAGAGAACTCCTAAACCTGATAAACAGCTTCGGTGAAGTAGCTGGATATAAAATTAACTCAAACAAGTCAATGGCCTTTCTCTACCCAAATAGGCTGAGAAAGAAATTAGTGGATTAAGGAACTCCACATAAAACCAGACAGTGTAACTTATAGAGGAGAATGTGGAGGAAAGCCTCGAAGATATCGGCACAGGGAAAAATTCCTAAATAGAACAGCAATGGCTTGTGCTGTAAGATCAAGAATCAACAAATGGGACCTCATTGCAAAGCTTCTGTGAGGCAAAAGACACTGTCAATAAGACAGAAAGGCCACCAACAGATTGGGAAAGGATCTTTACCTATCCTAAATCAGATAGGGGACTAATATCCAATATATATAAAGAACTCAAGAAGATAGACTCCAGAAAAATCAAATAACCCCATTAAAAATGGGGCTCATAGTTAAACAAAGAATTCTCACCTGAGGAATACCGAATGGCTGAGAAGCACCTGAAAAAATGTTCATCATCCTTAATCATCAGGGAAATGCAAATCAAAACAACCCTGAGATTCCACCTCACACCATCCAGAATGGCTAAGATCAAAAATTTAGGTGACAGCAGATACTGGAGAGGATGTGGATAAAGAGGAACACCCCTCCATTGTTGGTGGGATTGCAAGCTTTTACAACAACTCTGGAAATCAGTCTGGTGGTTCCTCAGAAAATTGGACATAGTATTACCAGAGGATCCCGCAATACCTCTCCTGATATATATCCAGAAGATGTTCCAACCGGTAAGAAGGACACATGCTCCACTATGTTCATAGCAGCCTTATTTATAATAGCCAGAAGCTGGATAGAACCCAGATGCCTCTCAACAGAGGAATGGATACAGAAAATGTGGTACATTTACACAATGGAGTACTACTCAGCTATTAAAAAGAATGAATTTATGAAATTCCTAGGCAAATGGATGGACCTGGAGGGCATCATCCTGAGTGAGGTAACCCAATCACAAAAGAACTCACATGATATGGACTCACTGATAAGTGGATATTAGCTCAGAAACTTAGTATACCCAAGATAAAAGATACAATTTGCAAAACACATGAAACTCAAGATGAACAAAGACCAAAGTGTGGACACTTTGACCCTTCTTAGATTTGGGAACAAAACACCCATGAAAGGAGTTACAGAGACAAAGTTTGGAGCAGAGACGAAAGGATGGACCATCTAGAGACTGCCATACCTGGGGATCCATCCCATAATCAGCCTCCAAATGCTGACACCATTGCCTACACTAGCAAGATTTTGCTGAAAGGACCCTGATATAGCTGTCTCTTGTTAGACTATGCCGGGGCCTAGCAAACACAGAAGTGGATGCTCACAGTCAGCTATTGGATCGATCACAGGGCCCCCAGTGGAGGACCTAGAGAAAGTACCCAAGGAGCTGAAGGGGTCTGCAACCCTATAGGTGGAACCACTATATGAACTAATCAGTACCCCCCAGAGCTTGTGTCTCTAGCTGCATATGAATCAGAAGATGGCCTAGTCAGCCATCATTGGGAAGAGAGGCCCATTGGTCTTGCAAACTTTGTATTCCCCAGTACAGGGGAACGCCAGGGCCAAGAAGTGGTAGTGGGTGGGTAGGGGAGTGGGGGGGTATGAGGGACTTTTGGGATAGCATTGGAAATGTAAATGAAGAAAAAACCCTAATAAATAAATAAAAACAAAAACAAAAAAATATCTCATAAGGTGGGAGAGAGTGATGGGACGTTGGCCAAGTTCAATAGGAAATAATATTCCTCATACATCTAAGCACAAGTTCTATGCAGCATTTGGACACACACAAACACACACAGTCATCCATCACTCCTCACCGTGTTGGAACACTTCTTCAACTGCTGCCAACCTGACTATCCACAGTACAGAGAACACAGTGAAGAAAACTCACACACAAGGCACAAAAGATGAGTACAAGAAAAGAAAAACCTAGACAGTAAAGAGCAATAAAGAGTATAGCCAGAGATACAAAACAGAGGGTCCATCAAGGAGAATCAACATCTAGGTCAGTGGTTCCATGTCTCTCTATTTTTACCCAACTCCCCTTCCTTCCCTGTAGTGGCTGTGTCTTTTGTATATACTATAGAAGGACAGTATAGCAAGCCAATACTGTCCCCAAATGTTCTTCTATCTATCTATCTATCTATCTATCTATCTATCTATCTATCTATCTATCTATCCATCTATTATCTATCTATCTATCTAACTATCTATCCTATGCATGCATGCATCTATCTATCTATCTATCTATCTATCTATCTATCTATCTATCTATCTATCTATCTGTTATCTATCTATCTATCTATTTATCATCAATCTATCTGCTTGCTGCCTGCAGATCAGGAGATAAAGCTCTCAGCTACTGCTCCAGAGCCATACCTATCTCTGCCCCGCCATGATGATCGTGAACTAACCCTCTAAAACTACAAGCAAGCCCTCCCACCAATTAAATGCCTTTTTAAAAATAAGAGTCACCTTGGTCATAGTGTCTGTTCACAGCACTAGAACAGAGACTAAGACATTGGTGAAAGAAATGTAGGCTAGATGAACTCACGACCACTGAGCCAGCTCCACCATGGTTGCTGGAAGGAATACTTCAGTCTAAGGAGAAATAAACATACTCAAGAGACAATAGGAGATAAAAGTAAGTAGCATCCTGACACTCTTTAAACAAAAGGAGAGTAAGAAAAATCCCAAATAATACGAAGTCAAGTAAACATCTTCCAGTAAGAACTCTGAGTATCAGTGGCCTCAAATCACCCAGCAAAACACACAGACCAACAGGTTGGATTCAAAAATAAAAGCCTTCCTTCTGATGCCTCCAACACATCTCAATGCCCAGATGAACACTTATCTTAGGGTGAAAGGATGGAAAATATCCCATGCAAATAAACGAGGAAGCAAGTAGGGTGTCACTACTCTAAAGTCTGACAAAACAGACTTCAAACATTTTTATCCAAAAAAGATAAGCGGAGTTGCTTCCTGTTGCTCAAGGAGTTAACACATCAAGGGAAAGTTACAATATTAAATACATATGCATTGCATATAGGATCATCCACATCTGTTAAGCAAACTGTATTTAAGATCATGGATTAATGCCAGCACAGTAGTAGTGGAAGTATTCACTGCCCTACCCTTAAGATTAGATAGAACAACTATTAAAAACAAATAGTGAAGCACTGGAACTAAATACCACCATAAATCAAATGGACACAACAGAAATCTATATAGCATTCCACCAAAATACCAAAGATACACTCTTCTCGGCATCAAAAGGACCTCTCTCTAAAGCATATCAACCATCAAGACACAGATAAAGTCTCAGCAAATACAGGAAAATGGAAACATCTTTCATTCTGTCTGAAAACAATGGGATAAATCAATAGCAGGAGAAACCATTGATGGAGATTAAACAATATACCACTGCGTGATGACTGGAGTCACTGCAGAAATCAATAAGTAAATTTAAGGATTCATAAAATTAAATAAAAACAAGATATTCAAATCTACAGGAAACAATGAAACCAGACCTAAGTGACAAGCTTGTGATATTTTAAGTGTTTACAGTTTAAAATATCAGAGAAATAGAAAAAATAACAGAAGAAAAAAATCTGAAGATGGGCCTTGCAGGGAACCATGGAGTTGGCCTGGCCTAGCTGCCTTGAGAGGTATTCGTCATAGGTTTTTTTGGGTTAGAGTCCAAGGCTCCTGGGGCACATGTGCTTTCCAATTCCTCAGACACCAATGCCCCCCCTCAGGCAGAGAAATGTTCAGGCTGGTTTGTGTTTTTCTGTACATTCCCTTTGTAGTCAAGAAATCAGAGAAGCTTGGCAGAACAACTGGTCTTAGACAATAATCTTGTGTACCCTGTGTACCCAGCAAATCTCATTGTACCCTGACAGCTACCACTGCATTTGATCCTGGTGATCACCGTTATACTCTGTTTCTGATAAAGGTATTAAAGGTTTCATTGTTCCCAGTTAAACTGTCACGGCCTCAGTTGTGCTGTGGCTCCTCTAACTGTCCTGACCTAATTCCTCTTGGCCATATCAGGGGATCGGTCATATCTTGGCTGAGTAAGTAATTGTGGGTGCTTACACCACCTAAAGGTGTTGGTGAAGCAAAATTAAACCAATCCCAAAAGCCGCAGATGGAGAGAAATAATGAAGAATATCAGAGCAGACATTGGTGATAGAGAAGGGGGAGGGTGATAGAATCAGTGCAACGGGTGTTTCTTTGAAAAGATAAAATTGACAAGCCCTTAGTCAAATTAACCAAAATAGAGAAAAGACTCAAGTTAGTACAACTAGAAATAAAAAGGTCAACATTACAACAAGTACTGGGGAAGTTCAGAGAATCATAAGGACATACTCTAAAATTTACATTTCGATGAATTGGAAAAATTGAGAAGAAATGCATGTATATCTAGGTGCACATGACCTATCAAGGTTAAGCTAACAAAAGTCAGCAGTCCATACAGATTTATAATAGTCAATAAGATAGAAGCACTAGATAAAACTTTCCTAACTCAAAAAAGCTAAGGACCCAACAAGATTCAGGGCAGAATTCTACCAGACCTTCAAAGAACTAACACAAAGGCTCCTAACATTATTCCAGGATAGAGAAAAGAAAGATACACTACAAAAATCTTTTAACAGTACCATTATTAGTCTAATATGCAAACTAAGAAAAAAATCAAACAAACGAACAACAACAAATTATAGGTCAATCTTCCTGAAGGAATACTCTAAATAAAATACTAGCAAATAATTCTTAAGAACACATTTTTAAAAAAATTCATTCTGATCTAGCTGGCTTCATTCCAACACATGTAAATTAATAAACATAATTCTTCACACTCAAGGACAAAAATCATAAGGGCATTCAATTGGTGAAGAATGGAGCCTTGGACAAAATCCAACAACCTCTCCTGATTTAAAAAAAAAATGTGGAAATATGACAAAGCAATTTGTAACAAACTGAAAGCCACCTTGTGATAAATGAAGAGAAATTCAAAGCATTCCAACTAAAATCAAGAACAAGACAAAGGTGCCTGCTATGGCCACTCCTATTCAATATAAAGCTTGAAGTCCTGGTTAGAGAAATCAGAAAAGAGAAGGAAATGAAAGAGATACACGTACGGTAGGAAGAAGCCAAAGTATCTCTGTTGGAACATAGTCCAAGAATGGAGTCCTGTGAGGAGAATCCCGAGTGCTTGTGAGAACACTCAAGACATGAGTCTTATGACCTCAGATTTTTCAAAACACAGAATTATTCTTGGAATGTGCTTTCATGCTCCTCCCAGGCATAGCAGATAGGATGAAATTTGGTTCGGATTACTCATTATTACTTGCTGGTGTTATTCTAATAGATATCTAAACTATCCTTTATATGCCTCTACAGAAAAACATGTTTATGCCAGTTCTGACTTGTCCCTTTGATTGTATACAACTTGAACTCATGAGAATTTTCCTCATGTGACTCTTCTTAAGCCTCAGTGTCTAAACTGTCTGGTGTTCTGAATAAAGTTAGCCATTGTATGAGACTTTAGTCTGCCTTATATATTGTCTTCATTCTCCCAGGTCCCACCACCTCCAGAGCCATGACATACCCTGTTTGCAGATGTCAAGACTCTATACACAAAAGACCCCAAAGACTCCACCAGGAAACTCCTAGAGCTGACAAACACTTTCAAAGTAACAGGTTATAAAATTGGCCTTCCTATATATCAAGTACAAACAGACTGATCAGGTAAACAATATAATTCACAACAGCCTCAAGAAAAATAAACCTAATAACTGAGATGAAATACCTATATAATGCACACCCCTTCAAGTACTGAAAAAATAATGAATGATACCAGAAAATGGAGCAGAGACCTTTCATGTACATAGTATTACTAATACCATGACGATTACTGTTCTACCAAAAGCAATCTATAAAGTCAATGTAATCTCTATCCAAATTCCCAGACGACTCTTCACAGAACTGAAAATAAAATAAAATAGAACTTCATATGGGAGCACAAAAGGCCCTGGACAGCCAAAACAATCCTAAATAATAAAAACACTTCTACAGGTATCCCCATTCCTAATTTCAAGTTACACTACAGGGTCATAGTAGTAAAGATAGTATGGTACTGGCACAAAAGAAGATATGTTAATCAATGGAATAGAATCAAGGACCTAGATGCAGGTCCATATACCAACATCTGCAAGGAGCTAGTGAAGTTCCTATGTGAATGTGTATTGCTTGATATGTACACAACCATGTCAAGAATCTCAATCCCATAGAAGTGTGGGAATGGGATAGGTTCCAGAAATGGCAAAACCTTCCCCTGGTTCATGTGTTAATGCTGATAGTGCATGCAGAAAATGTCCACCAAAGCTTTCTACCTATATATGTTTACTGCCTAATGACTGCTCCCCTATCAAGACAACTATTGTACTAGCTAAATATGACTCTTTGTTGAGTTATATATCATAATGGTCCCTCCTTGTTTTGTATACAATAATTCCTCCTTTCTGTTCAATTGTATTTACTAAACATACTTATCTTCCTGGGCGCTGTTGCTTCTTTATAAGAGAGCTCAGAGCAATCAATCCCAGTTTTTCTGTCCATGTGTCTGTCCTTTCTTCATTTCCTCATTGCCCCTAGTTAGGACACTGGGATCCAGCCATGTAAGAATGCAACCAATAGTAACCTGATTTTTTGGCAATATTTTTGGCAAAATATAAGCGGCATCTTATATTTTGGTTGTGAACCTAGTCTTTAATGGCTGAGCCATCTCTCCAGTCCAGCTTGATGCCCCAGAGAAGAGAGGTGCTAGAGGGATGAGGTGGGAGTGAGTGGGTGGGTAAAGAGAACCCTCTTAGAGATAAAGGGAGGGAGGATGGGATCAGGGCTCTTGTGGAGGGGGTATAGGAAGTGGGAACAATATTTGAAATGTATACAAATAAAACATTTTTTTATAAAACAGCATCTTTAGCAAATTGTGTTAGGAAAACTTGAAATCGACATGTAGAAGAATGAAACTTGATCCTTCTCTTACCCTGAACACAAATCAACCTAAATGGAACAAATTTTTCTGACTAGTATCCCAGTTGTTTATAAAATAAAGTCAATGATCCACAACTGGAACTTTGTGAAATTAAAGTTTCTATATTTCAAGGGAAACTGTTGATCAACTGAAGAGGCAGCCTATAGAGTGGGGTTGGGGGAACTTTGCCACTTATGCAAGTAACAGGAGATAACTATCTAGAATATATAAAGAACTCAAAAAATTAAATTCCAAGAAAACAAATAATCCAATTTAAAAACTGGTCTTGAAAGAAGTAATACAAATAGCTAAGAAATATTTTTAAAGTGTTTACCATCCTTGGCTATCAGAGAAATACAAATTAAAACGACTTTGGGATTTCACCTTGTCTCAAAATATCACACTACCCTCTAAATTTATATCTTTGTACCCACAAATTTATATACCTCTTAGATCTCATCAGAGATGTGGTCTGTGCGGTGGACGATTAGTGTGAAAACAAGCTCACAACTGATCAAAGTACAGAGGGTACATGCCAGTGAGATGCTAGGACAAATGAGATACACACACACACTCACACACACACACACACACACACACACACACACGGCAGAGAGATGGCAAATTACACATTGAACCTTACACATTACTAGTGGGAGACTTCAACACCCTACTCTCACTAACTGACAGGTCATCCAGACAAAAACTAAACAGAGAAATAATGAAACTAACAGACATTATGAATCAAATGGACCTAACAGACATCTATAGTATATTTCACCCAAAAACAAAGGAATATACCTTCTCAGTACCTCAGGGGTCCTTCTCCAAAACACACATAGTCTATCACAAAGCCAGCCTCAGGAGATACAAGAAAATTGAAATAATGCTTTGTATCTTATCAGACTACCATGGATTAAAGTTGGACTTTAACAACAACAAAAACACCAGAAACCCTATACACTCGTGGGAATGAACAACTCTCTACATATTGATCTCTGTGTCAGAGAAGAAATAAAGAAATTAAAGACCTTCTAAAATTCAATGAAAATGGAGCCACAACATACTCAAATTTTGGGGACATAAAGAAATCAGTGTTAGGAGTAAAGTTCATAGCACTAAGTGCCTTCATAAAGAAACTAGAAAGTTATCATACTAACAATTTAAAAGTACACTGAAAACTCGAGGTTAAAAAAAAAAAAAAAAGCAAGCACACAGAAGAGAAGTAGATGACAGGAAATAATCAAAACCAGAGCTGAAATCAACCAGTTAGAAACCAAGAAAACAATACAAAGAATCAACAAAACCAATAGCTGTTTCTTTGAGAAAATCAACAAGATAGACAAACCCTTAACCAAACTAGCCAAAAGACAGAGAGACAGTATCCAAATAGTCAAAGTCAGAAATGAAAAGGGAGACATAACAACAGACACTGAGGAAATTCAAAAAAAAATATTGTCTTACTTCAAAAACTTGTATTACACAAAATTGGAAAATCTTAATGAAATGGATGATTTTCTAGACAGATGCCACTTAACAAGGTTAAATCAAGATTAGGTAAACTATTTCAACAGCCCTAAGGAAATAGAAGCACTTATCAAAAGTCTCCCAAACAACAAAACAAAAAAAGCCCAGAGACAGATGGTTTTAGTGAAGAATTCTACCAGACTTTCAAAGAAGAGATATTACCAATACTCCCCAAACTATTCCACAAAATAGAAAGAGAAGGAACACGCCAAACTCATTCAGTGAAGCCACAGTCATCCTGATATCCAAACTATACAAAGGCTCAACAAAAAAAAAAAAAAAAAGAATTTCAGACTGATTTCACTTATTAACACTGATGCATAAATACTCAATAAAATACTCACAAGCCAAATCCAGGAACACATCAGAGACATCATCTACCATCATCAGGTAGGCTTCATTCCAGGGATGCAGGGATGGTTCAATAGATGAAAATCCATCCACATAATCCTCCAGATAAACAAAATGAAAGAAAAAAATCACATGATCATTTCATTAGATGCTGAAAAGCCTTTGACAAAATATGACACCCCTTTACATTAAAAGTCTTACAGAGATCAAGGATACAAGACACACGCCTAAACATAATCAAAGCAATATACATCAAGCCAATAGCCAACATCAAGTTAAATGGAGAAAGATTTAAAGCAATTCCACTAAAATCAGGGAGAAAAGTGCCCATTCTCTTCCTATCTATTCAGTATAGTACTTGAAGGTCTAGCCAGAGCAATAAGACAACTAAATGAGATCAAGGGGATACAAATTGGAAAAGAAGAAGTCAAAGTATCCATATTCATGGATGATATGATAGTATACATAAACAACAATGAAAATTATACCAGAGAACTCCTACACCTGATAAACACCAAAGTGGCTGGTTACAAAATTAACTCAAAGAAATCAGTATCCCTCCTTTATACAAATGATAAATGGGCCAAGAAAGAAATTAGCAAAACATCACCCTTTGCAATAGCCACTAATATAAAATATCTTGGTGAAACTCTAACCAAGCAAGTAAAAGACTTACATTGCAAGAACTTCAAGTAGCTGAAGAAAGAAATTGAGGAAGATATCAGAAGATGGAATGATCTCCCATGTTCATGTATCAGTAGATATAGTAAAAAATGGCCATCTTACCAAAAGCAATTTACAGATTTAATGCAATTCCCATCAAAATTCTAAAACAATTCTTTGCAGACCTGGACAGAGCAATTCTCAACTTTATACAGAAAAAAAAAAAAAAAAAAAACAAGGTAGCAAAAAAACAAAAACAAAATATGAACAATAAAAGAGCTTTACAGAGATATCACCATCCCAGACTTCAAGCTATACTACAGATCAATAGTAATTAAAACTGTATGGTATTGGTAAAAGAACAGACAGATCGATCAATGTAATTGAACCAAAGACCATAAAATAAACCCACACATTTATGGGCACATGGTTTTTAACAAAGAAGAAAAAAAACATTCCATGGGAAAAAAGAAAACATCTTCAACAAGTGGTCCTGGTCTAAACTGGATATCTGCATGCAGAAAAATACAAAAGGATGCATATCTATCAACCTGCACAAAACTCAAGTCCAAGTGGATCAAAGACCTCAACGTAAAACCTGATTCACTAAATCTAATAGAGTAGAAAGTAGGGAATAGCCTTGACTACATTGGAGACACCTTCCTAAACAGAACACCAATGGCTCAGGCTCTAAGATCAACAATTGATAAATGGGACCTCAGGAAACTGAAAAGCTTCTGTAAAGCAAAGAACACTGTCAATAGGACAAAACAGCAGCCTACAGCAAAGTACAGGTTGGAAAGGGTCTTCACCAACCCTACATCTGACAGAGGGCTGATATCCAAACTTGATGAAGAACTCAAGGAGTTAGACACCAACAACCCGAACCCAGTTAAAAATGGATTACAAACTAAACAGAGAATCTCAACTGAGGAATATCAAATGGCTGAGAAGCACTTAAAGAAATGTTCAATGTCTTTAGTCATCAATGCAAATCACAACAACTCTGGGGCTCCATCTTACACCTCTCAGAATGACTGGGATCAAACACTCAAGTGACAGCACACGCTGGCGATGATGTGGAGCAAGGGGAAACACTCAAAATGCACAACCACTTTGGAAATCAATTTGACTGTTTCTCAGAAAACTTGGAATAGTTCTACCTCAGACCCCAGCTATACCACTCCCGGGCATATACCCAAAAGATGCTCCACTGTCCCACAAAGACACTTGCTCAACTATGTTCATAGCAGCCTTATTCATCATAGCCAGAAACTAGAAACAACCCAGAAGTACCTCAACTGAAGAACGGATAAAGAAAATGTGGTACATCTATACAATGGAACACTATTCAGCTATTGCAAGCAAAGACACCATGAATTTTGCAGGCAAATGGACAGAACTTGAGAAAATCATCCTGAGTGAGTTAAACCAGACCCCAAATGGCATGCATGGTACGTACTTATTTGTAAGTGGATATTAGCCATAAAATACAGGATACCCATGCTACACTCCATAGACCCAAAGAAGCTAAACAAGAAGGAAGGCCCAAGCAAGGATGCTTGAATCTCAGTTAGAAGAGAAAATAAAATAGTCATAGGAGGCCGATGGAGAGAGGAAATTTGATGGAAGAGGTGTTGGGGAGAGGGAGTTAAGATCAGGTGTGGGGAGGGACAAGAAAGATGGCCAGATGGCCTTGAGAATGAATGGAAATCTGCAACTGGGGAAGTGAGGGCCATCTTATGAATGTGATAGAGACCTGGGATAGGGAAGGCACACAAGAATCAATAGGGGTAACCTTAGATGTAATTTACAACATTGGGGATATGAAACCTGAAGAGTCCACCTCCTGTAGCCAGGTAGGAACCCTAGTGGAGCAATAGAAACACCAACCCACCCACAAAAGTTTCAACCCAAAATTTATCCTGTCTACAAGAAATGCAGGTATGGTGGGTAGAGCAGAGACTGAGGCAATGGCCAACCAATAACAGGCCCATCTTGAGACCCATCCCATGGGCAAGCACCAATCCCTGACACTATTAATGATAGTCTGTTATGCTTGCAGACAGAAATATAACATGGCTGTCCTCTGAGAGGCTCCACCCAGCAGCTGACTCAGTGGAGTGCAGAGACACACAATCAAACATTGGATGGAGCTTGGGGAGTCTCATGGAAGAGTTGGAGTAAGGATTGCGGGTCCTGAATGGAATAGAAACTCCACAAAAAGACCAACAGAGTCAATTAACCTGGACCCATGGGGCTTTCAAAGATTGAACCACCAACCAAATAACATACACAGCCTAGACCTAGGACCCTCACTTCCTGAATATAAGTAGCTGATGTGCAGCTTGGCCTTCATGTGGGTTTGGAGCAATTGGAGCAGGAGCTATAATAAAAGCCTGTATAAGGGGTATGTTCTTCTAGCTAGGCTGCCTGGTCTGGCCTCAGTGGAAAACCATACACCTAGCCTCACAGAGGCCTGATGTGCCGGGGTTGGGGGATACACAAGAGGGCCTCCACCCTCTCAGAGAAGAAAGGGAGAAGGGTAAAATTGTGGGAGGGGCTGACTGAGAAGGGGGCAGCAATCAGGATGTAAAGTAAATTTAAAAATTTTTAAAGAAATAGTTAAACAGTTGACTCTGATCTCCATTCAGGCTGAGATTTCTTCTAAAGATCCTCTTACTTCCCATTTGGGGATGGGGTATCCAGTAATACCTGAAACTCTAGTCTTGGGAATGACTCCCATATATCTCTTATGATTCTTCCTCCTAGAGAATTGGAAAGGGCACGAGAATTGCAAAAAAGAAGGAAATGAAGGAGGTTTGAACAAATTGGGGGCAAGGGGAGATTGAATGTTCAAAGTTGCCACTAGGGATTTTATGTTTGTTTGTTTGTTTGTTTGTTTGTTTGTTTGTTTGTTTTTTAGAGACTTCATTTCCAAACCAGTTTCTCTTACATATCATACAGAAGCCACTAAGAGGTGGAAGTAACAAGAGATCATTCAATGTAATGGTTTTGTGTTGTTGTTGTTTGCTGCTGTTGATGTTGTTGTTGTTGTTGTTGTTGTTGTTGCTTTTTGCTGTTGTTGCTTGACAGGACCTCACTGTGTAGCCTTGGTCAGCTTGCAATTCAATGATATGAGTGCCACCATGTCAGGCATAAGCAGCATTTTTAAACTAACAGTGTTGAGTATGGTGTTTGTCCTTGCAAACAGTAGTCAATGGCTGTCCCTCTAAACAATTCATTACTTCAGAATTTTCTTCACTGTGTGTGGATCAGGACATGAAGGCACATCTGTATTGCTTAGTTTGCTTTTTTAAGCTGAAATAATTGGCAGATAGCAATAATAATAAAGACTACAAATTTAAATTCTGGTCACCTTAGCCTTCAACACTTGAATGTAGTACTTTCTCCAAAGCACTGAGCTATTAACAAACAGAAGATAACAGAGTTTTGATTCCTTTGTTAATAAATGGTTTGTAGAAAGGACCAAACAACCAAGAGAAAAGACAGAACCTCGTGGCATTCATTTTAGATAAAGAAAGAATAACTTCAAACAAATGGATGTCCATCTGAGACAGTGATTCTCGATCTGTGGGTCATGACTCTTTTAGAGGGTGGGTGTCAAAGAATTATTTCATGGGGGTCAATTAAGCCCATCAGAAAACACAAATATTTATATAACAATTATAACAGTAGCAAAATTACAGTTATGAAGTAGCAACAAAAAATAATTTTATGATTTAGGGTCTCAGTAACATGAGCAACTGTATTCAAGGGTCCCAGCATCAGGAAGGCTTAGAACCACTGGAAAGTTTACTCAGGTCACAAAAACACTCCTGAGAGTAGCAAAAGGCTAGGACTCTATAAACTAATACCAGAAAAGTTACTTTCAGAATATGTTTACTTAATCTAAAGCAGAAATCAAACTTAAGAGGGTTATTAGAGGGATCTGCATCACTCTACTTAAGCAAGCACAGTCTGTAAGTGGTATAGAGGATAAATTACTCATTTGTTCCTCCACATCACATTCTGCTCACCCAGAGCTCTCAAAATCACATGATGCGCTACACACTGTTCTGCCCAGACTGTAGATAAACGGGGAGGGCAAAGACAACTGGAAAGTCCTCTACTAAAATGTGTTACCATACAATATCTCCAGCATTCAGGAGATAGTCAATATTTCTTAACTAACAGTTAAATTATTTTTTATTCTTGTCTTAAAAATCACTACTCGTTATGCAATAAAGAACAAACAAAACAAAACAAAACAAAACAAAACAGACAAAAACAAAAGAACCCTGCAGATTTCAGTGTTTCTAAATTGTGTCATACCACTCAGTGTTCCTATGAATCAGGTAAAAGTGACTCAGCTAATGAATGCTTACCCACTGTGCTGCTGTTCCTAATCCTTACGGTGAGCCTTGCCGTATTGTCCATCCAGGAGACATGAACCATGGACTGACTAGTAGCTTAAAATAAAATTATGTGTTTTAACAGAACGGGCAAACAAACATGTTCAGCATGTTCTGTTTCAGAAATTATGTCTCCTTTGCCTAATAATAGATAATCAAATCCTAGGGATACAATATGGGAGTGAATCACATGAAAATGATTTTTTTCTCTGCTATTTTCCTTTTATTGAAATAAATTTCATATCCATACAATATACCCTGATTGTGGTTTTACACACACACACACACCCGCCACTTCTCCCAGATTCTCTCCCCACCACCACCAAATTCTACACCATCCCTTTCTCTTTCTTGTCAGAAAACAGACACCTAAAAACTAATAATAACAGAAATATTTTAATAATGCAATATGACAAAAGGGACAAACAAGAACAAGAGACAATGAAAAAGTAAAAGAAGAGAAAGCACGCAGAGACACAAACATAAATTTCATAAAACACACAACCATAAAGCACAATGCATTAGTCAGGGTTTCTATTCCTGCACAAACATCATGACCAAGAAGCAAGCTGGGGAGGAACGGGTTTATTCAGGCTTACACTTCCAAACTGCTGTTCATCACCAAAGGAAGTCAGGATTGGAACTCAAGCAGGTCAGGAAGCAGGAGCTGATGCAGAGGCCATGGAGGGATGCTACTTACTGGCTTGCTTCCCCTGGCTTGCTCAGCTTGCTTTCTTATAGAACCCAAGACTACCAGCCCAGAGGGATGGCACCACCCACAATGGGCCCTCCCACCCTTGATCACTAACTGAGAAAAATGCCTTACAGCTGGATCTCAGGGAGGCATTTCCTCAAGGGAGGCTCCTTTCTCTGTGATGACTCCAGCTTATGTCAAATTCACACAAAACCAGCCAGTACACATAATATATACATAAAAGAACTATAAGGTTTAAAAAGAGAAGGAAGGAGGAGAAGGAGGACCAGGAGGAAAAGAAGAAACAGAAAAGAAGCCCTGAGACAAAGAACCTTCCAAAATTGCCATTGAGTTAGTTTTGTATTGATCATCTACTGCTGAGCGTGTGGCCTGTCCTTGGGCATGTTTTCTATAACCAGTGAACTCTGTTGGAGTAAACTAAGTTTTCATTTGTAAGCAGTTACCAGTTAGAGACATATTCTGGGTAAGGGTTGGGGAGGGGGAGTCTTCATACAAGGATACCCCACTCCCTTGTCTCTCTAGTCTCAGGTTCTTGGCCACCCAAGCACTGTTGGGTATGAGTTCTATCTCCTGGAGCAGGACTTAAATCCAATCAAATACTAGCTGGTTGGTTGTTCCTACAATGCTTGTACCATTATTGCCCCATTGTATCTTGCAGGCAGGTCACAATTATAAATGGAAGGGTTTGTAGCTGGGTCGGTTTTTACCTTTCTTCTTCAGAAGCATCCCAAGTACCTTCCAATAACCATGAACATTGGTCCATAGGAGTGAAGTCCCAGTGTCGGCAAGAGCACCACTTCTCCATGTCCCATGAGTTGTGTAGGTGTTGTCTTTACCAGAATGGCTTCTCTGTCAGCTAGTGGAGAGTCACCAATACCTTTGACAATAGCGTGGGTTGTTTGGGGGCTTCTATGGGACCCTTTGAACAACAACTACATTAACTATAACCTATCCATGGACTTGGAAGTTTCATTTAATTGAGGGATGTGCAGGTGGGGCTGTTTTCTCATTATTTGGTGATTTCAGTTAGATCACCTTCATATATGTGTACATTTTAGAAGCTTCTACTGTATTGGGTTTCTATATGACTCCTCAAATGGCCCTTAGCTTTAAGTGTCCCTCTTCAAATCCGCCCCCATTGCCTCCTGCTTTCTTCCTTCTCCTTCTTTGATCACCCCTCCTTGTCGTGGCTTGAATGAGAACAGTCTCTACAGGCTCATAAACTTGAACCCTTGATCCCCAAGGAGTAGCTATTTGAAAAGATTAAGAGGTATGCCTGGTAAGGAGTGTTTCTGTCACCGTGGTCCCTGGGATTCCTGAGTTAGAAAGTGTTTCTAGGTATTGGGAGCTGTCTTGAGAAATGGGAATGGACTAGATAGGAGTGGTGGAACTGAGAGAGTGTACTGGAGGGAGGGTCTCCTGTTCTGCTGGCAGGAGCAAAGTGGTTCCCTGGAAATAGAGACAGAGAGCTAGGAGGGGCCCCAGGCAGGGGCTACAGGTCTGGGGATGAGTCTGGGTAATTAGAATTGGAAGGCTGGAAGGAAAGTGGAGATTGCATTGGCTACCCAGGCAGGTATGGCCAGAGGGTTTCCAGGGAGTACCTCCAGGGGTTAGAGACTGAGATAAAGTGATTCAGTGAGGAGAAGTTCTGCATTATCCTGTGGGAAATGGGGGCTGAGAGAACTTTGAGGCAGCAGCAAATGGTCTTCTACAAAGCTGAGGATAAGACTGGCGACTTGGAATTGGAAAACAGAGAGTGAAGAACTATCTGATTCACGGGCTGGTGTGGAAAGGGTTTTTAAACTGGGTAGTTGCTTTTATCATAGCCTGGGGTAACTTTATCATAGCCTGGGGTAACTGCTTTCTAATTTTATTTTGTATCTTCAGCTTCATTGCTGTTTAGACGGGGGGTGGGGTAGGGGGAGGGGGTTGATGCCTCCAATTAAAGCCCTTTGTTCTAACGGGCTGTGAAAAAGACTTCAAAACAATTTCTTTACAATTAAGAGTGCGCCTGTAGCTGATGGCACTGAACCTAATCCCCCACACTCCTTTGACACAGAAGTCTTGTCTTCGCACTGTTTAAGCCGCCAGCAGAGAAGAAACTGGAATCAGGTGGCGTCTCTCAGTCACGAGTTATGATTTCAATAAATAAAACCCTTGATGGATGGCATATTTCGTTCTGTAGATGACAGTGAATTCAAATTTTCCTGTTCACAGTGCCGGGTAAACCCGACTTCTGATGAACCTCACTGCTGGTGATAAAAGTGTTCTTACCTAGAACGTTCTCTATCCCCAAACCATCATTGTTCCAGGTCGTTTAAAAACAAATTGTAAACAGGTGTCACTCTACCTCGCATGACCTGTCTTCTGATTACTTTTATTTAAAAATAAAAATAAAGATCCGCAGGTCTGGAACTGGGAATAGCTTTTCCTTTCTTTCTTTTTTTTTAAAGATAAAGAATCCGGGAGGGACCCGGGAGTAGCAAAGTTGGATTGAAAGAGAGAAATGAAAAGAGTGTGACGGGGGCTCAGGAAGGTGTGTGGAGGGCACGGTCGCCTCTGCCCCCCGCTGCCCGCGCCAGCCTGCCATTGGCCGCGCCGCCCAGCACCCGGGAGGCGCCGTTCTGCGCGCCGCCGCCCCTCGCTCCCCGCCGGCTGGGCTCCGCGCGCGCCTCCGAGCGCTCCGAGGAGAAGCGCAGACCTGGCAGCAGCGTCCGTTGGCGCGCGCCGCCCTCCTGCGCCCGTGCCAACCATGGGGCCAACTCGCAACTCTTAGGGCTCTGCCTCAGGCCAAGGGAGATCAACGAAGCTGCGAGCAGAAGCCAAGATGAGTTTCCGCAAGGAGGACGGTGTGAGCAGCTTGTGCCAGAAGGCGCTGCACATCATCACCGAGCTGTGCTTCGCGGGTCAGGTGGAGTGGGACAAGTGTTCGGGCATCTTTCCAGCCGATAGGAGCGGCCAGGGAGGAGGTGGCACAGGTAAGGGGATCCGCTTGCGCTTCCCGGGACAGGGGACATTTTCGGGGCTGACTTCCTGGCTGGAGCTTATCTTGCCGGGCCTCGGGGGACTTGCTCGCTGGATTTGTTGCCTGCACCTGCTAGGTCTCTGCTCCCAGGCTGCTCTCGCGCTCTCCCACCTGCTGCTCTGGCGTCCCAGGGACTCGGTGCTCTAGCTTGTCCTGCAGGGTGTAGCAGAATCACCCAGCCTGGCAGGAGAACCTGCGCTTGGCTTCAAAGAACCTAGTTCTAGCAGGAAGGCTGCGTCGTCAGCCCTAAACGCAGGAAGGATCCCTCAGCTCTAACTTTCAAATGCAACCTGTCGAGCTCTTCAAAGCTTCCAATGCCTTTTATAATGCATATGTAATTTTCTAGCGCTTCTTGGCTACCGTGGCGAAAGGGTAGGGACTATTATTGACACCAGGCGCTCAGGACACTTGTCAAGAAAATGGAAAAGAGATTTTAAATCCTTTCCACTTGTGTCCAGAACCTTGGAAGCAAATATCAGGGGGAGGAGATGTAATCAGATGACCCCAGGGTCACTTGATCGCTTTAGGAGATGCACTGTCTCCGTGCGTGGGGGTCTTGTCACATTCACTTTGTTTTCTGGAGTCATTTTGGTCTCCAGGCAAGGGTTTCTACCTTCTGGGTAGCCAGGGCAACAGGTAAGCACAACCGCAACGTCAGGCTCAGGAGAGGAGTGCAGAGTTATGTTTTCACCATCGACCCTAAGAGCTAGACAAAGGAAGGGAGAGTCTGGTGGGATGGGAATGGGTTTGGTTTAGCTGTGTCTTTGGGTTGTTTACATTGACTGTCTCCAAGGTTTTCAAATGCTCTGCTGATGGCAACAGAAGCAGAGGGGGGCGGGGGGGGGGGTTGTCTGAGCTTGTCAGAACCGGGCACTCTGGAAGCAGAGTGATACATTGTTGCTGCTGTCAGTGTGATAGAAGCGTCTTTTTTTTTAATGTATAAACACAACCAAAGCCATTTAAACCGCGTGTGTGTGAGTGTGTGTGTGTGTGTGTGTGTGTGTGTGTGTGTGTGTGTGTGTGTGATGCAAAGGATGTAAAAAAAAAAAAATCAAAGTGCTGCTGCTACTGTAAAGACCTCTGTAAGAGAGTAAGCTCTTCTGAAATGCCTTTAAGTGAACATTAAGCCTAGGTTCAGAGTGGAGGAAGTGAGAACACTTAATTCTAAGGACATGTATGTGATCACCAATAGTCAATGCAGAGCCCATACCCCTAGTTCTTATTCTTTCTTGGCCCTTGTGATTACACACGAAGAGGTGGTTTCCCAGCTCTCATTGGCTAACAGTGTTAGAAATTGCATGACAAATGCACACTAAAACAGGTTCAGTTCTCGACCGTCCAAAATGTGTAATTGTGTTAATTCGAAGTATGTAAATTTCATGGTATGTCAGTTGCAGTAAGAGTTCTGAGGTTTTCATAATCACTATAGTGCTTAACTGTCGTCCTAATTCTCATTAGACATTCATTTGGGGGAGAGAAGGGGATGAAGAAAAATTACTTTAAAACAATTGAGTATCTTTCTTTCTTTAAGGACAATGTACTATTAAAGTGGGAGATCCTGTCTGATATGTGAACATAGACAGAAGCTCTCACTAGAGAAAGACAGTCCACAAATTACTCATGACATACGAAGAGAGCGGAGAGTCCTCTGCTTTTTCATTTGTCAACCGTGAAATCAGTTAAAAGCAAAGGGTTCTGATTTTAGTGCTCCAATATTAATGGATGATAGAAGCAGACTTGATGGTTATTTGCTGAATGTTTAATTATATCAGCTAGCTACTCAGATGCCTGCTGTTCTGTGGATTTTCTCACAACGTGGGCCCTTTTTTATGGCTCCTGCATAAAAGCACTTCCAACAGTTGCTGTTGACTGCATTGTAGGTGACTTTTATTGATAGGATAGTGGTTCACTTTTAAAGTAACCGGTGCGTTATAACTAACAGTGTTCATTTTACATTGCACTGACAATCTTGAGATTTGAAATTGCATCACTCTTCAATCCATCACCCAGTAACAGCAAGAGAAAGGTTCATGTAATCCCAGATAAAGTCATTGCCACAGGAAGGGAGTTAGAAATCTAGTATATCACTAGGACAGAGATGCGGCCCTGGAGGGTCCACCGTCCAGCCAATCAAGCTCAGGTATTGGTGGAATGTTGGAGATTTAGACTGTAGTGACTAATGCTAACTAAACTGCCCTTTTTAAATGCTTAGTAAAAGTCATCAGATGAATCAACAGTACTCCACAGAATACAATGCAGTATAACAATACTATGAGGTGCACCATGTGTACATTTTAAAAAATCTAGATGTGAGAGAAGCTTAAAAACAAAAGATATTGGGTGACCCCAAAATCGATATGTGACCCTCTAAAGTCATTTACTGTACAACATGATATAACCAAGAGAGCTGATGGGAAATGCAAAGAAATAGGTTCCTCTTGAGTGTTATTTCTAAGATATACTATAATAGTATATACAGTATACATAATCATTTTTAGCTGGTTTTATGCTCATTTCTGGACAGGTTTTGATGGTTGCATAAATGTTTATCAAGTGTAAGAACCTTACATTGCTTGGAAGTCAGAGCTCAAGATCCATCACTAAGCAAGAGCATTGAAGTCCACAGTCACACGCCACAGCTCTGAATAACTAACATTAATATAAATATTTTAATAAGCATCTAATTCATCCATGTTCAGATTTGTTTTGTACAATTTTAATATGGGAAAACAGATTCTAAAAAAAAAATTATACAAATTATTCCAAGTTCATTCTATCCTTTAGAAGTGCTATTATTCAGCAAATATTTATCAAAAAAGTTTCTTTCTAGTGGGCAGTAATATGCTTACTGTGCACATTAAGACCATTAATGTATGCCTAGAAAAACCTGACATGCATTCTAAAGTCTCAACAGATACTTGCTCAGTGAGTGAAGTGTCACGTAGTAAATGAACTTAGCTTATTGAAATGCTAAGAAAACTGGGAATCTCTGTATAAAAGAGATACCCTTCAAGTTTTGATGAGGTTGTGTCCCAATCAGAAGCCAATAATCAAATTCTAAAGTGCACCTAATAAGCCCAGCCCACTGAACTGAAAGTGTGACCACTCTATCTTAACCTACACTAAAAAGACTCGAACCATGACTTCAGCTTGCAGCCAAGCATCACAGGAAGACGATACCAATATCTCTAACTTAAGAAAAGGTCAGCACACCAGATTCAAAATGTGGTTTCTACCTTATCTCTTGTTCCATTATAAAGTAAAAAAAGGCATGAATCAGAGCCACTCAGTGGCAATTGTCTCTATTTTGACGGCATAACAAAGACTCTCCAGATCTACATCGATAAGATTAATATGCACTTTAAGTCACTAGAATATTATATCTTTGAAGACCGAGCTTTGTCTCCTCGTACATCCCCAGTGCTGGAAGCATCCAAGGCCCATACTAGAAACTTGATAGATCATTTGCTCAATGAACAAGATGGCTTCTTTAATGACCCCAGTAGCAATCGAAAGCATGTGACTTTGCTTAAGGAAAAAGTACTTGATGTAATAAAAAAAAAACTTACCATTAAAACTCTTATTAGTTATTCTAGCCTAACCAGGAGCCATTGTTTTGCAGATATGAAAACAAAAGCAAACAAAATGGCTTACACTTTCATCACAGGTCACAACTAGTTGCTGATGAATACATTTAAGGGCCTCAGGCTTCTTTTTTTTTTTTTTTTTATTGTTTTTCGAAACAGGGTTTCTCTGTGTAGCTCTGGCTGTCCCGAGTGCTGGGATTAAAGACGTGCGCCACCATGCCGGCGGGCTTCAGGCTTCTTAAACCCTAGCTGTTCCAGGGAATCCTGGTAAACATGGAATTTTAACTATATACTGTAGGCTACAACATATGAGGAAGTAGCAACAAGACTTTTCCAGTTATAATTAACTCAAACCTCAAGCCTTTCTTTAGGTTAGTTTCCTACCACGCAAATGGAACACAGGTTATACATTTGTCATACTTGAACATACGCATTTATGTGCGCTGAAGTGTGTGCAACTATTTGTTGATCCATGTTGTAGTCTAAATAGGATTGATTCATATTAACAATCAGTTCATGTAAAAGATTATTAAAATTATTTTATTTTATTTTATGTGTATGGCTATTTTTCCTGTGTATGTCTTGGCACTGTGTATGGGAAGTACCCACAAAGACCAGAAGAGGTCAGATTCCCTGGAATTGGAATTACAAATGGCGGTCAGCTGCCACATGGGTGCTGGAAACTGAAGCTGGGCCTTCTAGAGGGACAATCTGTGCTCTTATTTACTGAACCATCTCTCCCACCTAAGAGAAAGGAATTCAATGTATTAAATGCACATAATGTTGAATTCATAAATACAATTCCAAACATACAGTTTCACATGTGGCTTTTTTTATGTGCTCATAGATAAACATATAATGGAGAAAGATATTAGATCAAAACAAATTGTTTTTTTTTTTCTAATTTGTAATTACTTTTGAAAAAGATCAAGAAAACTCAGATTTGTGTATTCCCCTGCCACCGTTAGGAAGCAACAATCTATGTTATTAACCTAAAATTCATTATTGTGGGAAGATGCAAACCACATGATAGGGTGAAGGAGCTTAAGCCCTCTGCTCGAAGATTCTGAAACAGTCCACACACCGAGGAGACTGCACTGCTGATAATGAGTATCTTAATAAAGGTCAGCCAATCATACCTTCTCATTTCTAACTTGTACAGTGTCAATTTTGGAAATTTAATCCCTGCGTGAAGATACAGCTTCTTATTACTGACAATAGTTTCTCTTTGCTTTATAGCATCAGGTATATCATCTGTAAGATGTAAGATAGATATATAGATATAGATATATAGATATAAAGATATCATCTGAGCTGTAAGAACTGAGAAGTCCAGGAGAATATCGTGGGAAAACTATGTGCACACATTCTCTTACCTGTGTGCACGATACCAAGTCAGACCCATAAGTCCACAGGCTCCACACAAGAGATGGAAAACAGAAACAACCGCATCCATCTGTAGGTTGTACAGATTCTTCTTGTTGTGACTCTTTGAACAACCAGCATGGCAGCTATCTACAGAGCATTTACAAGATGTTAGGTATTGTAGGAAATCTAAGGATGATTGCCTCATTTTATGTGAGAGAGTGGAGCAGCTGGAGAACCTCCTTCACTCAGTTCTGTGGGGTAGATAATTCTCATCTGTCTCGGCCCCAGCCCTGCCTTATTCTCCTCTGCAAAGTTCTGCTATGATGATGTTGGAGTCAGAATGATAAAGTCATCTTGGGTAGAAGGAAGAAAGGAACCATTTATTACGTTATTGTTGAATAAAAAACGTTACTGCCAGCTTTTTTTTTCTGCCAGCTTTTAATTATTAATTTTAACAACAGGCTAAATATTCTCAGTTTTACTGTCATTTCAAATCTACTTCAGTAGGAGTTGTTAATATATATGAATGACCCATTCATATATATTATGGTTCATTCATATATATTAGGTTAAAACACTAAGCCTTTCCACGGGCCTCTCCTTGCTGTCTTTCAAACTCTTGACGTCCTTTTTCATTATTTGTTATCATTTACATATACATACGTCTATATTCCTTAACAGAACCTGTAAGTCTATAAAATGTTGCTTGTATGAGTGTTTTGGTATTAGATAACTGATTGATGTTCTCTTCCCTGGAGGAGAAGACTTTTTTTTATTTAAAAGTTTGAATTTTCCAAATTATGTTTTTTATTGGATATTTTATTTATTTACATTTCAGATGTTATCCCCCTTTCCCGGTTTCCCCTCCAGAAACTCCCATCTCATTCCCCCTCCCCCTACATCTATGAGGGTGCTCCACCAGCCACCCAGCCATTCCCACCTCACAGCTCTAGCAATCCCCTACACTTGGACATGCAGCTTTGACAGGACCAAAGGCCTCTCCTCCCATTGATGACCGACTAGGCCATCCTCTGCTGCATATGTAGCTGGAGCCATGGGTCCCTCCATGTGTACTCTTCGGTTGGTGGTTTAGTCCCTGGGAGCTCTGGGGGGTCTGGTTGGTTGATATTGTTCCTCCTATGGGTTGCAAACCCTTTCAGCTCCTTCAGTCCTTTCTCTAACTCCTCCATTGGGGTCCCCGAGCTCGGTCCAATAGCTGGCTGTGAGCATCTTACTCTGTATTTGTCAGGCTCTGACAGAGCCACTCAGGAGACAGCCATGTCAGGCTCCTGTCAGCAAGCACGTCTTGGCATCCGCAATGGTGTCTGGGTTTGGTCCTGGCTTTCGTCCGGTGCCTGTAGTTCTTTCTGTAGTGATGAGGCCTCTTGGGCTCTTCCCCATCCACTTTGGCATGGCCATTGCTGTCGTCCTTGTTCAGCGCTGGTTTAGGCAGCCATGTTCATGAGACTTTACAGATGCAGCTTCTGACATTTTGAGAAGACGCAGCCTCATGCAAACTCCCTGATATTCTGGCCCTTAGCATTTGCTGCCCCACCTTCCTGAGCCTTAGGTGTGGGAATTCGGTGCTCTCTATTCACGTGAAATTTTTATATCATATGGATAGAAAGATGTCCTTTAAACTTAAACAATTTTTAAATTACATATCACTTCCCTAAAGGGGGAAAAACACAAAAGAAATAAGTAGATTTTAGTAATTTTGATACTTAACGTCTTTATCTTTTCCTTCAGTGTTGGGAACTGAACCCAAGGTCTTCTGTATATTAGGCAAACACTCCTGACCACTAAGCTACACCTCAGGGCTTAAAGCTAAATTTCTGAGTCCAATTCTTACGAGTAGGTTCTTAATTCGGAATCCATGACGCACTTGTTGGTTGGCCATTTGCTGACAGTGTCATAGAGAGAATTGGGGGCCTCAGTTCTTTCTAAAGAGAATTCATAGTAACGTAAGATCCATTAGCCTATTGCTCTGTGCAGCTTTCTGTGCAAAATGTTGAGTGTCAGCAATATTGGCCAATACAACTTATTCATCACATTTATTAACGAATTCCACTAAGAATTCAGTGTGTAAGGATGAGATACAGCGCCATCTTTTGCCGGAGGACTTTTTTTTTCACACTGCGAAATTCTTGCATGGATTTTTATGTAGATGCTTTTGCTTTACTGCAGGCAGAACTACATCACAGCAGCTATTAGAAATTCTAATAAACCATAACTAATACATTAGCACTGGTTCTCAACCTTCTTAACTCTGCCCCCTTTAATATAGTCCCTCATGTCGTAGTGACCCCCAAACTATAAAATTATGTCATTACTACTTCATAACTGTAATTTTCCTACAGTTATGAATCATAATGTAAATATCTGATGTGCAGGATATCTGACATGTGACCCCCCCCCAAGGGGTTGTGGCCCACAAGTTGAGAATCGCTGATGTATCGTGACCTCAGCAACAGGAAATATTTTAAAACACACATTTTATCATCAGTTAAGTATGATATTAATGCAAACTCTTTTTTTTTCTTCATTTACTGTAACTCAAAGGAAGGGCAAGAGGAAATGAAATTACAGTGGAATTCCTCCGAGGCCCAGTGCAAGGGCATGCTGATTATATTACATATCTAATGTAGGAATGAAGAGCAGTAATTACTTACCAGTCTTCGGGCCTCCCTTTCCTTTGTAGATATAGACCTCTTGATGCTTAGTCGAGTTTGTGGTATGCTCATCTGACCAAACTGTGGTGATAGGAACTCCCGAATGTGAGCAGCAGTGTGATGTGCCACATATTAAGGGCTGCATCCTCCAAACCCTGAGGAGGCGTCTCCTCACCCTCCCGTTACCATTGCCGGACATTCTTCATTCAGACATGGGATGCAGGCATGGTAGCTTTCCATGTAAAACTGGGAATGAAAAGCTAGCCAGGGGAGCAAAAACTCCTTGGTGTTGCTGAGTCTGCCTTTGGCAGCTTGATTTGGCAATTTCTCTCCCTTGACAAGAGAAAAAGACCTCCTAAGTCACTATTAGCTTGGCCCTTTGTTCTGGAATTATTGGCGTGAGCTACCACTCCTAGCTTTGGAGGACTTCTGTGTCTTAGCCCTGAGCCCTTTTTCATTTTCTACTTCCTGTGGACCATGAACTGAAGAACTTACATGCTCTCATTACTATGGTGTTTTGCTCAAGCCATGGGGCTAAGTGGTCACAGGCTGAACCTTCTGAAACAGTGAACCAGAAGAAGTCTCTCTTCATTTTAAAGTCTCATCATTGTCACGATGAGGAAACTAGCTGTCATGTTTAACTCCCAATGCATAGTTTCAACAATTCCACAAATATTTTTGACTATGCCATAAGAAATAGACACTGAATATAAAAAGGTGAATAAGTGTGTCTCTAGTCTGAAAGACCAAGAGGCAGGAGGGTAGGTAAGACGAGAGTGCCTGGAGAAGAAAAATAAGAATAAACTCAAGTTCCCTCATCCATTATAGGAAACCCTCAAAACTTTGAAAATTAAAAATGATTTTGTAAATTGTAGCAATCTGACATTAGTAACCCACCTGACCTGGCATTAAATTTAATTAATTAACATTATATATTCTTATGGCCTGCAGTAACCCCAGTTATGTATATAGGGTTGCAGACAATAGTACTATGCATGATTAATATATCCTAGACACTATATACCATACCAATATGGTTATTATGGGATTATTATAAGATGGGTATTAGGTTATTATAGGATGAACACAAGTATGACCCTTGATAAAACAGGAGGAAAAAATGTCCTGAAGCTGCAAGAGGCCACTAAAGATCGTGACAACAGAACACAGGCCAGAGTAAAGCAGAGAGAGAGAGAGAGAGAGAGAGAGAGAGAGAGAGAGAGAGAGAGAGAGACCAGACCATAGTCAAAGGCAGAATCACAAAGATGCTCGCAAATGTGCTAAGAAATTTGGATTTACCTAGAGGGACAGGAGTCCTGCAAGAACAAGATGTGTGACTTTCTGCTGTCTTGTTGGTGCTGACAGCACAACCTATCAGATTCAGAAATCTTCTGGTGCTTTGCAGAAGTATCTGATGGTTTCTAAAATGATGCAGTATTTCAGAAAGAAAAAAGAAATAGTAGAAGAAAAATAGAGACTATACTCGGATTTCCACAAAGCTCTTAACTAGAATACGAATATATAAATGCTGAAGCCACCTCTCAGGGACAGTGCTGTTGCGGGATTCTCCACTCAAACCTTTATCCCATTAGGAAAGGGAGAGATTTCCAAAGACCACTGAAAACAATGTCCTCCACATAACCCTACAGGTCTGCATTTGTTGACGATGAAAACTTTAATTTTAAAACTTTAATTATTAAAGTTTTTATTGAATTATTAAAGTTTCAAATTTTAAAAAAATAAAACTTCAATGTTAATGGAGGCAGAATAATAGAAGGTAAATGGTACAGAAAATTCCCAAAGACCACAAGGTTGGATCTGTTTTATGTTACTATAACAAAATCAAGGATTATATAATTTATAAATAAATACTTTTTTTCATAGTTCTAAGACTAAGAAGTCTCAGAACAAGGGCCTTTGTGCTGGGCCGGAACTCACTAACTTAACAATTGCCCTTCAGTAACTAACCACTCTTGGGATAGCATCAATCCAGTATGAAGCCAGAGCCCGTGTGACTACAGAACTTCTTATTTATCTTCACTTTGACGCCCTGCTGCTTTTGCAATAACGTTTCCAAGATATAAACCTTAGGGAGTATTTAAGAAGCATAGCCGACATGTCATCTTTATTCATTTTTTAAAATCTAGTTAATAGACAGGAAGCACAATTAATCTCACACCTTCTCTCTTTTCCTCAAGTTATGGTGATAATGAGTAACACATCAGTGTAAAATATGAAATAAACTCTATAAAACATTGAAGAAAGCCCTCCATATCAATAGGGTACAAATAGGAAGCACTCGGTCGTTGCCCCAGTAAGCATAAAGAACATTAAGGGGAATACTAATGTCCACTGCAGCAGGCCAAACCTATACCTTATTTTCATAACTAGGTAATAGTAAAAAATTTTACTTTCATTTCAGCATGACCTCCCATTCCAGTCAGGAGGAAACAAAGCTTTGGAAGATTAGTGAAAATTATGAGATGATATTTCTCTAAAATTGTAGAGATTTATAAGACCCTATGGTGTCTCTTTCACAAGTAGAGGATTCATTTTGGATCCACAAAAATATCTAGTAAGATGAAATATGTATATAAATGACTGAGCAATTCTATTTTGAGACTTTGGCTTTTAAAAAAAAATCAGTCACAAGTATTCATACAAGGAGAAAATACAGAGATGCTCATGCGCTACACTCCCAAGCCCTGAGCCTAATTTTGTATCTGTTCTGATGAATTATTATGGAAAATTACATCAACATGAAATTACAACTCATTTCTGGGTAAAAAGGCAAATTGAAGGAAGAATTAGGCTGTCAACAATTTATATCAAAATAATATTATGTGATTGTAAATATTTAAGACTTTACAAGATATATTTTTTTCTCTGTGTGCCAGACTTAGACAAAACATCCACTTAGTATCATTGGTTACTTTCAAGGAATGTGACATACTGAATTCACAGCAGTGTTTAAAGGAATTTGGAATTATTCAGTATTAGTGTGCTGGGACTACCATAAAAATATATGAGTGGCTTAAACAATAGGACCTTACTTCCCCATCCAGGCAGCTAGAGTATGTGATTGAGGTATTAGTGGGGTTGAATTCTTCTGAGGCTTCTGAACTTGGCAAATGTACTGGCTAGATTTATGTCAGGGAACACAAACTATAGTTACCTGAGAGGAAAGATCCTCAATTGAGAAAATGTCTCCATAAGATCTGGCTACGGGCCAGCCTGTAGAGCATTTTCTTAATTAGTGATTGATGGGGAGGGCTCAGCCCATTGTGGATGATGCAACTCCTGGGCTGGTGATCCTGGGTTTTATAAGAAGCAGGTTGAACAAGCCGTGTGGAGCAAGTCAGTAAGCAGCACCCCTCTATGACCTCTGCATCAGATTCTACCTCCAGGTTCCCACCCTGCTTGAGTTCCTGACCTGACTTTCATCAGTGATGGACAATGATGTGGAAATATAAGCTGGATAAACCATTTCCTCCCCAGTTTTCCTTTTTGGATGGCTGTGATGTTTTGTCACAGCAACAGAAACCCTAAATAAGGCAGCCAGTGATGTCCATCACTGTCCCTATGTCTTTATGTGACTTTCCACCTGTATCTTCACCTCTTGCCCTCTTTAAACATGAGTGTCAATAGAAGAAGACTGGTTCATATTACTTGACTTTACCAAAAGTCCCTTTTCTCAAATATAGTCATATTTTGAAGTATCAACTGTTATTACATCAAGATATAAATTTAGGAAGGGACAAGAGACAGACACAACCATTCTGGGATATATTCCTAACAAATTTACTTAAGACAAACAGAGGAGATTAGGCTTATATTTGATATTGAGGGTAAATAAATTTGGTAATAAAAAAAAAGTATAAGGTTAATCAAATCTAGAAAAAATTGTCCTTTACTGAGAATCTATTTGACATTCAGGATTTTAATAATGTTATAATGTCATATGGCTAATTCGGGTCACTTTAGGATGGGAAGATTAATTTTTATTTGTTTAGACTTCTTGTTTTTTCGAGCAGTTTAAGAATTATAGAAAAGTAACATAGGACTGGCTCCCATCAAATCCATGTCCAGTTTCTCCTAATACTTATGCCTTACATTGAAAGGACGCATTGGTGTTATTCATATACTGCTATTGGGAGACTTTACTAAAGGCCATGCCTTTTCCCTTGAGATTTTTCCGTTTTGTTCTGGGGCCCTATCCAAGATGATTGACTCCATTAAGTCTGCTTTGATGACTCTTGACGGGGACATTTCCCCAGACCTTTCGTGGATGACCTTGATTATGTGTAGAAGTACTGGTTGGGTGTTTTTAGGATGTCTACTTCTTGGAACTTGTCTGATTTTATTTTTATCATGATTAGACGTGAGTTCTTAGTATGAGGCGTGATGACCACAGAAGCTAAGGGCCACTTACATTATTCCATGCTGTGCCTGTACACTGTGACCACAGCTCATCGCTGCTGGCTTCCATCACCTCCATTGACGGTAGTACTCTTGTAGAGAATGTCCCCATAAGGGTGTGCAGCCCACCCAAAAAAAGTCAGAAGTTATGCTCTTTCCTGGAGAGTAGATTATATACACAAACTTCTTAGAGTTCTTACAGTTTTCCTTAACCTATTCTGATTGCTATTGCAAAATCGTACTAACTAGGCAGCCTGTAAAGAACAGAACTGTGTTTCTCACAGTCTGCAGGCTGGGAGAGATTGAGTTGCTGGAATGGTAGGCTCCTGTCTGTAAGCACACCATAGCATCAGTAATAGTGTCAGGCCCTGGAGCCTCCCCTTGAGTTGGATCCCAATTTGGGCCAGTCACTGGACCTCCTTTCCCTCAGTCTCTTCTCCACTCTTTCGTCCCTGCAGTTCTTTTAGACAGGAACAATTCTGGGTCAGAGTTTTTGACTGTGGGATGGCAACCCCATCCCTCCACTTGATGCCCTGTCTTTCTACTGGAGGTAGACTCTTTGTTTTCTTTTACCACTGGTGAATACATAGGATATGAAAGTAAGAGATTTATTTTGTCTCATCTTTAAATTAAAGAATTAAAGTTCTAATCCATGCGTTTTGTATTGTATGAGGCCTATTCTTGGTTCATAGGTAGCAGCTATGTTCTGTAGCCTCATGTGGACAAAGGGCAAGAGAGCTCCCTCAGAGTTATCTGAAAGGACACTACAATCCCACTCATGAAAGCTCTCTCTGAGTGCTGCAGTCACCTTCTCAGAGGCTATGTCTCCTGTGTATTAGCAACCACTGCATTGTGACTAGAGATCTGAGAGAACAACTTGAGGAAAGAAATGATTTACTCTGTGTTTCAGTTCATTATGATGGGGCAAGAAGCAGACAACAAGAACATCAGCTCTCACCTGACTTTCTCTTTCCTATTTGTGTATCTGCATCTCTAGACAAAGAGACAGTGTCATTTACACTAGCACTCAGTGATTCTCAACCTGTGGGCCATGACCTCTTTGAGGGTTGAGGGTTGACCCTTTCACAGCAGCCTCATGTCAGATATACTGCATATGAGATATTCACATTATGATTCATAGCAAAATTACAGTTATGGGGTAACAACCAAATAATTTTATAAATGGGAGGGTGGGGAGTCCTCACAACATGAGGAACTACATTAAAGGGTCATGGCATTAGCAAGGTTGAGAACCACTGTTCTAGGTAATTCATTCTCCCTGAATTATTCCTGCCTGGAAATGCCTATAGACCTGCCTACCAGTGTGCCTTATCATCTCTTTGGTGGTCCCAAATTCGGGCAAAGTGATTAAAGTTAATGGTTATATCCTGTCATGGGAATTAGGATTTAAACATAAGAATTTTAAGAGGGAGTGGGCATTCAGATGATAACCAAATTCATTTATTAACTTACAATTTAAAATCACATGCGCATGAACTTAAATTTGCACAGGTACAAAATGATTAGAAAACAAGGTTTGAAAGTCTAATCATTAATTATAGCTTGGTGTTATTCTCACGTATGATACAGGGAGATAGTACTTGGTGCTATTCGCTGTATAGACCAGAGAAGGAGATCACTGAATCAGAGGAGCAAATGCTTTCTATCACATACAGCTTCAGAGTTCAACTGTCTGGCTTTGTAGCAGGAGGCAAGTTGGCAACTTTTACTTGCAAAACTCTTGAATCCCTTGTGGTCTGCGTGGATATGACATGTGTTCCCTGAATTCAGTTGATAATTCCTCATAGGATAAAACTTTTCAAGCAACCCCATTATGTTAATCATTTATGTCCCCTTTTCTGCTTTTGATTTATAATGTATATTGATAGTTCTCTCCACTGTGATTTCCCCCCCCAGATATTTCAGTCAGCCTGTTAGCGGTTGTTGTAAGCTTCTGTGGACTGGCCTTGCTGGTTGTCTCCCTTTTCGTCTTCTGGAAGTTGTGCTGGCCATGCTGGAAGAGCAAGCTTGTGGCCCCCAACCTCAGTGTCCTTCCACAAAGCATCTCAAGTGCTCCAACTGAAGTTTTTGAGACTGAAGAGAAAAAAGAAGTGGAAGAAAATGAAAAGCCAGCACCCAAAGCCATTGAGCCTGCAATAAAAATCAGCCACACATCCCCTGACATCCCAGCAGAAGTGCAGACAGCTTTAAAGGAGCACTTGATTAAACATGCTCGAGTGCAAAGGCAAACAACGGAGCCTACGTCTTCATCCCGGTAAGGAAGGATGGAGGGTGGGATCCTATGGGTGGGTGTGGTAAGGAAGGATCGAGGGTGGGATCCTATGGGTGTGTGTGAGAGTGAGGATGGAGAACAGAAGAAACGAGAAAAGTCAACAGCAGGAATGGAAGGAGGAAAAAGAAAGAAACAGGCAATAAGGAAACACTTAAGCACATAAGGCAATCAAGAGACAAAGGGTAGGACGCAGAAGGGGATGCAGATAGAAAGATCAAGGGCCAAGAAGCAGATGGGGTGGTGTATGAAAAGGATTTAGTTGTAATTGAGTCAAATCACACCAGTTATTTAACTCTTGCCCCTGAAACGTCATCAGCTCACAGTTGCCACTTGTAAGTTTTCAATTTAATTTTGTTAACTAACAAATAGTAATTGGAGTCATTGGAGAAAATGTATCATGGAAGTTGCATGTGTGTGTGTGTGTGTGTGTGTGTGTGTGTGTGTGCTCCACACATGCCACAACTACCTAGCTGCTCACAATAAAAGCAGAGGAGAGTGTTTGGTCTGCAGTTAGTTAGCACCTAAATTGTAAACCCAAACATGTTCTCTTAATCTGAGTCCCTATAGATGAAACTTTAATACTAGACAATTCTACAGGAGCCTACACTGACATAGGAATAGCATGTAGCACACACTTTTTCTGAAATGTGTTTCAGAGAGTTGAGTAAGAAACTGTTACCACTGACAAGTTTAACTTCAGGAGCAGGAACAAGGAATGCAGGTGGGCTAGCCTGCAGTGCTGGTTACAATTTACAAGCAAGCAACAGCTACTAGCTAGTGATTTGGAGAACATTTTTAGCCAGTGGCATTTATGGTCATTTAAAACTATCGACATGTGTGCTAGATGATCCCATATGCCTCCCCTGATTATTATGCTAATATCCCTGAAAATCACAAAGCAAGTTTTAAAAGGAACAGGTTCCCGCTGTCCACCAAGGATGTGTCCTGAGACCCCAGTGGATTCCTGAAAGCACCAAGTTCCATAAATGCTCTATTTTCTTACACGTACATACCTATAGCAAAGTGATAGCTATCAATGGTGGAATAGAATGATGGTAATTATAACTATGAATCTGGCCCCTTTGTCCCCAAGTATTGCATCTTATTATATATAATAGCTTTCTTGCTGTTGTGATATGCAAATGTATTCCCTCCAAGATACAAAAAAAAAGAAGAAGGAGAAGAAGGAGAAGGGGAAGGGGAAAAGTAAGGGGAAGGGGAAGAAGGGGAGGGGAAGAAGGAGGAGAAGGAGGAGGAGGAGGAGAAGGAGAAGGAGGAGGAGGAGAAGGAGAAGGAGAAGGAGAAGGAGAAGGAGAAGGAGAAGGAGAAGGAGAAGGAGAAGGAGAAGAAGAAGAAGAAGAAGAAGAAGAAGAAGAAGAAGAAGAAGAAGAAGAAGAAGAAGAAGAAGAAGAAGAGGAGGAGGAGGAGGAGGAGAAGAGGAGGAGGAGGAGAAGAGGAGGAGGAGGAGGAGAAGAGGAGGAGGAGGAGGAGGGGAGGAGGGGAGGAGGAGGAGAAGAGGAGGAGGAGGAGAGGAGGAGAGGAGGAGGAGGAGGAGGAGGAGAAGAGGAGGAGGAGGAGAGGAGGAGAGGAGGAGGAGAAGAGGAGGAGGAGAGGAGGAGGAGGAGGAGGAGGATGAGAGGAGGAGGAGAGGAGGAGGAGGAGAAGAGGAGGAGGAGGAGGAGAAGAGGAGGAGGAGGAGAAGAGGAGGAGGAGGAGGAGAAGAGGAGGAGGAGGAGGAGAGGAGGAGGAGGAGGAGAGGAGGAGGAGGAGAAGGAGAAGGAGAAGAAGAAGGAGAAGAAGAAGAAGAAGAAGAAGAAGAAGAAGAAGAAGAAGAAGAAGAAGAAGAAGAAGAAGAAGAAGAAGAAGAAGAAGAAGAAGAAGAAGAGGAGGAGGAGGAGGAGGAGGAGGAGGAGAAGAGGAGGAGGAGGAGAAAAGGGAAATGAATGATGCAGGCATTGGCACATCATGTTGGAGTTCTTCAGCAAAGCAACTTGAATGAACACATGGTGATACACAGGGCAGAGAATCTGATAACCAAGATGATATATTAGTGACTGTGGAGTTACATGGAGCACATAGATGTGAGGGTTAGTGAGAGAGCCACATCCCCTGGAGACAGAACAAAGTGACCGGTAATTCACCTCACCAGTCAGAACAATACTCATTTTTAAATTTATGAATTGTTTACCTTTGGAATTTTCCATTCGTTATTTCCAGCCCTAGGTTTGCCACTGGTAACCAAGACAACAGTTTGACAACGACCAGAGAACATAAGACAAGATAAGAGGAAATACTGTCCTAACAATCATGAATAGGTGACAGCATGGTGTTCAGAAATATTCAACTTTACCTGATAAGTCAATAAGTAAATTTACATAAGTAAATCTGAGTAGTGAAGATAATATATGCATTTTATTTCAGAAAACATCATAAAAGTGAAATTTTATCTCCAAAATATAAAGTAATATTAAAATATTCAAATAAAATTTAAAAATATTAAAGAAAGAACACCTGAATATCCCTAGTAAAGGGCAAATGAGAGACTAATGTATTGAACATAGGGGCTGGGCCCTGGAGACATAATGGCCTCTTTCAGTCAAGAGAAATAATTTTATTCTTGGATTTTTCAGTAATTATAGGCAAAAGAAAACCCACAGCAATTAAGTGAGAAAACTTCCTCTCTCACTCTTAGGAAACATAGAAGTGGGCTGCACACATCCGGTACTGCCTGACTGAAGGAGTACTGTGCAAGGCAGGGATTTGGTCGGAAGGGTGCTATTTCCTATGCCTACTGACATGCCCTTGTTTATAGGAGAGGTTGGGAAGATGGAAGTGTTGGATAACTTAGTTCCCTCCCTACTGTGCCTCCACTATCCTGCAGAAAAGATTAGTAATCATCTCTGTTCTTTATGAATTACCCAAAGCCCAAGGTGATTAATTATTTTTCCTGATACTAAGCAAGCTGCAAGGAATGAGCATTCGAATTTATCCAGATGGGTGGAACGTTTCCATTTCTAAATGTAATGTGCATTTTATACAAATAAAACTGACTTACAAAGTCAGCTAAAAGTAAGCAGTTTGGAGTTGAAAAATATCTTCCTGCTTATTCTGCTTAGTTAAAATCTAAAATTGGGTGTGGCTACTTTGCTGTGAATAATTATAGAGAGGACTCCAAATATGCTTGGCACTGGGATGGATGCCTTGTAGAAAATTCCAATGCTTCTATTCTCAAGAATCCTCCTCTACGTTGACCACTTCTGAGAAGAGGCGATTGCAGAGTTTTCTATGCAGTCACCTTGAACATGAAATAGAGATTACGTTATGATTAATCAAATTGTCCAGCTCAAGTGCCAATTTTGTCTGGCATTTGGCAAAATCAAAGCTACGCGCATATTCAGGCACACGTGTCCAAAATAAACCTAACTTAAATTTTCCTTTTTCTCATTAGTTCAGACAAGAGATGACATCATGCTCTTTCAAGTTTCAGTTATCCTTCTCTCCAGCGAGATAGCATTCGGACAAGTCTAGAAACTAGCAATGTTGCTGGACACAGGAAGGTTTTTTGACATGTGACCCCTCCAGCTGTCAGTCAAACTACTCAGATTCACTTTTGTATCCATTACCAGGATTCTCAGGTGCCATCTGTGTGTGTGTGTGTGTGTGTGTGTGTGTGTGTGTGTGTGTGTACTCTTCATTCACTCAAAACACTTAGATGTTTACTTCTAATCAGTCAATGTGTTCTGTATCCTATCCACTTGAAGACTCTGTAAAGAAGTGTCCATCATCTGATGCAGACTTCAACCTAAGTAATAATAAATGACACCTGTGTGGTGGAGAAGGTGAACTTCAGAGCACAGAGAGATTATTTCCTGAGTCATGAGGAAGTGAGGAGAGGCAAATGGGAGACCATAAATTTTCCATGGAGACTTAAGAGCATTTCACTGATGGAAACACGTGAAGTCATAGAACACAACGGAGTGCTAACAAGAGAGCCACTTGGTGGCAGTTAGAATTAAGGTACATGAGGCCTTAAAATCATGGCTGAGATGTTCAAAACTGTTCTTTCAAAACAATATGTTCAAGAGAAGCCACTTGTTTTCAGACATTAAATTCTCAAACTATAAGGACACATGACCTTCTTTTATGCCCTCCTATCTTCCAGAACCGTGTAGGGAGACACAGTGATTGTCAGAGGATGCTTTTGATTGCTTGATCATTGCTCCATTTCAGTTTATTCTGCCAGACATCAGGTGCTAAGGGGACATGGTACTCGTGTTAGAAGGAGGGTAGGGGTGATGTATTCACCGGATGAGTAGGAAAACCAATTTTCTGTTAATTCATTAACAGTGTGAAGATGAAATGAACAGTCACTGGCAAAATAATTAGTTTTAGATGCAGAATTACATAGGTTCATCACTGCTAAAGGATTCTAAAGGCTCATGAAATGACGAGAAAATATGAGAGAACTAATGGAACATGAATAAAAACAAGGAAATGTGTATAAGATAAATGATGGCTACATATTCTGATGGAATTAGCTATGAATGATTAAAAATCTATTCATGAAATGACCATGCACCGTTTCACAAAGAATAGTTCAATGTACCTTGTTATAGGGGAAATTAAAAATTATGTAAAACTGTAAGTCCTGAGTAATTTTATTTACTGTAAGGTTTTTTATTTATATAAATTAAATTCCTTCCAAAGGACAACAAACACTGAAATTATTCATCCCAGGAGGCTGTAAGGAATAGGAAAGAAGATAAAACAATAATAAAGGGAGCATTCAAAAAAAAAAAAAAAAAAAACAGTGTAACTCGCTAGGATGTCAGGAAGCAATGTTTGTCCAGAACCATAGACAATCATTGGCCTGAAAGTTCATGAGGCATGTGGTAATGAAGTCTGTGCAAATGTGCTCTTACAAAAGGGGTGTGTTTGGTATGTGCACAGGCTGCTTTTCTCAAGTGGGGTGCCTCCTTTGATCTAGGGTATACATAACACAACAACCAGAGAACAAATTTCTCAAGTGTGAAACTATTTTAGCTTTCTGGCACTAACAGTGTGTGTGTGTGTGTGTGTGTGTGTGTGTGTGTGTGTGTGTGTGTGTAGATATATATATATAGTATAGATAGCATGTATATACTATATATAATATATGTGCTGTATATACTATATATATACACTATATACTATACATACTATATGTCTAATATATATATATACATATGTATATATACTAATTTTAGGTTGACTGGATACTTTTTCTATATGACATAGATAAGTCCTGAAAGTCCCATGGTATTTGTCACAAGGACTCTGTCATAAATCATTTATAGGAACAGACATTTGTACAGTCCCATAATGCTTTTAATTAAAAGTATAAGAAGATGAATAATAATTTTTTTGATATTATGAATGTCACAGTCTAATTAAATACTGAAGAATGACAGACAGGAGAGACAGCAGATAATTCCAGTAGCCCAGGTGCTAAAATACATGGAGAGCAAAGGGTGCCAGATCAGATCAGATCAGATCAGGATTTCAACTGTTCTTCAAAACCTAGCTCATCTCACCCAAGAGATGGGTATGTGGTGGTCAGTAGACAGTCAAAAGAGTATTGCAATGTAAGGAAAAGCCTAAACTGCCATGCTGAGTACAGTAATTTAAGCCCAGAATAAGTTCAGTCGGAACACTTTTCAAGGTTCTAGAAATAATATAAACTTAGTCTAAGATTTGTTATATTGTTATATATTAGGTTATTGATAATTTTTTAAAAAGTTCTTCTTACTGTTTAATGTGATTGTGTCATTTACTATTCCTCTTCTTCCATCCATATCCTGTATCTCCCTCTACCTGCTCTGTGTGCGTGGATATTCCTAAACAGAAACACAGCCTTCTTTCTCTATGTAATGTTATGTGCTCCTAAACAGAAACACAGCCTGCTTAGTCTATGTACTGTTACATGTTTTCAGGGCTGACCATTTGGTATTGGATAAGCAGTTGGCATTCGCTTCCCTGGGATAGACTGTGTCCCTCGCTCTAAGCCTTCCCTAATAGCCTGTAGCTCTCTATGTCTGATTGAGGCCCACCAGGCTTCCCCCCAGCCCCCTTGGTGTATCTCTTGTTGCTCTCCTTCAACTCACATTCAGGCAGTTGTATTGATGAGACTTTATGAGTGTAGTAGCTTCTGGAATTTCTAG
This sequence comes from Mus caroli, assembly GCF_978045245.1. Taxonomy (NCBI): domain Eukaryota; kingdom Metazoa; phylum Chordata; class Mammalia; order Rodentia; family Muridae; genus Mus; species Mus caroli. Next base: position 14,429,356 of record NW_028227271.1, read on the forward strand.
GAGACAATTTCTAGGAGACACAGGTGTACAACACACTCTCTAATCTCACTATCTCTTTGCACCCTCTTCCTCAGTGTTCCATGAGCTTTGAGTGCAGGGATGTTTTACAGACACATCGTTTGCAAATGGGCCCCACGTCAATGCATTTCGGTTGGTTGTGGGTCTCTGTAGTGGTCTCCCTATGTCACAAGAGGGGCTTCCTTGACGAGGGCTGAGAACTCCTGTGGATAGAAGGACAAATATTTAGAAATTAGTGAGCGATTTTGCTGGTTTGCTAATGTAGTTACAGGATCTCTAAGATTTAATGACTTCATTAGTCCTGAGTAAGTAGCTGGGTTTCCAGTACTAGGCATGGTTTGCCACTTGCTGAGTGGGTCTCGAGTCTTGAGGAATTGTTGATTACCTCAAGTATATCGCATTCATGAACCCTTAGAGTTGTCATGCGATGCTAGTCACTGTTGTGATTCACAAATGCCATTGGTTGCTGCTTCCTTCCTTTGGAAGCTTGCATGGGAACTTACAGTGTCATGAAAGCCATTCCTCAGGGAGGACATTCAAGTCAGATCCAGCTCAAGGCTGCTGGGCCCTGTGTCTGAAGAGCATGGTATCTTCAGCAATAAGGACACACCTTCCTCTGGAATGGGGGTGGAGGGACAGCCAAAGGCAATTACAGTATTCTACAATGTTGGGGGAATCTTTTGGACTACTCTGACTCAAAAGGGGGGGGGGTGATTCTCATGACAAGTATTGAGGCTTTTGTTAGATAGTCTTTGGTTCTTGGAAGGAGCATCGTCAGCCAAGATAGGGAAATTTAATTTAATGTCTGATGCACTAACTAACTTATACGTGATACTTACACCTCATTATAAGTATGTTTAGGTAGATGATAATTGTATTGTTCTTTATGACTTTTTTTTCAGACATCCTTACTCTTTTTTTTTCTCCTCCACCTTCTTTATCTCCTTCCTCTTCCTGAGTTAGAGCCCCACCCGTCTTCCCATTCCCCTTCTGATCACTTGTATTCTGTTTTCTATTGCTTCTGCACCCTGAGAATGGTCCCTTTTTTTCCCATTCCTGGGTTTTGTAGTTACTCCAGGATGTATTCTCACATCGGAAGACTTGGCGTTGGGAGCCTCGGATGAGCTAGGATGTGCAGGTTTGTCTTTCTGGGAGTGGATTAACTCGCTCAACAGCACCATTTTTCTAGTTCACCATCCATTGACCAGAAAATGTCATGGTCTCATTTTCCGTGTAGCCGAGTAGTATGCCATAATTTTTGTGTACCACATTTTCATTATCCATTTGTCTGCAGGAAGACATTTAGATTGTTCCAGTTCCCTAGCGATTGTGACTAGAGAGAACATCAGATAGCATTGCTGAGCAAGCATCTATGGTGTAGAATGCCAAATCCTTTACACATGGTCCAATGGGTGGCAAGTTGGATCATATGGTAGGTTTGTTTTTAGCTTTTTTGAGAATTTTCTGCACTGATTTCCAGAGTGGCAGTACCAGTTCACATCCTTTCCCCCCCCCCCGCCCCCGCCAAACAGTGAATGGAGGTCATTTTCATCACTTCTGTTCCCCACCACAAAAATCCCTTCCAGTGTTTGTTGTCAGTTGTTTTGTTGATCTTGAGTAAATGAAATCTCAAAGTTATTTTGATTTTCATTTTTCTAATTGGTTTTCTTCTCCTCCTCCTCCTCATCGTCATCCTTGTCCTTCTTCCCTCTCCTTCTCCTCTTTCTTCCTTCTTCCTCCTTCCTCCTCCTCCCCCCTTCTTCTCCCTTCTTTTGAGCCCCAGGCTCATGATTCATCTGTTTTATGACTCCTTCTCTATTTCTCTCTGTCTTTCTCTCTCTGTCTCTCTGTCTCTCTGTCTCTCTCTGTCTCTCTCTGTCTCTGTCTGTCTCTGTCTCTGTCTCTCTCTCTCTCTCTCTGTGTGTGTGTGTGTGTGTGTGTGTGTGTGTGTGTGTGTGTGTGTGTGTGTGTGTGTGTGTGTTAGCCCTCTGAATATTCTGGAAGTGAATTGTGTCAGATGTGTTGTTCTCTCATTTGGTGTACTTCATCTTCACCTGGTTAGTTTTTTTTTTTAATCTGTAGAAAAGCATTTTAGTTTTATAAAGTCCCACTTGTTGATTTTTGGCCTTATATCTTGGGCAAGGTGTGAGTCCTCATCATAATGTCCTTTCCTGAACCTCTATCATGTAGGCACTGCCTATGGTTTCTTCTAGCAGTTTCCGTGTTACAGGCTTGACGTTTAGGGCTTTGATGCATTTGTAACTAGTTTTTGTGCAAGTTGAGAGATATGGGTCTAATTTCATTCTTCAGCATGTGAACATCCAGTTTCCGTAGAACCATTTTCTGAAGATATATTCTTTACTTTGCCTTATGTTTTTTTTTGGGGGGGGGGTTGTCAAATAGTAAGTGCCTGAGGTTATCTGTACTTACGTTTGGGTCTTCAATTTCATTCTATTGATCTATATGTCTGTTTTGTGCCAGTAACATATTGTTTTATTACTATGGCTCTGTAATATATAGCTTGTGTCTTTTGATAAAAGAACTGAGACCATTAATATTTAAAGTTATTGAAGTGTGTGTATTAATTGTAATCATATTGTTGGGTTTTGGTGGTTGTGTTTCTGTTTTCAGTAGTACTGTGTTTTTAATAATTATGACTTTGCATTTCTTTCCACAATGTCTACAATGCTCTTTCCTCTTTTCAGCCTGAAATATTGCTTCCCATGTTATCTTTATGTTTAGCTTGTAAATAATTTTTAGGTTGTTTATGTCATGGAAAGTTTTTCTTTTTCCTTCAATAATGAGAGATGATTTTGCTAGATACATGAATCAAGCATGGCCATCATGGTCTTTCAGGTCTTGGAATGCTCTGTTCCAGACTCTTCCTCTTTTCCAAGTTTCCACTGGGAAACCCTCCATTCTTCTGATGAGTTTTCCTTTACATGTGCATTTTCCTTACATTTTCTCTCTTGCAGCTTTCAATACACATTTCTTTTGTTCTGTATACTTAGTATTTTAACTGTGATAGACCACAAGGATCTTTTTTTTTTTCTTCTGGTTTTGTCTATTCAGTGTTTTGTGTGCTTCTTCTATCTGTATGTGTATGTTTTTTCCTTAGTTTGGGGAAGTTTTCTTCTATGATATCATTGAGGGTATGCTCTATGTAGTTGGCTTGAGTTTCTTCTCTCTTGTCTATGCCTATAATCTAACGCTTTGGTCTTTTTATGGAGTTCTACCTTTCCATATGTTTCTTCTTAGCGATTTGATCTTTTTTCCCTATTCCTCACTTATTCAGCACAGATCTTCTACTTTATCTTTGAGTCCTGATAGTCTATCTTATGCCTGATTCATTCTTCCTGTAAGGCTTTCCTTTGATGTTTGCCCTTCTATTCATACCTATGAACTTGAATTATGATTTGGCCTGGCTTGATTATGGTTATCTCCTGGATCTTCATTCTTGGAATTATATATATATAATTATTATATAATATAATTATATAATATATATAACTATATAATATAATTGTATATATAATTATATTATATATATATATTATTTTACAGGAGCCCATAATTGAGAGATTTCAGACATTTTAATAAGACTGAACTTTTTAAATGTTTTAATTTTTAAATACTGTGGGACTTCTAATTCTATGTGTGCTTTATATTGTGAAATTAGCATTAATATGAGATCATAGGGTTGAACAAGAGAGGAATGTTTACCATAGAATGCAGATGTATCTGTGTGCCAGGTCGACAAGGAGTCAAATGTCATGTTTGCTTTTTGGTAAACTTGACACAAATTAGAGTTATCTTGGAAGAGGAACTTCAATCCCTCAAATGCCTCCATCCAGACTACCTGCAGCAAGCCTAAGGAATTCTCTTGATTAGTGATCAGAGTGGTAGGGTCCATCTTTCTGGGGGATGCATCTCCTGAGAAGGTGGTCCTGGGTTGTATTAAAAAGTAAACTAAGCAATCCATTAGAAGCAAGCCAGTAAACAGCATCCCACCATGGTTTCTGTTCCATTCCTGCCTCCAAGTTCCTGCATCAAATTCCTGCCCTGGATTACCTCAGTAACAGAGTGTTCCTGAGAAGTTAAGTTGAAACAAACCCTTTTCTCCCCATATTTTATCACAATAGAGGACAACAGCCAATCCCTTCCGGCTGTAACATACCGTCACCTGTTGCTAAGTCTTGTTATCCTTCATAACAAATGCTCCTTTCCAATTCTACATCACTAATTCTGTCTACATGATGATAAGTGTTCAGCCTGTCTCAATGGAACATAGAAAAAATGGGAGATATTGATCAGACATGTGCTCAAAGTTGGAGCTGAGGAATAGTTTCCAGTTAATAATGAGATAGAATCAAACTGTTTGCATAATGGTGATTAAGATACAAAACATCCCTTCAGGAGAGTAGTTCATTGAATTTAGAGAGTAGACTTGGAGGAGAAACATGTTTATAGTGGCATTTAGAATGAAACTTCCAACGTGTTAAGGAACCAGGAGACTAATACAGAGTTTCAAGGGAATGATTTGACTATCAACCCAGAGTTAATAACAGAAGGTTACCATGAAGAGGTGCTTAGCTGACAAGTCACTGAAGTGGCATTTATTTCTGAACTGTGGTAATGTTCTTGCAGACAAGAACAATGGAATATTCCAGGCCAAGACACAATAGAATAAGAGATGGGGAGAAAGTATCAGCAACCACCTGAGAAGTCTGGGACAGGTTTCTTTCAAACAGTAAGTGTAGAGGACATCTGTACACTTGGTAACTTATGCAGTTAGCCTCTTTGTAAGACAACCGGGGTCCAGTTGTTGTCCTCTAAGGCCCTGCCCTTCTCCCAGAGCACTTGCACGGGTCTCCAGAAGTCTGAATGGGAAAAGATGCAGTGGTTCGAATTTTCAGTGTTTGAACACTCACTCATCAGTCATTCCAAGAGAAAAGGGGGAAGAGGGAGAAGCTGAGTGTTGTCATGGTGACAGTTCAACATTGTAGCCATGAATGCTTTTGTTAACCTACTCGCTGAACTGACTCGGAATGTGCACCATTTACCCTGTAATTAGGGCACTGCTCCTTGAATAAAAAAGTAACACTAGAGTTTTTATTCCTCTAGAAGGGGCTCGGTAGAAGTGAGTCCTATTAGACGCTTCACAACCATACACATCACGTTCCGAGGCACAAAGAAGACGTGTCTAAGTTTGGAGAGAAAAAAGGAGGATTAAGATATTATATTTGAAAGTCTTTGAAAATATAAAATAAGCTTAGGACATTCAATAATTAACTTCTTTCAGGTTCTGTTCATATGAATCAAAATTGTTGGCCAAGTGAAGTGATTTTAATAAAAATATCCATTGTTGCTGAATGAACTCTCTCAAGAAGCTAAGGCTTGCCCCATTATGTAGTGATTAGCTCTCGGCTTGCAAATTAGATTATAGTGGGCCACTTTAATACTTCAGAACAGCAATGGAGCCTATGGGAAATATTTCCTCCTATCTTATAAATTATCGCTGACCTTATTCTGAATATAGTTTAGGCTGCTGGGTCTTTTATTTTGGAATAAGTTTACGGTCAATATTCATTACATTGTATGTCTAATAAATTATAATAGGATGGGTCTAAGAAGACAGATTGCTTCAAGATTTACAGTCTTGAAGTTTTAGTGAAGAATTGTGTGTGTGTGTGTGTGTGTGTGTGTGTGTGTGTGTGTGTGTTATTTTCAGTTACAGAATCTGAAATGGTGAGTTTTAAGTTAACTGTAGTTTTAACTAGTAGCTATTTTTATCAGACCTAAGATGTCTAGTATATTTCTTTCTATAAAAATAATTTTTCAATTATGGTTCAAAATTTGATTTAGTCATTATTATTATATAATATAGCACAAATTATTACAATATTTTGTTGCTGTTTTCAATATATATGCATATATATGATATACATTACAAAATATCTTTTAACAAAATGCTTAGATATTTTTATAGAATAGTTATAATTTGGCTTACAAATTCAACCTTCTTATTCCACTTCTGATTTAGATAGCTATATAAAAAGGTGGGGAGGAACCCTCTAAAAGTATACCTTAAGATATTGCAACCAAGTAAGCTTTGAAGTTTAGTATATATAAGTAGGTTATGTACAATGTTTAAGCAAAATGTTATATAAAGCATATATGAATATTTTAAGTAATTTCATGGCTACTTAATACAACACATTGTTTAGTGCTGTTAGAGATTTTAGGAGGGGGAGTGGCTCTGGCATCAATAGGGATGATCAAATGATGAATTTGCTTGAGTTCGGGAGAAGGATGGTAGGTCATGTTGAGAATCTTGTTTCTTACCACGGTGTTTAATGATGTGATTATGAGGGAAAAACAGCAAAACCTCTATACACTGAACATCTGTGTGTTTCGATTATCAGTTTTTAGACTTTTTCCTTGACAGCTGTCATTCTGGTTTTCCTTGCTGACACAGACATAGGCATAGGAATCCTGCACAAGGACAATGACACTTTTCTCCTGATCCTAGTGGGTGGGGAGCATGTATATACCAGTTCCAAGCTTCCTCAGAAATGACTAACCTAAACGATCTTGTGTATGTGTGTGTACAGCCACAACTCCTTCAGGAGACACCTACCAAGGCAAATGAACGTCTCCAGCGTCGACTTTAGCATGGGCACTGAACCCATCTTACAAAGAGGAGAAACGAGAACGAGCATCGGGAGGATAAAACCAGAACTCTACAAGCAGAAATCGGTTGACTCCGAGGGCAACAGAAAAGACGACGTCAAGACCTGTGGGAAACTTAACTTTGCGCTCCAGTATGATTATGAAAATGAACTCCTAGTTGTTAAAATTATCAAAGCTTTAGATCTCCCAGCTAAAGATTTCACAGGAACTTCTGATCCTTATGTGAAGATCTATCTTCTTCCAGATAGGAAGAAGAAATTTCAGACCCGCGTGCACCGGAAGACTTTAAACCCTCTGTTTGATGAGCTATTTCAGTTTCCGGTGGTTTACGATCAGCTAAGCAACCGCAAACTACACTTTAGTATATATGATTTTGACAGATTTTCCAGACACGACATGATTGGGGAAGTGATTCTTGATAATTTATTTGAAGTCTCTGATCTCTCCAGGGAAGCCACAGTATGGAAAGATATCCACTGTGCTACCACAGTAAGTAATATACCTTCCAACTTCTCTTTGACCGCTGGTGATATTTAAGACCAACCATTGCCCATAAGTAGAATGGTAAGAATAATAACATGATAAGAATAAATTCTATAGAGCCGTAGAACTTAAACTCTAAGTTTCTGCAAAGGTGGCATTTGATTACATAGCAATATAACTTGGGATCTTAATTGGGCATCAGTAACATTATCAGGTTGCACACCCAGCAAAGTAGCTTTTACATGCTACTCCAGATGGGGAGACTTTTCTTGTCCAAAATATTTACTTGTAACCCATTCCCAGCGCCAGTTTCTCCATGAGTGATGCTGAATTCCATTATTTAAAGTGATTTTATTTCACAGGTCAAACCTGAACTGTACACTGATGCATCGTGGTTTGATCTGAAACAGCCCATGACTTTAGAAGCTTCTATGTAATGTGCATGGTTACAGTATATGGGTGCGAAAAGATCAAAAAATAATTCTCCATATCAGAATTATTTTTTTCATGATATGTATTTTTTTCAATTACAAAATGATACAGTATTGAAACTTTGGAAAACAGCACAAACAGAATAGAAATAAAGTAATCAGCATGCTGCCAATTATGTAAATGTTTTGGTTTCCTGTTTCTGCTCTGAATGCATTAAAATAATTATGATTACTCTGAATTTTTATTTTGACACTGATTTTGCTCCATGATTTGTCTCAATGCATGACCTTTATTGTTTTGAATTTTTAATTATCAGTGTGTTTGTGAGTGTGTCTGCATGTGTGTGTGTGTGTACCCACACATGCATGCAAAGTATGTACATGTACCATGATAGGCACTTACAAAGATCAGAGAACAATTCTGTGGAGTTGGTTCTTTCCTACCCTGACATGGGGCCCTTGAATCTAATTCATGTTCCCAGGCTTGTACTGCAAGTGTCTTTACATACTGAACAGTATCATTGACCAAAATGTACAGTATCTAAATATGTTATCCATTTAATTAACTATTTTCTTCTTACACACTTAGATGAAGCATAAATTTTGTTTTTAAAAGAGGGAATTCTTTCAATTCCCTTGTATAAGGCTGTCTGTCCTGCCATACAATTACAGAAGAGGAATTAACGTCTCGCTCTCGGATTTGATTACTAACTTGTTTTGATTCATTAATTTTAAAGTGGGAGCATTTTACTTTTTACCCTCTGGTTGTGTTGATACATTTATCAGTTTGTCTTAACATTTTACTGAAATTGATGTTGAATAGAGACAACAGTTTATTTTTAAAAGAAAAAAGAACATTTTATAAATTCAAAATAACTCCTTCTCTGAGGCGGTGTTTGAAGTAATTGTTATTGTTACAGATTGTGTGAGAACTGCAGAGTTGCAACATTATCACATTTTCAGTCACTGGGGTTCACTGTTACAGCATATTCTTTAAGAAACAAAGGGGAAAGCTAGGAAGATGGCTCAGTGGTTAAGAGCACTGATTGCTCTTTCAGAGGTCCTGAGTTCAATTCCCTGCAACCACATGGTGGCTCACAACCATCTGTAATGGGATCCAATTGCCCTCGTAGGTGTGTCTGAAGACAGCAACAGTGTACTTACATATGTAAAATAAATAAATATTTAATAAATAAAAAAAAGAAAGAAAGAAAGGGAAATCTGGAGTAGGATCCTGACTCACAGGCAGGCACATCACAGTCTTTGACTTTAACATTTTAAAAGTCTTGTTGATAATATTCTCACACAGACACTCTTAACAGTTACCACCACAAGTTTTAGAGCTATGATGGTTAGAATTTTACAAATGTAGACGGGCTGTAGTTGAGCTGTAGTTGAAAAGTTATTTCCTTTGACTCTGAAGTCTTCTATCATGGTTCACTATTTGGTCAACAAATGTTTGCAGAGCACCAATGTTTGGCTAACTCTACACATTTCTAGAATACTGTTGGAAGCATGTCCTGTCCATATGTTCAGGTTCAGTGGGAGGGAAGGCACAAATGAAGTGTAAGTTTAGTGCCTTTTCCAAGAGCCTCTGTGATGGTTTGTATATGCTCAGTCAAAGGAGTGGTACTATTTGGAGGTGTGGCCTTGTTGGAATAGGTGTGGCCTCATTGGAGTAGGTGTGGCCTCATTGGAGTAGGTGTATCACTGTGGGCTTGGGCTTTAAGACACTTGTTCTAGCTTCTTACAAGCCAGTATTCTGCTAGCAGCCTCCAGATGTAGAATTCTCAGCTCCTCCTGCACCATGTCTGCCTAGATGCTGCCATGCTCCCACCCTTATGATAATGGACTGAACCTCTAAACCTGTAAGCCAGCCCCAATTAAATTTTGTCTTTTATAAGACTTGCCTTGGTCATGGTGTTTGTTCACAGCAGTAAAACCCTAACTAAGACAGCCTCATAGTGGATATTTTGTTATAATTAATTACAAATTTTTGCATATGAACAGGTCCCTTTAAAAGTAGGCATTGCTTACAAGATACTGAATTTTTGACACAAACAATATAGTTATTTTAATAAATTCTCATAATTATTATTATTTTATATATTTGATGTATTGTTTCTATATATTATATATTGTTATGTTATTCTAATAAACTTACTATAAAAACTCAGGCTGGCTTTGCAGTCATGATCTCCTGCCTCTGCCTTCTAAGTTCTGACAGTCTATGTGTGTACCACCAGAGATGTTCATGAAACAGTTTTACACTTTTACTTATATTATATTTTATATAAAAAGCAAATATTAATGCAGATCAAACTCTGCTTCAAAAAAGTCCTATTCCTAGCTGTACATCTATGAATTCAAATTGCAATTGTAGGGTTTTCTAGAAAGAAGGAAATAAAAAGGAAAGAAATTGTAATCCAACAGAGAGTCCTGTCACCCACATCTTATAGAAGCTTGGAAAGGTGAAAAAAAACTGCAAATTAGATATGAAGGACTCAATAAAGTGAACGAATGCTTAAGTAAACAGTACATGATCATTGCGTTAGGAGACGCATCCATCAGAGTGTGTCTAGAGCATTCTTCATCATATATCATATGATATGATGAAGGTATCATATACCATATGATATATGATGAAGGTATCATATACCTTTCTAATCTTTCCTAAAAAACTAAGACAGTCCATTCCAGGAAAACATTTTTCTTCCCTAAAGCCTGAAGCCATATAACTTTCTTATTATTATATAAATAGTCACCCAAAACTTTCTCTGTGCAAGTTCATATTTAATTTTAAAGTAGAGATAAATAATACTAAAGCATCAGTTTGGGTCAAGGAAGATATCAAAGATAGGAGATAAATAAAGGAATAAAACAATCCTCGACCCACACCCAGTCGAAGTGTATATTTCATTTAAAATCACTCTGGGATGGCAACAGAATTCTGAAGAGTTCTTTGATACTTGAAGTGAAAATGGCACTAGGAAAAGAAGGTAAATCGAGACTGATGAGTATCTTCAGAGAGAATCACATGGGTTAATAATATAAGGATTTGTCACTTTTTTCTCTTAAAGTTTGTTATTAAATAGCAAAGAAAACATCAGGAGTGTATATTTGTTATATATAAAAAAGTTTTCATTTTACAGATCATCATATCAACTACCTATCACACATAAAGCAATCTGGTCTTCTTAACTAACGCAGAAAAGTTAGGGAGGCTCACATTGGACAACACAGTATGCCCTAGGCGACCATTTTTATGACAGAACAGAAAAGCCCCACGTTTATATTGTAATGAAGATCACTACTCACTGTAGAAAGTGTTAAGAACTACATGAATGGTTATAAAAATAATAATCTGTAACATTTTCGTATTTAAACTGCACGTCTATTATTCAGTGTTGAGTTGATGCATTTAATTGAATTTTTAAATCACTATGAAAACAAACATTTTGTATCTTTGCACGTAGATTTCCCAAGCAAAGCTAGAAGCCACTGGGAATATAAATGAGGAAAATAATTCCTTTGAAACATTTATTTATGTATTCATTCATTCATTCATTACATGTGTGTGTCTATCCATGCATCTCGACATATGAATGCATACACACATGATTGGAAGTAACAGGACAACTTGTAGAACTTGGTTTTCTTCTTCTGCATACATGGATCGTTGGGCTTGAACTCAGGTCCTCAGGCTTGGCAGCAAGCCCCTCAACCTGCTGAGCTCCCTCACTGACCCAATAATTCTTCTTTTCAATAAAATTACATTTTGAATATTTACTTATTTGACTTTCTATTAAATAAACACTTATAGCAATAACCGTCTCCTTTTTTTTTAATTAGGTATTTTCTTCATTTACATTTCCAATGCTATCCCAAAAGTCCCCCATACGCTCCCACCCCCATTCCCCTACCCAGCCCCACCCAGTCCCACTTCTTGGCCCTGGCATTCCCCTGTACTGAGGCATATAAAGTTTGCATGTCCAATGGGCCTCTCTTTCCAATGATGGCCGACTAGGCCATCTTCTGCTACATATGCAGCTAGAGACACGAGCTCCGGTGGGTACTGGTCAGTTCATATTGTTGTTCCACCTATAGGGTTGCAGACCCCTTTAGATCCTTGGATACTTTCTCTAGCTCCTCCATTTGGGGCCCTTTGATCCATCCAATAGCTGACTGTGAGCATCCACTTCTGTGTTTGCTAGGCCCCAGCCTAGTCTGACAAGAGACAGCTATATCAGGGTCCTTTCAGCAAAATCTTGCTAGTGTATGCAATGGTGTCAGCATTTGGAGGCTGATTATGGGATGGATCCCCAGGTATGGCAGTCTCTAGATGGTCCATCTTTTCGTCTCAGCTCCAAACTTTGTCTCTGTAACTCCTTCCATGGGTGTTTTGTTCGCAATTCTAAGAAGGGACAAAGTGTCCACACTTTGGTCTTCGTTCTTCTTGAGTTTCATGTGTTTTACAAATTGTAACTTGGGTATTCTAAGTTTCTGGGCTAATATCCACTTATCAGGGAGTACATATCATGTGAGTTCTTTTGTGATTGGGTTACCTCACTCAGGATGATGCCCTCCAGGTCCATCCACTTGCCTAGGAATTTCATAAATTCATTCTTTTTAATAGCTAAGTAGTATTCCATTGTGTAAATGTACCACATTTTCTGTATCCATTCCTCTGTTGAGGGACATCTGGGATCTTTCTAGCTTCTGGCTATTATAAGTAAGGCTGCTATGAACATAGTGGAGTATGTGTCCTTCTTACCAGTTGGAACATCTTCTGGATATATGCCCAGGAGAGGTATTGAGGGATCCTCCAATAGTACTATGTCCAATTTTCTGAGGAACGGTCAGACTGATTTCCAGAGTAACCACTCTTGCTTGCAATCCCACCAACAATGGAGGAGTGTTCCTCTTTCTCCACATCCTCGCCAGCATCTGCTATCACCTGAATTTTTGATCTTAGCCATTCTGACTGGTGTGAGGTGGAATCTCAGGGTTGCTTTGATTTGCATTTCCCTAATGATTAAGGATGCTAAACATTTTTTCAGGTGCTTCTCAGCCATTCGGTATTCCTCAGGTGAGAATCCTTTGTTTAGCTCTGAGCCCCATTTTAATGGGGTTATTTGATTTTCTGGAGTCCACCTTCTTGAGTTCTTTATATATATTGAACATTAGTCCCTGACCTGATTTAGGATAGGTAAAGATCCTTTCCCAATCTGTTGGTGGCCTTTTTGTTTTATTGACGGTGTCTTTTGCCTTACAGAAGCTTTGCAATTTTATGAGGTCCCATTTATCAATTCTCGATCTTACAGCACAAGCCATTGCTGTTCTATTCAGGATTTTTTTCCCCTGTGCCCATATCTTCGAGGCTTTTCCCCACTTTCTCCTCTATAAGTTTCAGTGTCTCTGATTTTATGTGAAGTTCCTTGATCCACTTAGACTTGACCTTAGTACAAGGAGATAGGAATGCATCAATTCGCATTCTTCTACATGATAACAACCAGTGGTGCCAGCACCATTTGTTGAAAATGCTGTCTTTTTTCCACTGGATGGTTTTAGCTCCCTTGTCAAAGATCAAGTGACCATGGTGTGTGGGTTCATTTCTGGGTCTTTAATTCTATTCCATTGGTCTACTTGTCTGTGGCTATGGAATAACCGTCTCCTAAAGCACTTAAATATTCTTACAAGACACACACAAAAGAGATGCATGCTCATATACCATATTGGGCTGGTTTGTGGATATAAAATATTTTAATAGATTATTTTATAACAAATTGTTTTATAGTAGTATGTAAATGAGTAGATCTTGAATTGAAAACTGAAAGAAATCTCTTGATCCTGGTGCCAGCCTTTCGAATGTTCCCCTTGAGCTGCATGTAAATAAATATATTTTCTCATTTATTATATATATTATGTGAGCACTTAGATTTTGAAATGAATGTTTTATTCTGATGCTATATTCTCCATTTTTCCTCCATTAATACTAGACCTATCACAGGATCAGTATAATGCTGTTTATAAACTTTGCTATTAATAAACTTTCTTCTAAGCTTCGACTATGAGATGATATATTCACTGTTAGATTTTCCAAAGTAACCAAATTCCAATTTCCTTTGAAGTAAAAATATGTGGTACAAAGAGGATGACTGGGATGTTTGTCTCACTGTATAAGCAGAGACCAGGAGGCAGTACTACAGGCACGGGCTACATGTTAGATAAATATGTTAAAAATGTTAGATAAATCTCCTGCTAAGTATCTTCCTCAGTCATTCTCGGTCATATTTTTGAGAGTGTCTCTCACAGAAGCTAGAGCTCACCAGCTTGGCAGGACCATCATCTGGCTAGTGAACTCTGGAGATCCTCACATCTTTACTTGCCTAAAACTGGAATTACATATGTGCACCATCACACCAGGTGTTTCCATGGATGCTCTAGGGGCTGGGGACTGATCAGAGGTCCTTATCCTTGGGTAGCAGGCACTGCTATGATTGACCCATCTCACTAGTCCTGGAGCTTTATAGCTTCATCTCCATCATCTCTGATTCGGGACATGAATCCTTCCCACTTTGTCAAGCTCACAAACACCTCTGGATTCTTGCTTCCTTAGAAGCCATCAGCTGCCTGAACTAAGCCTCATTAAATATCACTTCCTCTTTTCCCCAAGTGAACTAACTAGTCATTATTATCTTTGAATACTTATCACAGTACTCATATATATTTTATACTTTTTATTATCTGTGAAAGCTCATCACTTCAACTCATTAAACATCATACATCATGATGTCACCGTCAAGACAAAGAAATCAAGCGCGCCAACCCTTGAGTCAGCCTCTTTGTTACCTTCCTCCATATTCCTCACTTTCCAACTGTGCCCTTAGGAAATTGTCAGGCTGAGCACATAACTAAGAGGATTAAACAAGTTAAAAATATCCTCCTTAGAAGAAAAGCTATGGAATGCCAAGCATTAGACTTGGCGGTGGTTGTTTTCTCAGAGATACAGGAGTTTCTAGAGGACTCAGAAGGGGAATTCTTACAATCATACTGCAGACAGTGGCATAACAATTAGTGGATTTTCAGGAGCCCAACAGAAGCCAGCCTTACTTTAAGCACTTAAAGCAAAGGAATGGAAACAAATGTGCACAATTCTCCACTGAAGCAGAATATACAAGACATAGTTTCTTATCTTGATGACACAGATCATCATTTTGTGTTAATCTTTGTTTACACTTTTCATAAAATGCTAAGACCATACACCTCTATGTATCTAGGGGATTTTTTTCTGTGTATCCCTTTATAGCCATATTCAAAATGATTAAACTGATGGGGTTTTGGAATGTTTGCTTCTTTGCTCTACTTTGTGTCTTTATAGCTACTTTTTAGTATTTCTGCTCTTTATTAATGGTCTCTTGAGGTTCCATGTGTTTTCACCTGTTGTAGATTGATTAGCAGTTAAACCTTGTTAGAATTTTTGAAACTATGAAAAGAATCTTTGAATGATGAGATTCAGTAACCAGTAAGTGGAAAAATTAATAGGTTGTGTGATGCAGCGTGATCAGTTAGTTGATCAGTTAGATGATCAGTTAGTTGATCGGTTAACCATGGGACTGTTGTTCATTTAGTTGTTTAGATGATTCTGGTTTTGTATTTTTTTATATTTTTTTCAAATATATTTCTAATGGTCAAGGTTGACTAGAGAAACAGAACTGAGAGAATTAATATGACTCACCCCCCTCTGTGTGTGTGAGTGTGTGTGTGTGTGTGTGTGTGTGTGTGTGTGTGTGTGTGCACCAAAAGATGCCCAAAGAGTCTCCTGCACTCTACCCATAATCTTTTTTACCTCCGTTGTGGAGAATCAATACAATTTCTCCTGGGTAATCTGAACACAGTTATTCTTTGGTTTAAGGGCATCAGAAACCCAAAGTAGTTAAAGAGGAGTCTGAGCCTCCAGTTCAATGGGATGTTTATTGTGTCTCCTAGCAGGAGTGCCCCATGATCTGAAACCAAAGCTTGTAGAACAGAACTTAAGGTTGTGGGAACATGAAGAAAAAAATTTATAGTGGATTACTATGTGTGATAGTGAGTAGAATCATTTCATCTTCCATCCATTAGTTTCTATATTCATAGATCCTGGCTAAAGAAGAAACCATACCATATATAGGATGCTGATTCAAAGAACTTGCCACCTGGAAAACTCTGGCCTGGCCCAACCCTACTCCCCACCCCCAACTCCGGCTCCTGTCACCTTATTGACCCTCAAACTATGTCTTCAAAGACCATTCCATTGTTCTATCAGTTCACCTAGAGCATGGAGAACATGTTAAGACTAATGAATTCTGTGATCATGGGCCCACTGTCACACTTCTTTGGCTGTGAAGTGAGTTCCTTGGTCAGACTCAATACTGTGTAGAATACCATGACAGTGGATGCGGCATTCTGTAATTCCACAGATGGTAGTTTTGTCAGAAATATTACATGCAGAAAAGGCAAATCCATAACCAGAATAAGTATCTACTCCACTAAAGACACAGTGTTGTTCTTTCCACAGAGGAAATGGCACAATGTAGTCAACCTGCCATCATGTCACCCTGGGAAGGGGACATATCAGGGTCTCAGCTGTTGGCCTACCTGTCACTCAGCAGCAGCAGCTGTAGCTCGGTGGGCTTGATGAGTGTGAGTCTACACTGTCAAGTCCATGTATAACCTCCATCTTGGCCACCATGGCCCACTTTGTTCATGGGACCATTGTACAATGGCATGGGTGGTTAGGGAAAGAGGCTGACTATCCACAGAATGGGTCATCTTATCTATTTGGTTGTTGAACACCTTAGCTGAAGAACACAAGTATATTCACACCCTTGGCCCATTTGGAGGGATGTATCCATAAGTCTCTTCCAATCACTTTTCATATCATGGCCTTTCTGAGTCCCTGATTATCCACTGAGTCCATTGGCTCCAGGCCATGAATAAGTGAACAGTGGAACATCTGTCTAGTTCTTCTTCCACACAGTGTGTAAGACCATGTGTACTGATTGAAGTTCTACCCACTATGAAGATTTCCCTTTGGGGTATATTTCAGGGTTGTCTCAGAAAGGAGCTATACTGCTGCTGCTCTCCACTTCTGTGTAGTCCCTGCATACTGTGCGGAACCATCAGCAAACCATGCTAGTTTTCTATCCCGTTTACCATCATCCCACAGCCTTGAAATCCATTCTAACTCACATTCTTCGGACTTCTGCTTAAATGAGTTATCACGCTTGTTAGTGATATGAAACATCTTCTCATGAACTAGACTTTAGACAAAAGGGGATAAGATATCCCCTCTTAGCCTTATACCTAGATATAGGTCAAACTAATTTAGGCCGACCCTGAGGGATATCAGTATTTCCAAGTCTCATCTCCTTCAAAGAAAGTCACCAATGACTTAACAGACTATGAAGGACAATTTTCTCAAATGTGAAAGGGGCAATATTTCCAGTGGTAGGGGTGGGGCACATCTGCTAAGGAGGGAGAAGCTGCCTCTGTACCAACCCTGGTTGTCTCTGGATGGAAAAGCCAAGAATCCCATTTTGCATAGTTCACTAAAGGAAAATCCCTCACAGGTGTGCCCAGCTGCTTGACTTTTAGTTAATTCCAGATGTAGTCAAGTTGATATCCAAGGATATCCATCACACTACTTATTCTTTGACAATTTCATGCATATATAAAACATATCTTGATCATATCTTCCCCAAATTACTCCTACCTACTCCTCCTGAACAACCTCTGTCCCACCCATTCCCTTCCAAAATCATATATATATATATATATATATATGTGTGTGTGTATCATATATATATATATATATATATATATAGCATATGTGTGTATGTGTGTTTCCTCTATATATTTCCATATATATACATATGTATACATATATATACATATATGTGTGTATGTGTATGAACACATATATCCATATGTGAACGAATATATAACCATCCTACCAGCGAGCACACTTCTGAAGAAAACTGACTGGCCCTCAGGAGCCATCAGCTGCCAATAATTCTTCATCTAGGGATATAGCCTCACAATCCCCCTCCCCCTTCCCTGTTGGGATATTGACTGACTTGTTCCAGTGCAGGCATCCACGGCAGATTAGATCATGGTATAACCGTCCCACCATGTCCAAGAAGGTACTATTTCACAGTAATCCTCTCTCTTCCCCCCCCCCACATTTTTTCCTTTTATTGAAGATATTTTTTTCCTCGCATACTAAAATTACAGTTTTCTTAAAGACTCTTCAACACCTCTTCCAAGATGGCCCCAGGGGCTTGGGAGCAAGAAGAATGGTACAGATGTTCCATTTAGGACTGGCCACTCCACACTCAGTTATTCTCTGGACTTTGACCAGTTGTGGTTCTCTGTGGTCGTCTCTGTCCACTACAATAAGAAGTTGCTCTGGTGAGGGGCAATAACTGCACTAATCTATGGGCAGAAAGATAAGTAGAGTGCCTATAGAAGCCACTCTTATGTTCTTTTAACAGAACCTTAGTCGTAGATGGTTGTCTTGGGACTATGGCCTCCTTAGGCAAGGGTTATAGTTCCAGGCATGAGCTGCCTCTTGTGAAGCAGATTTTAAATCATGTTGCTATTCCCATGACTTCATGCCACCATGTCACCAAAGAGGATATCTTGTAATCATGGCTGCCAGGGTTCACAGCTGGATAAGACTGTTTGTTACTCTTCTCTCTGAGCAGCTTCCACAACACCTTCCTGACATCACCTGGTGCGCCTGAGTACATCTCTTCATCTTCATACATACCCAGGTCACGGTAATTACTCCTTACCTCGATACCCTACACCTGCGTCCGCCCAGCCCTCTCTCTATTTGAATCTTTCCACACTTCCAATTTGTCATTTCCCCTTCTCTGTTCTATCTATGTGCTACCACCCACTTCCTTTAAGGTAGTTCAACTCCAGGCCCTTCATCTCTATTCTGGCATCCTGGCTTTGAGAGTTACTCCAAGCTAAACACAATTGAAGAGCCAAATCTAGGATCCTGACAGAAGAGAGAACATGAGTGTTTTTATTTCTGAGGGTAGTTTACTTCATTCAGTATAATTCTCTTCCATTTCACTTTTCTTTAGAGCTGAATACAATTCCACTATGTACATTCACCACATCTCCATTTTATATTCAACTGGAAATCTGGACTTATTCCATTTCCTATCTGTTGTGAATAGAGTGATAATGAGCTTGGATACGCTAATATAAATATCTCTGTATTAAGATATAGAGTCATTTGGATACATGCTAAGGACTGGTACTGCTGGGTCATGTGGTAGATTTACTTAGAGTCTTTTGAAAAGACCTCTAGATTGATTTTCAAAGTGACCATAGTAGTTTGCATTCCCATAACAGTGTATAAAGTTCTGTTCCCCTAAATGCATGCCAACATTTGTTGTCATCCAATGAGATAGAATCTTGAACTAGGTTTAGCCTGCATTTCCCCTGATAGATAAGAATTTCAACTGTTTCCTAGCCATTTGTAAATTTTCTTTCGAGGACTTCCTGCTTAGTTCAAATCCCATTTTTCACTTGGGTTGTTTCTTTTGAGTTTAGTTTGGTGAATTTCTTGTGTCTTCTGGCTGCTAATCCTGCATCTCATATATAACTGGAAAAGATTTTCTCCCATTCTGTTCACTCCCCTAAGAGTTTCCTTTGCTGTAGAGAATCTTTGCAGCTTCATGATGTCCCCTGTGTCGAGCATTGGTCTTATTTCCCATGTGGCTGGAATCCTGTTTAGAAAAGCATTACCTATATTTACACTGCAGTCAAGGGTGCAGTGAAATCACTGAACTAGACTACTCCACGGGTGGAAGGAAATTTCTATCCAAACTGCCAAAGCTGTCTCTTGGGGGTCAGTAAGAAGAGCAAAACGGTGGGGAGATCCTTGCCCGTTATAAGAAAGGGGTTACGTTGTGGTGGGAGGTAAGCATGTTAGCTGAAACAGCCTGGGAACTAGCATGGGGCTTTCATTTGCTGACGGCTTATGTGAGTGAACCAGGAGTGAGATGTCCATTCTGGAGATACTCGGTTGTAGGAGACAGATAAGAGAAGTGATGACTTTTCCTGACCAACAAAACCCCATTTGTCAAGGTTTCTGGGGAGTGCTGGCTGACTCTAGTCAGCAGTCTTTCTGTTTACCCAGTGAGAGTGCAGCCTGGTTGAACATAGGCTGTCATTTAGGACATTGCCAGTGGCACTGCCATTTTGGGTTTGGAAGCCCATGTTACACCTAGCATATATGTTGAACTGTACTCCTGTAACAGTTCTAAGGTAGCTGGTCTTATATTAGGATCTTTGACTCATTTACAAAATGGGGTTTTGTGCAGGGCAAGATAATATGATTGTAGTTTCATTCCTCTACATGTTACTAGGTTTCTGTCTGTCCTTTAATGTATATTTTTGGACCCTTTGTAAAAAAAAATCAGGTAGTCATAATTATTTGTACTTATATCTGAGTCTTCTATTCTATTTCATTGTTCTATGAATCTATGTTTGTGCCAGGGCCATGCTGTTTTATTCCTATGGCTCTGTGTACATAAATTAAAATCGGGTATGGCGATATCTCATACAATGGTATTTTTGCAAATGACTGCTTTAACTATCCTTGGTCTTTTTTTTCCTTCATATATATTTTAAGAAGTGTGTGTGGCATGTGTGTGTGTGTCTGTGTGTGTGTGTCTGTCTGTCTGTCTGTCGGTCGGTAGGTAGGTATGTATGTCTGCCTGTCTGACTATGGATTGTGCCCCTGTGGTTTCTTTGAATCTATATATTGCTTTTGGTAGAACAGCCATCTCCACGGTTTTGATTCTTCTCGTCCATGAGTAAGGAAGGACCTTCCATCTCCTAGTGTCTTCCCTGATCATCAGTGTCTGAATTTTTTCTTATAGAAGTCTTTTGTTTCCCAGGCATTTGATTGTTAATGGCTATTATGAATGGGATTGTTTCACTGATTTCCTTTTCGGTATATCCATCATTAATACGGAGAAGGTCTACTGATTCTGTGTGTTAATTTTGTATTGTTTCCTTTTCTGTAGGTGATTTTTAGTTACCAGAGATTTTGTGGTTTTGTTGTTGTTGTTGTTTGGTTTGAAGTGGGGGTTGTTGGGTTTTTTGGGGGGTGTTTTTGTTTTTGTTTTGTTTTGTTTTGTTTTGTAGAGCCCTTGGGGTCTCTTATGCATAGCAGCCTGCCATTTTCTTATTTTACCCTTTTCTTTCCTCCTTCTGTTTCCTTGTTCTGGATAAGGCTTCAAGCCTTATATTGAATAAGCATGAAGAGGGTCTGCATCCTTATCTTATATCTGATCTTAGTGGGAATACCTTGAAGTTATCTCCACGAAGCATGAACATGGTATTGACTACAGGTTTTTGATACACAAAATTTATTATATGGAAGATACTGAACCATTCATTGCCAAAGTATAACAATGAACAAGACAACATCTCTGGTAATATGCTGATCTGTGTTAAATGCCTAATGCTTTATTAAAATTATTTCACTGTTTATAATCTTTATGGCTATTGACCAATTGGTAACAAAATATTCCTCTAATTTAAAGTGTGTGTGTGTGTGTGTGTGTGTGTGTGTGTGTGTGTGTGAATACTTTGTGTATCTATGTAAAATACAGCAACCACATATCAGAGAAAGCATTTATCTGTCAGCCTGACGGGGGGGCTTAATTTGACTATCTCCAGTTGTCTCGACTTCCCTACATATAACATAATTTGTTCTTCGTGGATTAAAAAAATTTCCATTGTGCATATTCCCTACAGTTTCCTTATGCATTCCTCTGTTGTTAGACACTTAGGTTAGTTCTATCTGTTAGCTATTGGGAATAGTGCTAAAGTACATACTGAAGTACAGTGTCTCTGTGACATGTTGACTTAGAGCGTAGGGTAAATACCCAGGAGTATGGTATCAGCGACATCTGGGTCGCTGGTAGATCTTTAGTTAGCTTTATGTGAAACCATCACACTGGTTGCCATAGGGGCTGGTCTAGTTGAGCTCCCCAACAGCATTATGTAAGGGTTCTCATTTCTCTATGTTCTCTACAACAGAATCTTGGGTGTTGGTCCTTGCCTTCCACCTTGAGAAAGAGTCCTTTGTTTGTAGCTATGTATAGAATAGCTGACCCTTACGTTTCCAGGCTTTATTCTGTCTCCACCTCCTGTCATTGTCAGAACACCAGGGTGACAGTTGCACACCATTATGCCCAGTGGTTCTAGGAATCAAAACTCTGAATCTTATGCCTGTGCAGCAAGCAAGAGCTTTATCTACTGAACTATCTCCTCAGCCTTTCATTTGCATTTCTCTAATGGCTTATAAAGTTGAGTATATTTTTATACGTGTATTGGCCATTTGTAGTTCATCTTTTGGGAGCTGTCTGCTTGTTTTATTAGTTTTATTAAATACTGGTTGGGTTGTTTGCTTTTTTGCATTATTTGCATATCCTAGATATTAATCCTTCACTTGATATGTAGGTAGCATAGATTTCTTTTTCCCCATTCTTATATGCTGTCTCAGCCCTCAATTAACTATTTCCTCTGTTATGCTTTAAGTTTTTAACTTGATGAAGATCTTGTTTGTCTGATTTAGCTTGATTTCCCACATGGCTGGATTTCTATTCAGAACGTCTTCTCAATGTCAATTTCTTGAAATGTTTCCCCACTGTTTCCTTCAATAGTTTCTGAGTGTGTATGGTCTTTGATCTGTCTGGATTTGATCATATACAGGATAAAGGAAAGGAATTTAGTTTGGTTCTTCTACATGTGCACATGGTGTTTCTCGGCACCATCAGTAAAGAGGATGTCTTCTTTTCCACTGCAGATTGTTGCCATCGTGTGGCTGTTGCTGTAGGGTTTTATCTGGGTTCTTTGTTCTGCTCCTTGATCTCAATCTGTGGATGTGCCAGTACTGTGCTGGTTTTTGTTGACATGGCTTGTAGCATAACTTAAAATTGGAATGATTGTACCTCCTGCATTATTCTTTTTTGCTCCAAATTGCTTTCACTATCTGGGCTCTTGTGTGTTCCCACAAACCCGCAGCCACCATTATTCTAAATAGGGAAAACCTCCAAGCATTTCCACTAAAACCAGAACAAAGACAAGACTTTCCACCTTCTCCATTCCTACTCACAGTGCGCTCAGAAGTCTTAAGACAAGAGAAGGAGATAGAAAGGGGAAAAGAGTTTCAAGTATCCCCATTTGCAGATGCTGTGATTGTGTCCATAAAAGACCCTGAAGACTGTTAAAGCTGATAAACACTTTTGGGAAAGTTGGCAGGATACAAAACTAACAGAAAAAGTCATCCCCTTCCTATGTGTCAGTAACAAACACACTGGGGAAAAGATCAAGGAAGCTCTCCCACTTAAAAGGGAGGGTGTGATAGAATAAGTTAAACCAGGAAAGGAAAGACCTTTGCAATGAACCTTTAACACATCAAAGGATAATACAAAGGATAAGGAAGGATAAGACAAAGAAGATGGGAAGCCCTCTGAAGCTTCTCACAGAATCAATTCCACGAAGGTTGCTGTACTCCTGAACAAAACTCACAGGCTGACTGTGATGCCAATCAAAATTTTAACTTCACTCCACAGGGGGGAAAAAAGGATTTAAGGTTAATATTTTGTGTTTCATTTATTTTGGGTGTGGGTGTGGATGCATGTTTGCCAAAAGGCACTGTGGAAGTCAGATGTCAGACTATAACTTGGAGGATTCTGGAATCAATGCTTCCCTCTAGCATGTGAAGTCCTTTTCAAAGACTGAATTCAGGTCATCGGGCTTAGAGGCACATTTCCAGCCCCGAGAAACGAAAGACTTTTAAGAACTCAGTTCTGTGATCCTGGGTACTGAATTTAGGAATGTGTTTTCTCCAAACTGAATCAACTTCGATTTTTTTTTGTCTTTACAAACAATTTCATCAAATCCTGTAACCCACCGTTATAGAGAGAAATCCTTAATTCTCACTGTAATCATCAGTTTTCACATCTCACTCACTAGCTATGCAGTGATAGCATATACATCTACACCAGAATGCAGGGGCATTTCTAATGTGTAAGTGAAATTTAATGCAAGTCTGTGTTTATCCACATAACTGTCATTTGTTCATTCCTTCAAAGACTATGGTACCAAAACCATTGAGGATATAGTGTATGGTAGAGAGACTCTTGGAATCCTGTGTCCAATCCTCAGATCCATAATGTTTTTCAAGTACTGACAGCCATTGATAAGCTATGTCTCTCTAGGACATTGAAAATAGGACAGGAGCCTTGATATCTTGAACATTGCATATGAACAACAGGGAACCAAAGGGGAATTTTAGACAATGAATCAAGTCCATGCTGTGGTTGTTATGAAAATCTGTGAAGGGGCTGGGAGGGACATGGAAGGGGCATGGGAGGGGCATGGGCAGGGGACATGCCAGATGCTAACTTAGGATGATATAGCATTGAAAAGTATCTAAACAGACAAATCCCACATAAGAAGTCAAGTAGCTGAGAGCTGAGGGTCATTGATTTAAGCATCTGTAAGTTTGAGGACCTGAGTTCAGATCTCCAGAATGTACATAAACATGGGTGGATGTGGTGATTCACCAGTAATTCCAGCCTTGAGAGGCAGAATCAGGATTCCTAGAGAAAGCTGGCTTCCAAAACTAGCCATATTGTGCTGGTAAGCTCTGGGTTCGATTGAGAGACACTGCCTTAAAGAAAAATAGGGTGGAAGGTCAATTAAAGATGATTCCTAACATCACTCTCTGGCCTCTACATGCATGTACACACATGTGCACATGCAATGTGTGTGTGTGTATGTGTGTGTGTGTGTAGAGAGAGAGAGACAGAGAGAGAGAGACAGATGTTCATGTATATATATAGAGAGAAAGACAAAAAGACACACAGAAACACACACAGAGAAACAGAGACAGGAAAAGTAATAAAAGAAAAAAGGAGTCAAGCAATTGAACATGTGAGTTAAGTTTCAACAAGCAGCTCCTTCAAAGGCAGAGGCAAGCATCACTTGAATTGTAGGAAAGAGGCTTCTGTACTTATAATGGGGCTGAGCTGGTACACTGGAGATGAATTAGAGAGGCCGGATCCAGTCAATGTGGATTTATGTACAGGGATTTTCAGTGTACTGCTTAATGAAGACACAGAAAGGAAGCTCTTCAACTCACACCAAGAGAATTGTGAATCAAGAATTTTCCAGGCACATCGGGGCTTATAGTCAGTCATCCTATCTCCAGGCCAGTGTAAAGAGTTTAAATTATATTGAGTACATCATGATCCCTTAAGTAGTTTTCAGCATGGGACGTGTGTGTGTGTGTGTGTGTGTGTGTGTGTGTGTGTGTGTGGTGTACGAATAAAATTTGCCTTTCATTTCATGACTGATCACTTTGATAGGTGACTCTTAATTTGTGGAGTGGAGATGAGTTTTAGAGACTATTCGATCCTGGTGGGAGATAGTGGCTTGACCAGTCACAGCACAGTAGATTCCAAGAGTCAGTAACATGGCATATTTTGTCAGTCGTGTAGAGAAGATTTTCCCTGACTTGGGTGGACGTAGAGGGGAGAGGAAATGAAGAATCATTCCCTACTAGGTGTCTACTATGTTTGGCCTCAGCCTCTGAATAAGCTGTGCCGTCCTTTGTTCATTGTGACAAACAAGATGAAGGTGGTCGGTGGGTGGCATCAGCAGTCTGGTCCTCTCTGCTAAGTTACAGATGGTAAGTGAGCAACTGGCATAGACTCTGCTTACTAACGCCATTCATAAAAACTCCGTTACCTGTTGTCTTAACCCTCGGTAGCATCATTTAGAATTTTCCAATACTCTATCAATGCAAATGTTTTCACTGACCTCCCATTTTATTTTTTTTCACTGTTTAGTGTTTGAGATTTACTAACATTATCAATTTCCTTTCTAGGAAAGCATAGACCTGGGGGAAATCATGTTCTCCCTTTGCTATTTGCCAACTGCTGGCCGTATGACCTTGACAGTGATCAAGTGCAGAAATCTGAAGGCAATGGACATCACTGGGTCATCAGGTGCGTGTGCACACAAGTCGGTAGTATATTCCTGTACAAATAATTTCACACATATAAAGTTGTATGGCTTTTAATAATCTCTCTGCTGTGGGATAACATGAAAGCAGAAGGAGGAATTACAAATTAAAATATTATAAATCACTTTTTAGGTAACATTCAAATAATGAAATCTTTGAAAACTATTAATGGATTAACGTTGAACTTTAGTTTTGCCTTGCCTTGCCTTTCTCCCTTCCTTCCTTCCTTCCTTCCTTCCTTCCTTCCTTCCTTCTTTCTTCCTTTCTTTCCTTCCTTTCTTCCTGATCTAATCTATCTAGAAATGCCTGATTCACTTTGTTCCCCCAAGCTTTTGGCTAGTCTGTTTGCAAAGAACGATCCTTAGACTTTCAGCTGTGAATCAAGACCATACAAAGATACGTTTAAATTGACTATATTCCCTTTAGCTTTCTGCAGAGAAGCAGATGAAGTGTAAGCTCGCCATGGCGCTTGCATTCTGAACGCCTTCCCAGTAAACTCTGGGAATGTCTAAAGACGCTACAAGAAATAAATGAAAGCCAAAAGCGATCTGTCAAGAAACTCTTGAGGGAAATTTCTCTTGGGAGAAAATTTGGCAAAGGAGTGAAACAAGGCGCTTCCTTCTCTCTTCCTCTTATGGTTTTGAACATAAACTTTTGTTGCAGTGTTTGCCTCGAGAATTATAAAGTGATACAAACCAGCAGGTGGCAAAGGAAGGGACCAGTTATTGTGTATGCTTTTTATGTGCATTCTGTTAACATCTCAAATGGGGACTTTATCCTCAAATTAAATTTTATACACTATATAATGAAAAGAAGATGTAGAAGAAAAATTATTTATCTTAGTGAAAAACTGTGGGTCAGTATATGTTGTTGAATGTCAACAAGGTGCCCAGCATGTTATTGTTTATTCTGGTCTTTTATTGTGTGTTTTGAACCAAGCAGAACAGTGTCAGAGTTATTTTGAAATCTGAAGTTATTTCTCCATTATGTGAAAGCTTTTCCTGACAAGCGTCTGTGTTTGAAGAGCATTGTCTAATTCTACCTCACAGCAGGCATATGCATCAGCAAAGGAGCCTGTGAACTTGTGAGAAGCAAAGAATGCCCTCAGCGCTGTGATAGGGGAGCAAAGGGGAACTAGCCCTTACTCTCTTCTCAAGAGGCTGAGACTCACTTAAAAAAAAAAAAAAAAAAAAAAAAAGGTCTTGCTTCCAATGTTCTTTCAGGTGTTAAAAAAAAAAAGTATTTCTAAGATTAGGTA
The DNA here is from genome assembly GCF_978045245.1 of Mus caroli. Classification (NCBI taxonomy): domain Eukaryota; kingdom Metazoa; phylum Chordata; class Mammalia; order Rodentia; family Muridae; genus Mus; species Mus caroli. Next base: position 14,456,351 of record NW_028227271.1, read on the forward strand.
CTAATGTTGTCCCCTTGCATGCACCAGTATGTATATAACTCTAATAACAAAATACCTTTTGTTCCTCAAAATATAGAAACACGTTTTTCTAGGGTTTAAAACGCTCAAAACACTTACTCAAAAATTAAAGTCTGAGTCTAAAGACTCATGACTATAGGAATAGACAAAGTAAGATCAGGAGTCTGTAACCAAATAACCAAAGTAAGTTATTTAATTTTAAAACTATTAATACTAAAGAGCTCACTTACACTTTCTTATTTAGTAAAAATGAAATACAGTGTTTTATGCATTACCACGGATGCTTTCATTTTAATAAAATGGCCTTCCTTCTCGTAGATCCTTATGTCAAAGTGTCTCTGATGTGTGAGGGCCGAAGACTTAAAAAACGGAAAACAACTACAAAGAAAAATACTCTCAATCCAGTGTACAATGAAGCCATTATCTTCGATATCCCTCCAGAGAATGTGGACCAGGTCAGCCTGTGCATTGCAGTCATGGATTACGACAGGTGGGTGGAGGCTGCTTGTCTGTGATGCAGATCATCAAATAGTCACAGCCAGGTCACATCTGCGTCCAAGTTATTCACTGTAACACCAGATGTAACTTAAACAACAAGGATACAATTCATCAGACCCTATAGTTCTAGTTCCGGTTTGGTTTCATCTCCAAAGCGGCCTTTCTAACATTAGCATGAGGCTGAAGCAAGAGGGAGTCTGGAAGTGGTGTGAAAGTTCATGACACACAGACGAACCATTCAGAAGTCGTTCCTCAGAATAACAAATATAGCAATTCAGAGTTGGCTTTACTGGAGGGGATACCACACAAGGGCACTGGCGCTCACCCCAGCTCTAGAATGAATCTGCATCAAGGGCCAGTGCAGCAGGTCTATGGGATTCATTTTCTGCACTGGTAAACTGTTAACATCCTGTGGAACTGGGGTGGTGATGGGAGGGAAGACACGTAACAGCCTGGGAGGCTGTGATGTTGCTCATCGCCTTTGTACATGACTTTGATGATAACTCTACCACTCACTTAGAACATGAGTATAAAATGCCTAAGAGAGTATTCATCGAACACTATGGGGAATGGTGGCAATGTGCCATTCAGCGTCTCGAACACAGCCCCCCAAAATTAAGTAGCTAATCAATTAAATGGGTTTATATTAAAGGAAAAGCACCTGTGTTGACTCTCCAGGGGTAACAAAAAGAATCTTGAATTACCCCACATTTCAAACCTTAAAACTATTGTAAATGTCTTCACAAACAACTCTGCTTTAGCAGCTACTCCTATTGATTTCTCAAAGCCATGAGGTTGGGTAAAGACAGCTGAGCATGTCATCAAGCCATTGTTAAGGAAATAGATCCTAATGTCACATAAATCAGGATTATAAACATTTCTATGAATATTCCTGCTGGGAAACGTCATATTGAGAAGAATTTTCATAGAAGAAGAGTAAGAAAACATACCTGAGAATCCTACAATCACACCCATCACTTTGATGCCTATCGAATCTCTTTGATACCTATCTATCAAGGTGACTCTGTAGACAGTCTTTCAAAGTCTTTCAAATTACATTGCTTTTCAAGAAACAAGATTATCAAGAAAGTTGTGGTGCAGAGACCTATAATCTTAACAGTCAGAAATCACAGGCAGGAGGTCCATTCTCAGCTACATGGGGAGTCTGAGGGCAGCCTCAGCTACATAAGATACCATCTCGAAAGAGTAAAGGGAAGGAGATCTAGCTAGTCAGGGCTTTCCTGAGAGACCAGCTTCTGCGGTTGACTCTTAGGAACACTTCTAAGTATACAGGGGTTTTTTGTTTGTTTTTGATTTTGGTTTTGGTTTTTTTGGTTTGGGTTTGGGTTTTTTTGTTTTGTTTTGTGTTGTTTTGTTTTTATGAGATAGATGATAGAGCCAGAGTCATGGGCTTGGAATTAATTGTATCATTAAACTCAAAGTACTGGGAAAACAGTCTTTACATAGTGGACTCTCAAAAATAGTAGTTACCCAAGTCCCAGGGGATATATCTACAAAACATTTCCACACCTAAGGCTTGGGAAACATTGCCAAAGAGATGGGTAGAAAGATTGGAAGAGCCAGAGGGTCAAGGAGTTTGCTGTGAGATTGGGTCTCCTTGTACTGTCAGAAGCTACGCCCATAAAATATCACCAAACATGACTGCCTAAGTGTGAGCAGATCAAGGACTACACCAACTGACACACCAAAGCGGAGAGAGAAAAACCCACTAGGCCCCAAGCTTACACAAAACACTATAGGCAACTGAGGAAAACGGGGAGAGAAAGCTGGTCTTGCTCAGGCAAAAGCACGCCAATAGGTTGTTCAGTGCCAAACAGCCAGCCCTAGAAACATATTTACAAGTAACATTACACAGACTGAGCAACTTTTATTTAGGAATATGTGTCTCAACATGCACACATGTGCATACAGTAGCATTTAACTACAGGAGCCAGGAATGTTAAGGAAAGTGGGAAGCAGTATTTGAGAGGATTTGGAGGGAGAAAGGGAAATATGGTATAATTATATTTTAATATCAAAAATAAAAGAGTTAAAATAAATATCAGCTATCATCGCTATTGGTTGCAGTGAAAAGAGAGTATAAATAGAAAATAGTTAATGTCAAACAATGTGCTTTGTTATGCAGTGAGAGATCACAGTGGGGGGGGGGGTAAACATAACCCTAGCCTACTTAATTATATTGCCACCAGTAGCGAACTTACTCTTATAATTTAGAGTCAGCAAAATAGAGACTTTTATGCAAAAAAAGTGAGCACTGCCCTCCTGACATACAGTCTAAGCACCATTACAGAGCAAGCCTTGTGAAAAGAGTGGGGTTTTCTTTGCAGTATGGGGGTTTGATAGGGCTCCCTCCCAGAAAGCAGTATTGTAAAAGTCGGGGGACGGGTCTGCTGGTGTTCCAATGCACGTGATCTCATTGACAACGTGGCAGAGAGCTGAAAAGGTTTGAGAGTGTTTTATACAATTTACTTTGCATGTTGATGTTGTTTAGTAAATTATCTTTGCATCTTTTTGTTGGCTGTTTGGCTGGCTGGCTGGCTGGCTAGCTGGCTGACTGGTTGGTTGGCTGTTTGGCTGGCTGGCTGGCTGGTTGGTTGGATGGGTGGGTGGTTGGTTGGCTGGCTGGCTGACTGGTTGGCTGGTTGGTTGGCTGGTTAGTTGGTTGGCTGTTTGGCTGTCTGGCTGGCTGGCTGACTGGCTGGCTGCCTGGCTGGCTGCCTGGCTGCCTGGCTGGCTGGCTGGCTGGTTGGTTGGTAGTTTAAGACAAGATTCCATGTACCCCGGGTTGACCTCAAAATTTTCTCTGTAGCTGATGATAAACTTGAAATTCTGAGTCTTCTGTTTCTACTTCTCAGCTGTGCCTACACCTGGCCTAGTTCATCTTTATTTAGGAATTTCCATTTAATCAAAAGGGGTATACAATAATCTCTTCTCTGTAGGGAATGTTTCAAATATTCCATACAAATGGAAAACAAAAACAGTAGTGAGTCTCATACTTTTCTTCCTACATATACAGATCGCCATGAAGCCTACTTTATAAATTGTGTACAAGAAGAGGCTAACAAAAATACATAATAAATTAGAACAATTATAGCAATATACTGTATGTATAAAGTACTGCATAATATTGGTGGATTATTTGTTTCTAGAACTTTGTGTTTGATATTTCTGACAGTGATTGACCATGGATCACTAAAGAGCACAAAAAGTGAAATCTGGGTCTGGAGACTACCATAACCTGCAGGACCTATTGCTTTGATGATGAGTTTAAAATTCTCATGAAATGTGTAACATTCCACTGGCTTTTGAATTGTAACAATGAAAATATGTTACTCCTCAAATCCTAGGGTGGGGCACAATGAGGTCATAGGCGTGTGTCGAACTGGTCTAGACGCTGAGGGTCTTGGGAGAGACCACTGGAATGAGATGCTGGCCTATCACCGAAAGCCAATCACACACTGGCACCCCTTGCTGGAGGTAAGGATGCTGTCACCACCTCTGCCCTCACTTACCGCTGATGCTTAAACATTTTCTTAATCTGAAAACTTTCATTTGATATTTCATTCATTCACCTGTTTGACAAAACATGCTATTGCTTTTGTCTCCGAGTCTTTAACACTGTCTAGTCAAAGTTCTGTGTGACTTGAGAGATTTAAAAAAAAAACATGCCTTGTTCCTGGGGTTCCTTGTTCAGTAAGCCTAAGAAAGGAGTGTGTCTTTTCCTTTGCATAACCGTAGGCTTTTGTCAGTGGCCAGGAGCCACGGTCTTAAGTTCATTACTCAGTAGGAACTGTGCTCTGGCACTGATTCATTAGGAAAAGAGCCTCTTTCCCTAGAGCCCCCCTTTCATTTATAAATCCTTAATTAAGCCGTGTCATCTGATGCCTCTGGGTACATCCCAGATGCAAGTCTGGTCAGAAAGAACATACAGAGATTTAAAATATCAAGACACCAACTTAGCTGTGGTCAAAGCCTGGCCGTGCTATGTGGCTTTAATTATAAAGCTTGGTGAATGGTTGACCTTCTCTAAGTTTCTATTATACCGCTGCAGTAGGAGCAACTTACCATGAGGACACAGAACACTATGCCATGCAGACTGACTCGATACCAGGTCTTGACATCTGTGTCCCTGCGTCATTACGTTAGGAAAGAGGATTACCTGTTTTCTCTCTTACAACTTTTGGTCAAGGTTGGTCTACTGGAGGTACAAAGTATTGCTTTCCTTAATGCCTGTCTCTCCCACAAAATCAGTTCGTAGAATCTCCTCAAGAGCCATGTCAAGACATTAATGGGTGTCCACAGAAGGAGAGAAAGGACTTTGTGAAGTTTCATAAAGTGAAACTGCCACAAAATAAATAAATAAAAATTTAGCCTTTTTAAGGAGTAAGTTGCTGCTTTGTGTATTAAGCTTTGGTTTTCAGACAGAAAAGACCTGCACTGTAACTGACTGTATCAGGAGGACAAGGTTTCAGTCTCAACTTAATGACAAGAATGAGACCCTGGCTATGTTAGGCAAGACATTTTGTGGGAATGGGGCAAACATTTCATGTTCAGGCAATAGAAGCAAACTGCTATCCCAGATTCCTGTTGTACGGATCATCTCTTGTACACTGTGTAAAAACACTTACCTGTCAATAAAGAGCTGAATAGTCAATAGCAAAGCAGGAAAGAATAGGTAGGACTTCCTGGGACACAGAGAGGAACTCTGGGAAAGAGAGGGTTCCAAAACATTGAGGAAGTTAATGTATGAAACTGTGGAGAGGTGACCAGCTATGTGGCACACATAGAATAGTATAAATGGGTTAGTTAAGTTATGACATAGTGATCTAAGAACATACCTACCCTAAGGCCTAGGCATTAATTCATAAAAAAACAAGCCTTTGTATCATTCATAAAATGGAGTGGACATAGAAAAGCACAAACAGTTATACCTCATTTATACATAAATGCCACAAAACCTTTCTTGACTTCATAATTAATGTAAGTCATAGGTCAGACACATACATAGACAACACAGATGAAGACACTTATGCAGACATACACACACACAGACAAACATGCACACACAGAAATATACATACATACACACAGAAATACATACATATATACATACATACATACATAGACACATATAGACAGACATACACATCCAAAGACACACAGATACATACACAGACACATATACACACAGACATATATTATTTTAGTTACTTTTCTATTGCTGTAAAGAGACACCATAGCTGGGCAGTGGTGGCACACACCTTTAATCCCAGCACTTGGGAGGCAGAGGCAGGCAGATTTCTGATTTAGAGGCCACCCTGGTCTACAGAGAGTTCCAGAACAGCTAGGGCTATACAGAGAAACCCTGTCTCGAAAAAAACCAAAAAGAAAAAAAAAAAAAAAAAAAAAAAGACCATGATCAAAGCAACTTATAAAAGAGAGCATTTAATTGGGGCTTGCATACAGGTTCAGCTGATTGGTCCATGCTCATATTATGGGAAGCATACAGCCAGGAAAGGTGCTTCATTAATAGATAGATAGATAGATAGATGCTTCATTAATCAATAGATAGATAGATAGATAGATAGATAGATAGATAGATAGACAGATACAGATATCCCATTAACTAAACTCTTAAAAATGCAGATATTCAAGGATGATGAGAATTCTCTGGGTCACTTGGGATTCCCACATGACAAGCTGGCCTTTTCAGTGTATGAATCCCCCAGATGAAAATCCCTTCCTGTTTTAAAGCAAAGGGAATATGGCCTTGAATTTATTATAATTTGATGCTGTAATAAAATATCAAAATCAAACTTGGCCTTTGGAAGAAAGAGCTTCTTTGGCTTATGGTTCCAGAGGAATATCCTTTGAATATAATATAGTGGAGAAGGTATATAATATATAATATAGTATAGTATATATAATATAATATAGGATATAATATATAACATATATTATGTCCTCTGGATAATATAGAGGAGAAGCATGTTGTCAGGAAGCCAGAGCCGGAAGCAGAGAGAACACATTTTCACCCCCACACAGGAAACAGAACAAACTTGAAGAAGGGCAGAGAGAGTTTAAACCTTCAACGCCCACCCAACAAGGCCCTGTGTACCAAAGGCTCATAACCTTTCCAAACAGTCCTTAGATATGAGAATCTATGAGGGGCATTTCTCATTCAAACTGTCATAAGTCTCTTAGGTCTACAAGTTCTTGTTACTCTTATGGTAATAGTATAGGAAAAATATTAGCCCAGCATGGTGTCGCACACCTTTAATCCCAGCACTTGGGAGGCAGAGGCAGGCGGATTTCTGAGTTCGAGGCCAGCCTGGTCTACAGAGTGAGTTCCAGGACTTCCAGGGCTCCACAGAGAAACCCTGTCTCAAAAAAAAAAAAAAAAAAAAGACTAAATGTCTCCCATAAAGTGTGGGACTCTTCTATAACCATAAAAGTTGCTGAATGACATTATTCTATATACTTTTTTATATCCAAGTACTGTGTGTTACAGGAAATATTTGTGTTTTCTCTCTGCCATGGAAGGTAAGTCCTGATGAACATGGAGGTTACATAGATCATCTCTTCAGACATTTGCAAACTGTGTGTGACTATCCACTGTTAACAGAGAGATACAGTTGCCATTATGTGGGGGTTTTCATCTTTATTGGATCATATATTGTGAAATTCCTGTCTTTCAGTTACCTGGCCGGGCCACCAGCTTTGATAGTCAAGGGTCCTGTTCTTCTCCCAGGCCACCGTCCACACCATAAAAGCCTCCAAATAAGACCATATCACAGAAAGATCTAGAACCATGTGTTCATTGAATCAGAAACCTGCACACAGAAAACACATGCGCGCACAGAACATTTGACTTCTTCATTTAAAATATACCCATGATAATTAATAACTTGATGCATAATTTCTCTTGGCTTATTTGGCTTATTTGTCTTCAACTTTGAGCATATTAATACATTCTACTTGAGTACTAATGGTCCTTAGTTACATACAGTGTTTTATTTTCATGTCTTCTCTCTACTTGCACAGTGTTTTAATATGTTGTAATTCTTCGCCTAAGCAAATAAGTTATTTGAGAAGAGAATCCACATGTATGTAAAAATTAAATATAGTTTATAACTGTGATGTGTGAAATAGTGAAACATGTCATTTTCAACTGTGTACACAGTTCTATCTGAACTTTTAATGTGCATACCTAAATTCAACAGGATCAACTCCTTCGAATCCTAACTAATGTCATGTGTCTGATAGTAGTTTTCTTCCATGATCAGCATGTTTGTCGTTGAGGTTGTCTCTCCAGCTTCCGTTCTGGGGACACTTAGCTAAGCTGCAAAATGAAGAGTCATTTTCGAATACAAATGTACAAAGCGATGCTGAGTGTCTGGTCAATGACACTACCAGCTTACGACATCTTACTGTTGCATTATTTCAGACGCCCGTGGTACTGCTGACAGATAGTTTTAAAACTCCTAGCAATCTTCTTACGTGGCTACAGTCATAAGTTTGTCTTTCCAGGTGACCCAGTACAGTGGTGTGCTTGTTCTGTAACTTGGAGCTGTCATGTGGCTCCTACACTTTTGATGGATCACACTTCATAGAAACCAAAGGTCCAGCAAAGTTTTCTGTGCCCACCGTCCTTAAGATAGACAGGTGTTGACTCCACCCACTCAGGAGCTGGTCGCTCATCAATAGAGCTAGACAGTCTTTCAAGGACGAAATATAGATGCATGCTATAAACAGTACAACTTTCACACTTATTAAAAATAAATGCATTTCAAAGGTCCAGACAGACAGCTCTTTAATGAAAGGAAGGATTAATGATCAGGCCACTAGAGGTAAGATAAATATATATCTATCTATATACATATATATGCAAATGCTTTTTCTTTTTACAAGATAGAACTTTCTTGGAAATCAGGTCAGCTTTTTGCAGTCTCATTTTAAGACCCTATTGGAAGGCGCCTAAATGGAATCACAATAACCTTGCTTTTGAGGTATGCATATTTAAAGCTCATTCCATAATAAGGTTTCTAAAAGGGAAGAAAATTTATATTTGAATTTTTTAAGCAAGCTCATTGGGATGAAAAAGTTTTATCACAAATTATGAATTTTTATATTTGTAAAAATCCCTTATTTCAAATATTAGGAAATATATTTTTAAAGTCTTGAAATTTCTCTCATAAAGATTCAATATCTGTTAACCAGGATGCAAGTATGTCTTGTATTAGTATTTATAGTGTAGACTCAGTTCTGCCTAAAGCTTTGGAGAAATGCCTGTGTCCAGGACATGAAAAGATGCTACTAAACTTTCCCTCATTAAAAATAAGAGAAACGAGCCAGGCGTGGTGGCGCACGCCTTTAATCCCAGCACTCGGGAGGCAGAGGCAGGCGGATTTCTGAGTTCGAGGCCAGCCTGGTCTACAAAGTGAGTTCCAGGACAGCCAGGGCTACACAGAGAAACCCTGTCTCAAAAAACAAAAAAAATAAAATAAAACAAAATAAGAGAAACGCATCTGAAAACACTTGACTATCCTGTCAAACCAAACCAAACCAACAAACAAAATAACCCTACTCATTACAGAATGACTCCAGATGACAACCTATCTTGAAATCTTTGTTTTACGGAGAAATGCAAACCGCCAAATGGAGAGGAAAACCCTCTTCCTCTTCGTGTGATAACATTTGGGGAGAGGTTTTATTAGTAGCTGTGGATGTGACATTTCTCAAGTCTGTAAAGTTTGCATTTTCACTCAAAACGATATCTTACAGATTTACAAAATCGCAGCTAATTTTCCTAAGAACAGGCTAAACCAACTTAACCAAAGGAAACTGACAGGTAGCCAGGATACTTTAAATATGAGGCAAGTAGATTAAAGTAAGCCCAGGGAGGGGAAACACAAAGTTACATGAGAATTAAGTCGGAGCATGGAAGCATTTACTACGCTATGAAAGAGATTAAAGAGAATAAGTCCACAACTGTCTTTCAGTTAGTGTGTGAGAGACGTTTTCTCAGTGATGCACAAGTTCATTAGAACAGCAGTTCATTCAGAGAAAATACAACCCTTACAGGGCTTACACAGCTCACTCTAACCTTACCCAGCCACACACAGAAACTTCTCTCTGCTCCTGAGCTAATGTTAGTTTCTCCGTACTTAAAATATGGTCCAGTGTTCCAGATGCCCTCCCCCAGTCCCCACTAACTTGTGGAAGGGCATGTGCATCAAAGCAGGTCGGTGCGGCAGGAAGCTGTCATTTAGGTATTCACTAAACTCCCGATTTCAGGGATTCATTCAGGGACTTACCTTACTTATGCATCTAGGAAAAAAGACTCAGTGTTGCCTTGTGGGCAGGACAGCACTGTTGCTAAGGACTGAATATGACAGACACTACTATGTGTCCTGTGAATAATCTTTTCACAAAACCAGAAGCTGATTGGTTTAGGGGGTCTTGATTTTTTTTTCTTCACTGGTGTGAAGATTCGATTTTAGTCCAAAGGTCTAGGCATAATCACTAGTTTCCTAATACACTTTCCTCAACAGGTCCTGTTTCCTTTCTCAGGCCACTGCGTGCTGCCCGCACTTTACCCATAAAACTCACCCTATTCAGACACGCTCAGTTCAGTCGCAAATGTTAGGACAAATGCCAGGGAAGCAGCGGCAGGAAGTGGAGCCAATCGCCTACCTACATATAGCATTCGTGGGGTGTGCACACCCGCTAGTTACTGCAGGGAGCTCACAAACGACCAATACTGACTCAGGGTTTGTATTAGAGCAAATGTATTTGAGCTACTAGGTTGTGCTGTTTAATTGATATTCACAACTGTGCTTACTCTCCTGGTGTGTTTATTCTTGTAAAAGTTTCCAGGATCCATAAAGAACCAGCAGTCTCTTGAAGCATTCACTTAATAGTTACTTCAGAAGTTAAGGGGGGAAAAAAAGTCAAAATTCCATTCCCGTGTCAATTCTACTATCTATAAAACAAAATATAATTTATTCCAGCATGAGATGTCCAAGCAGCCAGGAATTACTACAATAAAGGAACATAAAATTATAACACTGAACACAAATCAATTTCTTTCTACCTCTTCAAAAAAGACTACTTGATATTATTCTTTAGCAGAATTTCTCTGAGTTTTGTCATAACAGCTGTGATATTTCCACGCAGTTTATTTGCAAATAGCTAGAACACTAGGTTGGCATGGCCTTGAGAAACCATTGGGTCTTTTTGTTAAATGTAAAGAAAATAAGACCCATGTCACAACTTGGTTTTATAGCAATTACAGTTGTTCTAAGCTGACCTGGTTGGTTTCAGGGCTCGTAATTTTTAGATTAAGGGAATACTACTCTCAACAAGTAGAATTTTAAAAGCCTAAGATAATTTAAGTAACCATGTAATTAGTGAAAAGGACAATAAATCATAGAAAACAATATGGAAATGTAGAAAAAAGGAATTCCTTCATATTTTAACTCTTAGTGGACAGTAAATTCTCGAATATTGTTTCAAGTTTAATTTTCACTCAGTGACATAGCTCAGGATATGATTTATATGAGCCTGCTGTGAGGACCCAATATTTAGGGCAAAATGAGTTTAATATTTTACATGAGATAAAGAGCCAATGAAATAAAATGCTGATTCCAGAATGGTATCTCCTGGGAATTCTCTTAGCTAAGAATTTTTTCATTAAAAGATCAATATTTATTCAATAACCTGTCAGTTAAGATTAAGGTAACTACTTATCTTCTACCATTGACAGTTAACCAAAACCATACATATTTGAACAGTGGCGTTACATATTTGATCAAAAATGCATTTTCATCGTGGTTAGATCATTATTTTTCTTTTCATCATGTAACTAAATTCAAGTTTGATTGGGTAGCATGATAGTGTTACGGTACAGAAATAGAGAAAATCACTCAGTTAAGGACCAAGGTAAGCCTTAATGATTTACTTAAAACATTTGAATACTCAAAATAGTAACTGAAAAAAAAATAAGTTAAAGATGTTTAAGAGAAATGATATTATTTTGTATGTCTGAGATGATTAAATATACTCCTCCCGGGAGAACTATTTCTATAAATCCTATTTTTACCTCTATTGTGACAAGAGATATGAGTTGCTCTTGATAAATTTATATGGAAATGTTTTCATCTCAAGCCTATCTATGATAATTTTTGATGTAGACCGTGAGACCTTTTCCAAGTAGTGAGAGTGTCTGATTTTATCAGAGAATAAATGTAAACCATTGTCTTCTGACATCTTGTTGAGTTGCATCCACTGTGTAGAGAATTCCCCACTTGCCGAACATAGGATTGAGTTGTAGTCATTCAACCTCATGAGGTTTTTGTTTCCTGAAAATAATTTATTGAGCAGTGATGCAATTTACAGGTGAGTGGAAATTCATTAAGGTTAGATTAGTTTCAATGTTGCAACGTTAACGTGTGAGGTGGTTAGATTTCCTGAGGCTTTTTCCAAATAGCTTCTTGTGTGCTTCATCTGAATACTAAGAAAGGAAATATATTTCCATGCTTTGCTGAGAATTTTGTGCACCCCAATTAACTCTTATCTCCAAGATTATGTAAAACAACAAAATACTATATTCTGTAGAAATATTCATATAAAACGTTTCATAGGTAGGTTTCATCAAGATTGGCTGTTTTTCTTGTAAAGTCGTTTAAGCTTTGCATGTAAAGAATGCAGTAATATCAGTGTGCAGTGTTCGCTGCATAAAGGAGAAGCAGGTAAAACTCCAATATGTAAAATATTTGCATTTATAGCTTCTTCCTTAAACAAAGAAGTACAACACCCAGGTTGTCAACATTAGCTGTTATTGACCCAACAGAGCAATGACTGGGTTCACTTTCAAACATGGAGAAGTGACAGAACACTGTGAATTCAGAATCAAGATAAGTCAACGAGAAAAGAACTGCCTCCCATCATAAATGTGATGTTCCCTCTAACTCCTTTACAAGTAGATAGTCACCATGTATACTGGTAGAAACTGCTAATGTTCTTCTTGCAGAGCCTCAGGCAATTTAAATCCATCATAGCTCATCTTTTGGGGATATCTTTAAGTCATTGTTCTCAATGTAACCTTTTAAGTGAAGTGTGTGATTTAATACTTAGCCATTGTTTAAATCAGCGTCGTTGGCTTCTACATTATAGAACAGAAACTGAAATCTTGAAATTTGTGTTTCTGACTTTTGTACGGTGACCAGTCATTTGTGAACTTTGGCAGCTTATAATCATATTACTTAGAACAGCTATTTCTGCAAACCCTCTGAAAGATGTTTGCACATTGTGTTTTAGCATTTTTACTCTGTCTTCTTTAGAGTGTATGAACACATTTGTCAGGATCAGATGAATTGTGTAACAATGAAACCTCAAAGCTGTTATGAAGGGTAGTTCATAATTCCTTTTGTAAAAGAAATGGAAAAGCACTTGAAATATAATTTTACTGTTTCATATGTATTTTAAAAAAGAAATAAAGTAATTATAAATAATTTTATCCGTTACTTTTCTTAAAAGTCCCTTTTCCTGATTTAATTTTGCAAGATAAATATGACGCACTTCTTGAATATAAATTAAACGTAGTTTTCAAGATGCCCTTAATACTCACTGACGTGGGACAGAAAAAAACCAGCACTCTTCTGCACCATCATAAGGGGCTCTGTAACAGAGCAAACCCTACTAGGAGAAGAACATAAGAAGTGCACTTGGCTGATCCCAGGGTTGGAATGTAGCTTGGTCACAGAGCACTTGTCTAAAAAGCTTGAAGCCCTGGGCTCCAACCCCAGCAACACAACAAAGGAAGCTGTGAAACCTGGTATGAAACCCTTCAGCTATGAACAACCAGAGACACAGAAAAGCGACTGCAGTGGTGAGTTCTTATGAGTGGGGAGCTGTAGAAACATGGTAAACTAGAAACACGTGACTCGCTGGTGGAGCAACAACAAAAGCCAAAGTAAAAAATCTGGATGGAAACTGCAAACAATGTTGGTAAGTTTCCCTGGCTGTCACAGCAAGTAACAATATTTTAAAATATCCTTTTCTTGAAATTAAAAAAAAAAAAATCACCGGATTTTAAAATGAGCATAAATTTTGGTAATAGAAATCAATTGTCATTGTTAATGTATTTAATGGGGCTGATTAATTAGGAGCAAGGCTTTGGTGTGCTCAGTTCCTTGGGGAAATGCTTTTAAAATAAATTTTCACATATATGCTAATAAAGTATTTACCTTAATTGGGAAACCATACCTGAGTTGGTGACAAGCACTTAAACCCAACTGTGAGGGGGCTGACATACCTGAGACATGTTGATACACAAAAGGGCCACCAAACCCCACAGCTCCAGCAAGTGTGGCTCACAATGTATGCACTCTGTATGCATCGTGCCACCAGGAAACACAGAGCCAACCACCATCGCTTAGTAAATAGCAAGGCATAAGCCCAAGTAAAACCCACAGAATTACCTTAACTAGAGGCTATCACTGGAAATTAGAGTCAACAAGAACTAAAGTTCCGATCATTTGAGATGGTTAGATTGCCTAGAACAGACACAACACATGTGTGAACCCAACTTGGTTACACACTTTGCTCCTAATCTATACAAAACTTCAAATATGATAACATGACCATTTCTAAAAGTGGGAGAAGGTTGTATTGATCCACAGGGATTAATGACAGAGAACATTACTCTAAACTTTAAACTTTACTCAAATCGAAGCGTTGATTGTGTACAAGTCAGGAAATACCAAACTAAATTCTTCACGTTTCTTTTACATATACTTTTCTTTATCCCCAAATCAATTCCTCACCTTCATTTGACAACGATGGTCATTGCAGATGAGAAGTTAAATGGAAACCCAAGGTCATTTGTTTGGGGCTGGAGTTCAAATCTAAGTTTTTCACTATCAAGTACATATACATAGTATGACCCTGTGCTTTGCCAGGGGAATTCATTAAACAGACAATTATAGACAGAATCTCTTATAATCATCACCTGTCAATAAGAAAGCTTATGGCCAATGAGCTGAGGCAGGAAATAAAAGGTGGGATATCCAGTAGGATAGAAAGAATTCTGGGAGATAGTTTTAAAAAAAGAAAAAGGCACATAAGAAGACAAGGAGAGGAAACCAGCCATGTAGCTGAACTCAGGTTAGAATGAAAGGGATAATAAGAGCTAGTTGGAGAATAAGCCAAAGCTGATGGCCTAGTCATTTGTTAATACATAATTAGTCTCAGCCAGGGTCGTTATTGCTGGAAATTAAGAAGTCTGGAAGAAAAACTCATTTTAAAGGCAATAAAATAAAAGATGTTTTCCTCTTGGATAAACCAACAAGATGAAAAGCATGCAAACCTCCCTGACACTCATTTGCAAATGGGAATCAGCTGGGCCTGGCTGATCAAGTTATTGCTTGTACCAACTGTGAAACCAGCATCACTCTGTCAGTGATAGCTGAAACCCACTGGTGTCATATAATCAGTGTCTGTGTATAGAAAGGGGCAGAGGACTGGACAACCCTGATCTGACCATGAAAAAAAGGAAGGAAGGAAGGAAGGAAGAGACGGGGGAGAGAGGAAGGGAGGGAGGGAGAGGAGGGAAAGGGAGAGGGGTAGAGATGGAGAGACAGAGGGAATGAAAGAGAGAGGGAAGGAGAGAGAGACAGATAAAATGAAAGAGGGGGAGGACAGAGAGAAAGAGAGGAAGGAAAGAAAGAAGAAAGGAAGAAAGGAAAAAGAAAAAAAATTTTAAACTGTACAATGTGCCCAGTAAAATCAAAACCAAGATACCCAGTTAGTCATATTTCACTTTAATTTTTATTGTCACTATCTAGCTCAGTCTTTGCAGTCCCTTTTCTGTGTTTTTCTATATAAGCCTTGGTATGTATTGCAAAAGTATTGGTTAAGTATTCTATGGATTCCCATAGGAAGATTCTGCAGGGCACAGTTCTACCCCTTTAAACGTGTCTATGGATGCCCTGTAAGCTTGCTTGCATTCCTTTAAATGATTTTAAATAAGCAAAGTGGTAGCAGAACAGCGGGAAGTTCTGTAAAAAGTAATACAGTCTGAACTTCGACCCTTCTCTAAGGGGCACACAAAACTAACTCTATGTGTATCCCTCTGCCCCGCCCCTCCACTCCCAAGCTGACCCTGTAGTAGCTTTCCCATTGCAGGGACTTTGGAAATCCACTTTCCTCTCTTCCTCTCCCCTCCCTTTCCCTCCCCTCCCCACCCCTTCCCCCCCCTCCCCCTTCTCACAACCCCTCTCTGCTCACCTCCTGCCACTCTCTCAAAAACCTCAATTCTTACAGGACAGTCTCTTCTAAAAATTAAAAAAAATAATAAAATAAGTTTTAAAAAGAGAAAGAAAAAACACTAGGGGCTGGATCTGTAAGGAGTCTGGAGTTGTGTGACTATAATCAAAATATATTGTATAAATTTATCTCAAAAAATTAAAGAAAATATATCATTTAAAAATCAGTCGCACTCAATTCTCAGGTTCCTGGAGACCTTTATTGTTTAAACGAGAACTTAGCCGTAAGAAGAGTGGTAACTGTCAGGATGTCCTTCATGCTCAGGCATCTGAACACCCTTCTCTAGCTCTGACCTTGCCCAGACTTGAATGACTTTATGAGTTCACAACTTTATGAAATGTCTTGTTTTTTTTTTTTTCTAGTGAAAATGACCTTGTGCTGGCACTACAGCAATGCACCAAGGTAATGTGCACACCTTACACTCCTGCAATCTGTCTTTCCAGAACATCTATGGTATTCCTCTATCATGCTGGAAATAAAAACTGAGGGAACAGCCAACCAATAGCCACCCCAACTTGAGACCCATCCCATGAACAAGCAACAATCCCTGACACTATTAATAGAACTCTGTTATGCTTGCAGACAGGAGTCTAGCAGCAAGGCTGTCCTCTGAGAGGCTCCACCCAGCAGCTGACCCAGAAGGATGCAGAGACTCACAGCCAAACAGTGGATGGAGCTTGGGGACTTTATGAAAGAGTAGGGGAAAGAAAGGATTGCAGACCTCAAAGTGGATAGGAACTCCACAGGTAGACCATCAGAGTCAACTAACCTGGACCCTTGAGGGTTCCCAGAGACTGAACCACCAACCAAAGAGCATACATAGGCTGGACCTAGGCCTCCCCGCACATATGTAGCAGATGTTCATCTTGCTCTTCATGTGGATCGTAAACAACTGGAACAGGGGTTAACCCAAAAGTTGTTGTCTGTAAGTGGGATATGTTCTTCTAGCTGGGCTATCTTGTCTGGCCTCAGTGGGAGAGGATGTGCCTAACCCCACAGAGACTTTATGTCCCAGGGTAATGGGATACCCAGGAAGACCCTACCTACTCAGAGGAAAAGGTGGAGAGAAAAGGCGGAAGGATTATGGGAGGAGGTGACCGGATAGGGGCTGCAGTGAGCGCCATGTAAAGTTAATAAAGAAAAAATGAAAAAAGAAAAACCCACACCAAAGCTTTGGCATTGGTTTTTGCAGACTCTCTCCATATCCAGGATCTCTATTATACCCTGCTAGAAAGCAAGCAGTCTCCCCTATCAACCCTAAGTAGAGTTGCCCTGACGACTCCCTGAGCCTGTGCCTTTGCCCCATTCACTTGACTTTCTGATCTGGGGTCAGATCCAAGAAATTACCCAGAGGGTTGATGAAAGCTCAGAACCTTTTATGAAGTGCATTACAGATGCTATCCTTAAAAATACTAATCTAGAACTTGCCTCTGAGGCCATTAGACTGTACTTGTGTATCCACTTAACCTCCCAGTTTTCTCTTGATATTATAAAAAAATTAATTAAATTAAAATGTAAAAAGACGACTAGAGGGCGTTAGCTCAGGTTTGATGGAGGCAGCATGGAAATGTAACAAAGCACACATGCATCTTCAGAAGCAAAAGTGTCCTTTAATCAGAACGACAGAAGCGCCACAGTCTCTCTGTGGAATGGCTTGGTGATCTTGGGGTCTTATGAGATGGTAAAGGGAAACGTAGGGATGGGAGAGTCCACCTTCAGGTCAGTGCCCCTGCGGTCTGAAAGTGGTTGATCCCAGTGGGTTTGCCATGGGGATCTCACCAGAAGCTTCCACAAGTGTTGTCAGTCAAGTCAACCTTCCTATCCGGAGTTTCTCAGTCAACCTGTGCTTCTTAGGTAGTTAGCCCTTCATTCCCGACAAGTAAAAAGGAGGGGGTCGGGGGATGATGTATTTTCTCATTGGCTACTTCCTAAGGAAGAATAGTGATGGAGGAAGAGACTAGGCTCAGTTCCCAAAATCTAAGGGAACATAGGTGGGATTGATTTCATATAGCAGGAGAAGAGTTTTAACTTGGTCAACTTCAGAGGATCATGCTATTTCTATTATACTCTCATAAAGAAATGTCTAAAATAATCATTAGAGGGCTGAAAAATGATGACTTCATCATGGAGTTAACTGAGAGACTGCCCAGGTAAGTAGAGAAGTAGAAACGGAAGACAGAGAAGCCAGTGAGAAGAGATAGATGTCTGTAAGTAGGATTCCAATTATAGGGAAGAGCAGGGCATTGTATTGTGTCTCAAAGGGTTGTGGGTATTTGGCAGGGGTGAGTAGAGTCAGACACCAGTAGCATTAATATGTTACAGTTAATATGGTAGTAGAGTTAATAAACTGCCGTTCGGAATTGGACATAATACTACTGGAAGATCCAGCAATACCTCTCCTGGGCATAGACCCAGAAGAACTTCCAACTGGTAATAAGAACACATGCTCCACTATGTTCATAGCAGCCTTATTTATAATAGCCAGAAGCTGGAAAGAACCCAGATGTCCCTCAACAGAGAATGGATACAGAAAATGTGGTACATTTACACAATGGAGTACTACTCAGCTATTAAAAACAATGAATTTGTAAAATTCTAGGACAAATGGATGTATCTGGAGGATATCATCCTTAGTGAGGTAACCCAATCACAAAAGAAGTCATTAGATATGCACTCACTGATAAGTGGATATTAGCCCAGAAACATAGAACACCCAAGATACAATTTGCAAAACACAAGAAAATCAAGAAGAGGGAAGACCAATGGGTGGATACTTCGTTCCTCCTTAGAATAGGGAACAAAATACCCATGAAAGGAGTTACAGAGACAAAGTTTGGAGCTAAGATGAAAGGATGGACTATCCAGAGAATATGCCACCCAGGGATCCATCCCATAATCAGCCACCAAACCCAGACACTATTGCATATGCCAGCAAGGTTTTGATGAAGGAACCCTGGTATAGCTGTCTCATATGAGGCTATGCCAGTGCCTGGCAAATACAGAAGTGGATGCTCACAGTCATCTATAGGATGGAACACAGGGCCCCCAATGTAGAAGCTAGAAAGAGCACCCAAGGAACTAAAGGGGTCTGCAACCCTATAGGTGGAACAACAATATGAACTAACCAGTACCCCCAGAGCTGTGTCTCTAGCTGCATATGTAGCAGAAGATGGTCTAGTCAGCCATCACTGGGAAGAGAGGCCCCTTGGTATTATAAACTTTATATGCCCCAGTACAAGGGAATGCCAAGGCCAAGAAGCAGGAGTGGGTTGGTAGGGGAGCAGGGCAGGGGGGGAGGGTATAGGGAACTTTCGGTATAGCATTTGAAATGTATATTTTAAAAAATCTAATAAAAATAAATAAATAATAAATAAATAAATAAATAAATAAAGCAACCCCATCCTGCAATCAGGGCATTCCAAATCCCTGGTGAATCTATCATTTCACAGATGAAATATGGATTGCAATACCCTTTTCTTCTTAAAAGGACACTCCAATTACATACATTAGTATTGATTTAGGAGATGGAGGAGATGTTACTTATGGCCTAGAGAAGTAGGCCCCAAATAGCAAATTACAGAAATAAAGGAAGGAATTTCATGTTCTCAGCTCTAGGAAGCTGAGTCTATTAAGTAGCTGCTAGAATCACAGCATGAAATTTCTCTCAGTTATAGAAGAGCAACTTCCTAAGGAATTGGGGAAGAACTGGTGAGCCATGATCTCCTTTTCCCAGTCAAGAGTCAGTGGTCCACCCAACCCAAGACAGGAGGTTGGAGAATAAGCATACAAGAGTCTGGAGTGGGAAGGTCAAATCCCATTCAGAGTCAGGGTGCTTAAACGGCACTGTGGAATTTGATAACATAACTTAATATGTTCTGCTTTGGTTAAGGAGGGGCCTTGTTAGTCAGATTAGTATCTGAGAGAGAGAGAGTTTAAGGAATTGGGTTTAGATGTTTGAGCAGTAAAACTTGAAATGCAGAAATGGGAGAATAAAGCCTACAGCAGGAGTCAAAATAGCAAAGATGGGACCTTTTTGCCATTCTGCCTCATGAAGTTCTCTGAGTCGGTGAGACATTGAAAGTCAAAGTGTTGTATTGGGTCCAAACCTCAGTCAACAGGCATTCTAATCCCTTGAGTTTTGTTTTCAGGCAAATCAAACAGGTCCAGGAATAGAGAGATCTTGGACCACATTTCAGGCAGGGTAAGAGTGACACTGGTTTCTGATTTTAAAAGTCATCACCTACAACCAGAAAGTGACTGGAAAAAGACGACCAGGAAGCTGTAATGGGTGTCCCCAATTTCAGTGACCTAGTAGGCAAAGCTAAAGAACTCCTGGTCAGGACAAGTACATCAGTCTAGGGCACCTGCAATTGAACTGAACTTGGACCTTCCCTTGGTGTGTGGGTGTTTAGCATGCTCTGATTGAATGGTCAAAGGCCACAGCTCCAGGGTCCACATAAAAGAAAGAGAGGGAGCAGGAGAGGAGGGACCCAAAATGAGTATACATAACACACTCAAATCACAGAGGTTCTAAGTCACTGCTGACAGCCATTAAGCCCTAGTAAGCTTGGGCAGGGTGTCTTGGAGTTTTATAGGACAGAAAAGGGGGGAATTTGGTGATGGAAGAGCCAGTCCATCTGCAGGTCACTTCCTCCGACTGGAAGCGTGGGAGTCCAGCTGTTTGCTATGTGGCTCCCCTTAACAGCACCTGTCATAGGTGTTGTCAGTCAAGTCAGCCTTCCTACTCAAAACTTCTCACTGTTATCACTTGGGCTTTGGTAATTAACTCTTCAAAGGATAGCCCTCAAAAATACATAATTTACAAGGTTTTAAGGTCTTTAATGACTGTCTTAGTCAGGGTTTCTATTCCTGCAAAAACATCATGACCAAGAAATAAGTTGGGGAGAAAAGGGTTTATTCGGCTTACACTTCCATACTGCTGTTCATCACCAAGGAAGTCAGGACTGGAACTCAAGCAGGTTAGAAAGCAGGAGCTGAGGCAGAGACCATTGAGGGATGTTCTTTACTGCCTTGCTTCCCCTGGCTTGCTCAGCCTGCTCTCTTATAGAACCAAGACTACCAGCCCAGAGATGGTCCCACCCACAAGGGGCCTTTCCCCCTTGATCACTAATTAAGAAAATGCCTTACAGTTGTATCTCATGGAGGCATTTCCTCAACTGAAGCTCCTTTCTCTGTGGTAACTCCAGCTGTGTCAAGTTGACACAAAACTAGCCAGTACAATTGACCCCTTGTCAACTTGACACACAAACACATCACTGTTAAGCCTCAACCCTTACATTCTTATTCATCCCCAAGGTCTAAATAACTTTAAAAGTCCCACAGTCTTTACATATTCTTAAATTTTCAATCTCTTGAAAATATCCATCTCTTTTAAAATCCAAAGTCTTTTTACAATTACAAGTCTCTTAACTGTGGGCTCCACTAAAATAGTTTCTTCCTTCAAGAGGAAAAATATCAGGGCACAGTCACAATCAAAAGCAAAAATCAATCTCCAACTATCCAATGTCTGGGATCCAACTCACAATCTTCTGGGCTCCTCCAAGAGCTTGGGTCACTTCTCCAGCCATGCCCTTTGTAGCACATGTGTCATCCTCTAGGCTCCAGATGCCTGTACTCCACTGCTGCTGCTGCTCTTGGTGGTCATCTCATGGTACTGGCATCTCCAAAACACTGCATGACCCCTTCAGTCCTGGGCCTTCAATTGCAA
This sequence comes from Mus caroli, assembly GCF_978045245.1. Lineage (NCBI taxonomy): Eukaryota > Metazoa > Chordata > Mammalia > Rodentia > Muridae > Mus > Mus caroli. The sequence continues at coordinate 14,477,946 of NW_028227271.1, forward strand.
CTGAGACTGCACCTTCACCAATGGCCTCTCACGGTGCCGAGCCTCAGCTGCTCTGCGTGACCCCTTCATGCCTTCAAAACCAGTACCACCTGGGTGACCCTTACACATTACCAAGTCCTGCTGCAGAAGGAGTACAACCTTGGCTATCTCTGGAGCACAGCTCTTTGTGCTTTCAGAAAACACTTCCCAAAAGATGTCACCTCAATGATGCTGGTCTCTTCTTAATCACCGCTAATATCTTAGCTCCAGCTAACCAGCATCAATAGTCCCAGTAATGCAAAGTTTTTGCTTTAGTAGTTCTGATATCTTGTTAATCACAGCTGATTCTTCATCCCCAGCTAACCAGAACTACAGAATCTTCACAATCAAAACAGCAACGGCCCTGAAAAGAGTCTTTAATTTTCCCTCTGAAATTTCACAAACCAGACCTCCATCTTCTGCACTGTTCTCAACATTATCTTCCAAGCTCTTATACAACATCTGACAGAACTCTTAACAATGAATAGATCTTCAGTCCCAAAGTTCCAAAGTCTTTCCACAGTCCTCCCCAAAACATGATCAGGTTGTCATAGGAATACCCCACTCTGCTGGTACCAATTTGTCTTAATCAGGGTTTCTATTCCTGCACAAATGACCAAGAAATAAGTTGGGGAGGAAAGGGTTTATTTGGCTTACACTTCCACACTGCTGTTCATCACCAAAGAAAGTCAGGACTGGAACTCAAGCAGGTCAGGAAACAGGAGCTGAGGCAGAGGCCATGGAGAGATGTTCTTTACTGGCTTGCTTCCCCTGGCTTGCTCAGCCTGCTCTCTTACAGAACCAAGACTACCAGCCCAGAGATGGTCCCACCCACAAGGGGCCTTTCCCACTTGATCACTAATTGAGAAAATGCCTTACAGTTGTATCTCATGGAGGCATTTCCTCACCTGAAGCTCCTTTCTCTGTGATAACTCCAGCTGTGTCAAGTTGACACAAAACTAGCCAGTACAAATGACATGGAAGAAATTAGGAGCTACTCATCAGGCTCAGCACACAGCAGAACCTGTTGCCAAGCCTTTTAACCTGAGTTGAATACCCAAGACTTCCATAGCGGTATGAGACCAGGAGTTAGATTCCCTGGTAGCAGACAGATAGGGAGATGGGCCATGGAGAGGTCATAAAAGTGGCTCACTTCTCAGATGGCCACTGAGTTGGCACAAGAGACTGACAGCTTAAAACAAAGAGCAACCATTCTGTCTTTCTGCAAAGTAACCTATCCTAAATTGGGAAAGGAAACTCCTCAGAGAGTTTAGACCTCAGCCTCTGAAAATACTTCCCCCTCTCCAATCTGTGGAGCATAAGATTTCCCCCTACCCTTTAGTTCTTTTACTGGCAGAGAAAAACCCTAATCAAGATCCCCAGATTAACAGTGGAAGGGGAAAACAGAGTCCTCTAGCTTGTTCTCTGTCCCCCACGTGTATGCAGTGTCATTTGCACGTGCCTACGCATGTACACAAGTGCAATGAATGAATAAATATAATTTTTAAGAAAGAAAAAAAAATGAAACATCTTACAGAGGCTATGGGCCTCCAGATATGAGGTGGATCTGTCTACATCTCTTGGGTCTCAGTATCTGCACCAGCTTACCTTGATCCTTGACACCATGACCACTGTCTCTACCTTCAAAAGTAAGGGCCCAGCTTTATACTGCTGAGAACTATCTGAGGGGAATTGGGAGGTATGGCCTTGTTGGAGGAGGTGTGTCACTGGGAGTGTACTTTGAAGTTTCAAAAGCTCAGTAAGGACCAGTGTCTCTCTTTTCCTGCTGCCTGTGGATCTGGATGGAGAACTCTCAGGTACTTCTCCAGCATCATGTCTGTCTGTCTGTCTGTCTGCCACCATGCTCCCCTACCATAACAATCAACTAAACCTCTGAACTGAAAGCCAGCTCCAATGAACTGTTTTTCTTTCTAACATTTGCTGTGGTCATAGTATCTCTTCATAGCAATAGAACACTGACTACTACACACTGTTATCTTAAATTCAAGTTAAACTTAAAAATCTTGAGTACACGGTAGGTTATCAGGCTAAGTCCATACATCAAATGATCTCAAAGGATATCATTCACTTGACGGCAAGGTCCAGAAAAATTCATTCTCTTTGGTGTCAAGAGCTATTTTCAAGGGAAAAAAAAATACTTTTATGTGCCACTCAGTATCCATAGAGCCAAAGAACATCTTTCTGTCTTCAAATTAAGCCACCAGAACATGGCTTCTTTTAATTTTTTTCTTCTGAATTTTTAATAATTATTACCTATAAAGATAAGTTGATAATAGAAGTGGAACACACAACTATTCTAAGAGGAGCAAAAGTATCTGAAACGTATGTAGAGCAAAGTAAAGGGACAGAAAATGTTTCGGATAGCCCTCGGGCTAGTTATATTTGATGTTAATTCCCTTCTCCTGTGAGTGGATGTGAACAAGGAATGAGTCAGCACTCAGGTGATCTCCTGTAAACCTGCTTCCCACCTTAATTTGTAAAATAAAGGAGAGCTGTTGATCAGGCAGAGAGAAGGAAGGTGGAGCAGAAGGTGGGGAGAGAGAAGAAGGAGAAAATGGAAGAGGGAGAGGACTCAGAGGAGGAGGAAGAAGAAAAGCAGAGCAGAAGCACATGGCCTGGAGAAACTGCAAGTTCTAAGGGGCCTCATAGACGTGGAAGATGGTAGTGTATCAGTAGATCTGCCCAATCAAGGTGCACAACATATATTCATATTAATTGAGTTGTGTTTTCATTGATGGGGCATATTTGGGTTGGAGATTTACCACAACAGGAAGTGAGGAGGGATGGTGCAGGTTATGACAGACTGGGACAAGGAGCTGCACACCGTGCAAGAGCTGTTCCTTTAGCCTACGAAGCTTCCCGGCTAACAGTCTCCTATGTTCACTTCTGCCTTGGCCATGTGTCTTACACTCAATTCTTTTAGTCCAGTATAAATATTCTCTTCTAGGCAAAAGAATAGAAAGAGGAAGTATAAAACAAAAGTGTCCCTCTACATATCATTAACTAATAGAAGTGAGTCCAACTGATTTCTAGGAAAAGGTAGCTTTACAGTGCCACTTTTCTGTGTCTTCAAAAGTCTTCGGTTTCTCTGACGAATCAACACATCCACTGAATACACTTACACTGAGTATTTCATGTGCATATTCCAACTGCAGAATCACTCGTTTTTCAATATCTTTATCAGAATCTACCAAAGAAATATAAAACAGCAGCTAGTCCAATGTCATTGAAAGAACCCCGGAGGGCAAACACTCACTCAAGCCTCGGGACAGCCGCACACCCAAGAAGACACTGAGACCGAACTTAAGTTGTAGAGAGTAAGATTTAATAAAGCGACAACAAGAAAGCACATAAAAAGCACATAAACCAGAGCTCTGGGGTCGAAACTCATACACCCAGCATGGTGTAGAGGAGAATCGACGCCCGGCCCAAATTTTTACAGGCTTTTATAGGAAAAGGCCAGGGGAAAAGTACAAGTTTTACGTCACCAAGGGGTCGTGTCCTATATTTTTGGCAATGTACCCGATCTATTGGAACATTCTGGGGTAGTACCAGGAGGCCCCTATCTCAAAAATGTTCTTGGAACAGTCCTCAGTTAGGAGGGGTAGGACTAGGTTTGTTCCAGGAGACCCTTATCTAAAAAATGTTCCTGGAACAGTTTTCAATTGGGAGGGGGTCGGACTCTGGGGTGAAGAGTTCAGGAATGTACTCTGGGGTAAAAAGTTCAGGTGTCCAGTAATTTTCCTCTTTCATTCCCCACTCCTTCTAGTGAGTAATTCTAATCTTAGAATTTCAGAAGTCTATATTTTTATGCGGAGAATACTGCATTTACTCTATTTTAACATGGGAACAAAAACAGAATAAGAAGCATTAGTAAACAGAACTAGGCAGGGGCCCTTTTAGCGAGGCTTGAGGGTCTGGGCATGATGTAGGTGCACGTAGATCAGATCTCTGGCTGGAACTGGTGAGATGTCCTTGGGGTACCCAGCTCGTTCACTGTCTCGGCTGTTGGGATCCCTGGCGCGATGTCATCCGCGTACTCAGTCCGATCCTTTTCAGTTGTGACCAGACCACCTACAAGCTTTTTAACTTAGCATACAGATCATTATTATAACAACATAGGTTTAAACACATTATTTAAGACTATGATGGGCATAGGAGTCTCATAAAGGATCTTAAAAAGAGTAAAACTGAATCAAGAGGGAGTATTTTTAGTACGTTTGAATAGGGCATAGGGAAGGAACACCAAGTCCATGCCAGTCTCCATGATTAATTTTGTCAAGGTCTGTTTTAGAGTTTTAAACTAATTTTTATCTGTCCTGAGTTCTGAGGTCTGTACACACAATGTAATTTTTATTTGACCTCTAAATACTTGGCCACACCCTGACTTACCTGGGCAATAAAGGCAGGGCCATTATCTGACACTATTGCTTTTGGCACTCTGAACCTTGGAAAATTTTTCTTTAATAATTTTTTTGATGACTATGTGAGCAGTCTCATTTTTACAGGGAAAAGCTTTTATCTATTTTGAGAACGTTCACAAAAACCAGAAGGTATTTATACACATATTTTTTTCAGTAAAATCTATTTCCCAGTTGATGTCAGGTCTGTCTTTCCAAGGGAGGACTAGTTTTTTTTCTTTCAGTTTAGTCTTCAGACTGCCAGGATTATTGCTCTTTGGGATGCCTGTTTGGCGGTCAGATCTGCCATCTGATTTCTTCTGTTCACAGCATCTTAGGTCTTTTTTTGCAGATGTCAACAGCTTTCTTTGTCTGTATATTGTTCTATACAGTGGCAAAAGCATACCTGCTGTCAGTGTAGACTTTTCTTTTGTCATTTATAAAGCTTGTATCAAAACCACAAATTCAGCTTTCTGGGCTGAAGTCCCTTCGCCCAAATTACCTGTTTTCCATCTACCACTGCCGCTCCTGCTTTCTTTTTTTCCTTCACCACAAAGCTGCTACCATCTGTGTACCAGGCAGGCACACCTGGCCAAGGCTGATCAGTCAGATCCCTCCTCGTTCCAGTTTCTTTAGCCAGGACATCAGCACATTGATGTACAGGAGTGGAGTCATCCGCCAAGGAGCAGCAAACTCTGGTAGTGGGTATAGTCACATGCTGACCCAGAGTAAGCTTGTCAGCGTCTTTAACAAGCAGGGCTACTGCAGCAATGGCTTTCAGGCAGGAGGGCCAACCACTGGCGACTGGGTCAAGCTTTTTAGATAGGTAGGCCACTGGCCACTTCCAGGGCCCCAGAGTCTGAGTCAAAACCCCGCGGGCTACTCCAGCCCGCTCATCAACATATAGGGTAAAAGGCTTAGTCAGATCTGGCAAAGCCAGAGCGGGGGCTGCAAGCAGGGCTGCCTTTATGCTGTCAAAGGCTTTTTGGTGTTTTTCAGTCCAGGTGAATGGGACTTTTTCTTTAGTAAGTGGATATAGAGGGGCCGCCAGTGTCGCGAACCCTGGTATCCAGAGTCTGCAAAAGCCCACCGTCCCCAGAAACTCACGTACTTGGCGCAGAGTGGTAGGGGTTGGGATCAACATTACAGTCTGTTTTCTGGCCTTGGTGAGCCACCGCTTTCCGTCTCCTAGGTAGGTCACCTCGGTACGACATAACTGAGCTTTCTTGGCTGATACCCGGTACCCCAACTCACCCAGTTCATTCAGGAGCTTCTAGGAGGGCCAGAATTTTTTCTTTGTTTTTAATGTCTTTACCTTCAGCCAACCGCAGGGCTTGGGTTAGTGCCAGGAGTTCAGCCTTCTGAGCCGAAGTTCCTTCTGCCAGAATGTCAGAGCAGTGATGAGTAGGTGAAGACTCAGCAGGTTAGCAGGGGAAGCGAAGGTCACTTGTTCTGTCAACAAAAAGCTCTGATAATGTGTCCATCAGTCAGGGGAACAATTGGATAATGTTTTTTAGAGCGTTAGTCAGCCATCGGTCTTTTTTAGGGTCCCAATTTCTGAGTAAGAACCTCTTTGGCAATACCTTTGTTCTCAGTCACATCTAGGAGTCCCAAAGTTGGGGACAACATTAGGGCAGTCTCAATAGCATCTAAGGCCATCCAAGGTTGTTCTTTATTTTTTATACGAAGGGCTGTTTATCTTTTTAATTTAGCAAAACCTGGAATCCACAGTCTGCAAAGGCCCGCAGTGTCCAGGAACCTTTTAAACTTGCTTTGCATTGGTCAGTGGAGGAATATGAAACACAGTCTCTTTTTAGCTGCTTCAACAGGTGAAGGGTTTGGTCATGAGGGGGGCTCCTCTTCTTTTTGTTAGGACAGTCTCTCACCCAGTGCTCTTTTCTTTTTTAACAGTAAACACTTTGATCTTTAGCCAAAAGCTTTCTTTTGTTGCCAGGTACTAAGTTTTCTAGTTTCCCTGACTTTTGTGGCCAGCATTTTATTTTTCTTATCTTTTTTTAAAAATTTTCTGGCTCCCTATTTCTTACAGATCATTTTTAAGTGCTAGCATTATTAGCAAGTGTAGTCTTTGTCATTTATCTCTCTTTGCTCCTGTTTCTTAACTGTAATAGAGATCTCATATAATCTCTATATATATATATATATCTTTTTTGTTCCTCTTTCTTGTCTTTGCTTACTTTGAATGTTATCTAATTATTACATCTATATTCTGTCACTTAACTTTATTCATAGTTCGACTACCCTGGTTTATCTTTCTGTCTCACAGCACATTTCTGATTCTGACTCTGGTCTCTGTCTTTGTCAGCCTCATTTTACTGGTTCCTCTTTTCACTGTTAACCTATCTCTTTTGAGTCTGCTGAAGCTTTGCTCTCAGCTCTTTTTTGCAGACCTCTATCCTTTTCTTAACTTCTGTAACTTTTTATTACCTCGGTCAGATTGTTGGGGCACTTTTTAGTCCCACAGAGACGAGACCCTCATCAGAGCCTGGCAGTTAGACTCGCAGGTGCTCCTTACCTTGGATGTCTCCCTCACCGGAGCTTAGAACAGACTCACTGCCAGCAGCTCAGGGCGGTGCCTGAGAAGAGAAAACACACGGGGCAGAGAAGGGAGTGCAGCTCTCACATCTGGCTGCACCAGACCACTGATATTTCAAAATGAACACAATTTTTTCTGTTAACAAGAGACAGGATACAGGGGACAGGGGAATGAGAAGCAACCAGGGAACCTTGTGGCGACCTCAGATCAGACGTGGCGACCCGCTGAATTTAAGCGTATTAGTCAGCGGAGGAAAAGAAACTAACCAGGATTCTCTCAGTAACAGCGAGTGAACAGGGAAGAGCCAAGCGCCGAATCCCTGCCGCGCGCCACAGCACGGGAAATGTGGCGTAAACTCCTGGGAGTGGCAGAGGCAGCAATTTAACCATTTAACTACTTGATAGACACCCGGTGCTCTCTGCACTGTCTTCCCGCATGGCTTGAGCCCTTGGAGGTGGCGGCGGGACACAAGGGAGGGAGGAGTGTGGGCAGGCACCTGTGCGCAGACTCTGGGAGGAGCCAAATGAGGGGCAACTCAACCACTTGAGACACCCCCGTGCTCCCTGCGCTGTCTTTGGTGAAGGAGCAAGCAGTCAGGCAGGCACAAGGGAGTGCGGGTAGACTCTGGGGGGGGGGAAGCCAAAGGAGGGACGGCGGCTGTAGTCGGCCCCTCCCCAGCTGTGGCAGGCTTCACGGCCACTCCAGGGCGCCAGGCGGGACCGGCAGGCCGCCGCACTCGCCACCAGCATCTCACAACTCGCTCGCGGGGCGGTGCCTGCAAAACCCAGAACCTCAGCGCCACTGCTGCTATTAAAGCCCTAACTGCGCCGCCAAAGCCGGAAATTTTTTAGCCCAGCTCTGCATCTCAGAGCTCTTTTGAGCAGCCTGGGGCTCCCCAGCCGAGTGCGGACCGTGCGCCGCCTTTGTCCGCCGGTAGCAGCTGGTCTCGCGGCCGTCGCCCCGCGATGGCCCCGCAGCAAGGCCGGCTGGCGCTGCCCGCCCGCTGCGAGCCGCCGGTACCGCCTCGCCGAGAGCGCGGTGGGCAGGACCGGCCTGGTGGTTTGTTTTTTTTTTTTTTTTTCCTTTTTTAAACCATTGCTGACAAATTCTGTCCTGACGTCAGTCTAAGTCTACAGTCGACAAAGGGTTAACACACACACACAATCTGTCACGTGGCAAAAACCGCAAACAAGCACACTCGTCTACGCCTGGACTTATACAACCAGCCAAACGCTATTTTTGACTCTTTTTTTTCACACAACAAGAGCGGACACAAGACTGAGACAAAAAAAGAAACCAAAAACGGCGGCGACTTCCCGTCGCCTACAGGCAACTTACAGATTCAGATGGCCTCTCCAAGGCCGGCCGATTTAGACCTTCCACCAAAGTGATGGTCTCTTGGCCTTCAGAGGGGTTCATCAGGCGTCCCTGATCCTCCCCTATTCCACCTGGGACGTCTCCCAGGGGCAGATCGGACGGTGGACACCTGGGCACATCTGTCCTTATCCACCCCGCGCTCCCTCTCGGAGCGCGGTCTCAGGTGCTCATACTGAGCACAGAGCGTCACGCAAACCCAAAACTGCGATCGCACCAGTTACAGAACGGCCTACCTGGCCTCCAGAAACAGAACACAGACACCAGACCAAAACAGAACAGAAAATCTTACCTCTGAGTGGGCTCAGGACTTCTGGGTGGTCGCGCTGATTCCCGGCCAATGCACCAAATGAAAGACCCCCGGAGGGCAAACACTCACTCAAGCCTCGGGACAGCCGCGCACCCAAGAAGACACTGAGACCGAACTTAAGATGTAGAGAGTAAGATTTAATAAAGCGACAACAAGAAAGCACATAAAAAGCACATAAACCAGAGCTCTGGGGTCGAAACTCATACACCCAGCATGGTGTAGAGGAGAATCGACGCCCGGCCCAAATTTTTACAGGCTTTTATAGGAAAAGGCCAGGGGAAAAGTACAAGTTTTACGTCACCAAGGGGTCGTGTCCTATATTTTTGGCAATGTACCCGATCTATTGGAACATTCTGGGGTAGTACCAGGAGGCCCCTATCTCAAAAATGTTCTTGGAACAGTCCTCAGTTAGGAGGGGTAGGACTAGGTTTGTTCCAGGAGACCCTTATCTAAAAAATGTACCTGGAACAGTTTTCAATTGGGAGGGGGTCGGACTCTGGGGTGAAGAGTTCAGGAATGTACTCTGGGGTAAAAAGTTCAGGTGTCCAGTAATTTTCCTCTTTCATCATAAAGAACTCAAATTCTTAGGCTTCTATTTTGGATTTGGATGCCAGGGTTGTGCCCCAGAGGCAGAGTACTTGCCTGAAACATCCTTAAAGCTCTGAGTTTAATGTAAATACTGTGAGGCCGGGGAAGAATAGCTTTTTTTTTTAAAAAAAATCTGAATACACGGGTGGATACAAAAGTTCACCCACATTAATAAAAATGGCACAACCCACATAGAATTTGAAAGACTGATTTGTTTATAATCTAGACAAAACCAGGAGAGAGAGAGAGATTCTCAACCTGTCTTTTTTTTTCTCCATTGCAAAGACAAAGCATAAGTACACATTTGTAAATTTAACTGTCACCTGAACTAGGAAAGAAGGCTTTCATCTGGCACTGGGAAAAAGATTCTTGTGTTAGATAGACCATTTTCACTATCATCATGGTATTTATTTCCTCAAGTTATTCTAAGTCTCCAGCTCTATTATATTGTGAACTAGTTGGGCTATATTCACAATAATTTAGATTATTTTAGGTATATACATGATCATTCAGATAAAGAGGTTTCCTATAAACTTTAAGAGCATTTTATTTCTCCAATGTGTTGGGACTGGATATTTTCTTTTTCTTGGGGTCCAAGGGATCTGTCGTTCTTTCTCAAGCACAAGCTCTTATTTCAGATGTGGCTCTCTACTGTGGGAGACGTCAGGCATTAGAAAAGGCCTAGGAGAAATGTCCTCCAGTGTAAAGCAAAGCCACAAAAGCAGGGAGGACAAAAGGAAGACCACAAAGAACACAGAGAAGGTGGTCATCTCTGCTTGCGATCCTACCTCTGGCATCTAGCCAAGCAATACATAAACACCAGTGGAAAAAAGTCAGATCTGTTATTTCTTGACCCAAATCCAGAGTGCTTTGTCTCTGTCTACACTTACCCTCCTTCTTATCATGTTCCTATGATGCTGTTGGCTGCAACGGCCCTAGGAAGTGGTGCCCACCATGGGAATACTCAAACAGTGAAGCAGTTTGAATTTGGAAACAGAGTGTTCAAACTCAGAGAACACACTGACTCGTGATCAATAAGTACCAAGAACATGAAGAAGTCTGAAAGTGTTCGGTAACATCGTTTCTCTTTATTTAATCCTATGTTGAAGAGCAGTTAGGTAAATGAGGATGACTGAGATCAAAGTCTAATCATTATTGTTGCACATAGTACATGGTCTCCAGGAAAGAGACAGTCAGATCCTGAGAACTGGCAGAAAATAGAAAGAACTGTAAGGCCGGCATGAACAAAGTGAATTAAGTCCTGAGGACTCCTTCAGTCCTCAGCATGCGGTTACTGTTGCTTCGGAGTCCCTGAGAAACAAATTAAAGTTGCCTTCCAGTAGCCAGAAAGTACACAGATCGCTGCCACCTTGTTTGTTTTGTTGACTAAAGAAAAGACAAATTCTGGTGAGGCCTCTGAGTACAAGCCAGATGTAAAAATAAGACCTTGCCTTGTGCTGGAGCTAACAGGCCTCCTACTGTGGTAAGAAAAGCTCATGAACAGATCTGGAGAACACACAAATTAACATGCTGATTTAAAATTGATTTTACTATTCCTTTATGCTCCATTGGTGATCAAAAAATAAGGAAATAAACACCTATGTCTTATGATATTAAGAAAAAAAACAGTAAATAAAAAGGTTAAATAAGCATACGTATAAAAGACTTTTAACAAAAAAGGATGTATATATGAAGGTTTAAATCAGTGGTTCTCAGCCTGTGAACCATAAGCCCTTTGGGGGCATCGCATATCAGATATCCTGAATATCAGTATTTACAATTCATAACAGTAGCAAAATTATAGTTGTAAAGAAACAATGATATGGTTGGGGGGTGCACCACAACAGGAGGAACTGTATTAAAGGGTCACAGCATTGGTAAGGTTGAAAAACACTAGTATAAATGGATGTGTGGCATGCCCAGATTTACATAGACATATTTATTAATTAAATATATATTATGTTGTATATAATATACATTTACATGTGGGAAGCCACATACGCCATTACAAGGTGGCACTGGCTACCACCCATAAGTTTGGGTAAACAACCAATGTGCACATGTACAGTAGAGTTTTTTTGCTGAGTCACTGCCTGGCCCTAGGCATGCAAATGAGGTACTGAAAGCATACCCAATCGGGTGTAGACATGCCTCTCCTAGGCCTATATAAGCAGCGCCAGTTCTGGGGCTCGGGGTCTTTTTGCCTCTGCAATCAAGCTCTCCCAATAAACGTGTGCAGAAGGATCCTGTTGTGGCATCTTTCTTGCTGGCAAGTTGGAAGCTCACATTTACATATACATGGTTTTTGGAAGTTGGAATAAAGGTTGAAATGACTGGGTGTTTCCAGAATGGAAAGAAAAACATTTATAGATGCGGTGAGGACGTTAGTTATATGATATAAGGTACGAAAAAGTTAAGACTTAATGGTGACACATTCAATATTAAAACTTCAAAGTTCCAAGTTTATCATATTTATGTTAAACATCTACTTCAATTAATGAAGTTCTTCTAAGTTATTAATCTTCTCTTGGTAACAGTTATAAGAACTGGCTACTAATGCTTTATGAAAATAATTAAAATTATTATAACTAAAGGCTCAAAGTTTGAATTCCCTTTGGTCATTTTAAATTTGTTCATGTTATACCCCTAGTTTTTCAAGCTGCTTTCTTGCTGCCACTCCAACTTCTGAGCCTTCTTGAACTGCTTACAGACGCTTATTGACCGCTCTCCCTGTCGTGAGGATCTCAAAACAGATTAAGGCACGCAGTGATCCTGCTTAGACCAACCAACACTTATTTCCTTCTGCCAACTTGGGGAAAGTCATTATCTCTGTGGCGTGCTCTATAACCCCCAAAGACAAATATAATTGAACAAGCTCATTTATTACTAAAAGGAAAAAGTAAATATGTTAGCAAAAAAGGAGGGGCACTGTTAAGAATTAACTACTCAGGAGCAACTTGCTTAAGCAACTTATACTCTAAATTTTAAATTCTTTTTTCTCACAATTATACCCTGATAATTAAAATTAATTATAATTAGAATAAATGCAATTAGTATTATTAACATAATAATGTATGTTCATATAATAATTATAGTATTATAATATATACTGTTGGTATACTAATCTGTATTACTATAATTAACTATAGTAATTGCATTATTATACCACAACAATTTTGCCACAAAATTTGAATTCTACCATTAATTGAATTATTGTAGATGTATTTGATAGTCACAGACATTCTGATAAGTTCAAATCTGTGTCCAGTTTGGATGGAGCAATGGTACAATTTACAACGTTACAAAATATATTTGCCAAATACATATTTGTCCATTTGGCTGTGGACCAGCAGTCATAGCCAGTCATTCATTCAGTCATTCATTCTTTTCCTTAGACTGTTCGTGCTCCTAGTATTAACCCAGTTTTACTCCCAATGTGTTATTTCCTATAGAAGTACTGACTGCTAGATGGCCCACTACAGTAGAGGTTTGACACAATTAATTGTGACATGTTGCATTAAAAAAATATCTCCTCACTGTATATGTGCCACGCATTCTTATTTGTTCTCAGTGGACTCTCAGACTGCTTTGTGGGTGATGCTGCAATGAGCAAGGCGGCAGTGCAGATATCTTAGGAGGCGAAGGCGCACCCTCCCTTGAGTTGGTACCCAGAGGAGATTACTGAGTCACAGGAAAGTTCTACTTTGTAATCTCTTAGGAAACTTTGTTCTCTTTCCTATAAAGGTGTCACCAACCTACATCCCACCAACAGTGTGCTAAAGTTCTCAGTGCTTTTCCTTTTCCTCATAGCTGTTGTAACAGGGATGAGTTGATGCAGCAGATGAGAAGTATGATGTGAGATACAGGAACTGAAGACGTGTGAAGCCTGAGAATATAAAGTAACAGATATGCAGGCCAGGCAGATCTGGAGCCCTAGTGCACAGCACAGCTCCATAGATGAAACCAATTGGTGATAGCGCACAGCACACACCATAGATGAAAACTGAAAGTCATCTGGAGCTAAGTCAGATGAGAGATTACGAACTTTCTTTATTACAATAACCATTTTGCTACCGATGTGCATCCTATAATAACATGTTTTAAGCCATTCCCTCTGTGGTATCATGGTTTTTCCTGCTTTCGCTATTATTACTAACACTATATACAAATGTGAGCTTACCGTGTTTTTTAATCTTAATTCCTTTTTTTTTTCCACTGCCACTATGTCCTCATTGGAAAACAAATATCAGCTAAGAAAGAGGGCCACAAAGGAAGTATTCAATACATGCAGGGGAAGAAAAGAAAAGATAAAAGTATTCTGCAGGATATGAGGTCTAGAAATATCAAGTGGGGGTAGGGGGGTTCGCACAGGACAGTGGGTGGGAACGCTGAGAACTGGCGCCTAGCCAGAAGACTGACCTCACTCTGGCCAAGTCAAGTTTCCTCAGGGAGAGCAGTAGAAACGGTAAGGGGTACACCACTCTGCCTTCAGGGGAAAAAAGGTAAGATGGAGTCCAGGCATCAAAAAGTCTATGGTGAAAAGTTTTACAACTTTCTCTCCATCATAGAACACAAGCATATGAAATATAGAATTAACAGAGACCAATTCCTCCTGCTGCAAGAGCCAGGAGCATCTGAGAGCTGTACCATTCCCTGTAGAGCAGAAGTGAACTCTCACATTCACTTCATCTCTACTCCCGCTTACATGTCTCATGATGATTTTGCTTGTTTGTACATTTTGCAGTTAGATCTTGGAATTGTTGCTACTCTGCCCAATCTACTTATGACATTCTTTTTTTAAAAAATCTTTTTAATTTTTTTACTTTAATTATTTTATTTGTTTACATTCCAGTCATTGCCCCCTCCCAGTCCCTCCCTCCCACAGATCCTCATCCCATTCCTCTTCCTTGCATCTGAGAGGGTGCTCCCTGCCCCACCAATCCTCCCCCTTCCCTGGGCCTCAAGTTTCTACAGGATTAAGCGCATCTTCTCCCACTGAGGCCAGACAAGTCAGTCCTCTGCTATATTATGTGCCTGGGGCCTTGGACCAGCCCAGCCAGTGTATGTTCCTGGTTGGTGGCTCAGTCTCTGGAAGGTCATTGGGGTCTGGATTAGTTGAGACTGCTGATCTTCCTATGGGGTCACTCTCCCCTTCAGCTTCTTCAATCCTTCCCCTAATTCAACCACAGGGGTCCCGACTTCAGTCCAATGGTTGGGTGCAAGTATCTACATCTGTCTCAGTCAGCTGCTGGTAGGGCCTCTCAAGGGACAACCATGCCAGGCTCCCATCTATAAGCACATATCTTTTTTAAATTTGGGGGATTACAATATATTTACCACAGGCCTCATCCGGCCGGATCAGTGCCGGGGTAGCGGGAGCGCAGGGTTGCCTGACACCCGCCAGCTACCCACGAACCCCGCCGCAGGATTTTGGGACTGCTGGTGAGTGGAACACAGCTTCTGCTCCAGTCCAATCACGCGGGACCTGAGACTGCTCTGGTTGGGGAGAGAGGAATCCGGCCTACATAGGGCCACAACCCTCTTCCGGTCAGAAAAGCACCAGGGCAGCTGGGGCGCAGGGTCTGCTGACACTCGCCAGTTACCCACAATACCCGCCACAGGATCTTAAGACTTCTGGTGAGTGGAGCACAGCTTCTGCTCCAATCCAAGTGCTCGGGACCTGAGACTGCATTAGTTAGGGAAGCAGAAACCGGCCTGAGTAGGGCCATAGGCATCATCCGCCGGATCAGCACCGGGGTAGCGGGAGCGCAGGGTTGCCTGACACCCGCCAGCTACCCACGACCCCCACCGCAGGATTTTGGGACTGCTGGGGAGTGGAACACAGCTTCTGCTCCAGTCCAATCACGCGGGACCTGAGACTGCTCTGGTTGGGGAGAGAGGAATCCGGCCTACATAGGGCCACAACCCTCTTCCGGTCAGAAAAGCACCAGGGCAGCTGGGGCGCAGGGTCTGCTGACACTCGCCAGCTACCCACAACACCCGCCACAGGATCTTAAGACTTCTGGTGAGTGGAGCACAGCTTCTGCTCCAATCCAAGTGCTCGGGACCTGAGACTGCATTAGTTAGGGAAGCAGAAACCGGCCTGAGTAGGGCCACAGGCCTCATCCGGCCGGATCAGCACCAGGGTAGCGGGAGCGCAGGGTTGCCTGACACCCGCCAGCTACCCACGACCCCCGCCGCAGGATTTTGGGACTGCTGGTGAGTGGAACACAGCTTCTGCTCCAATCTTTAAACAGTGACAACGATAACAACTAACCCCAGAGATTACCAGATGGCGAAAGGTAAACGTAATAATCTTACTAACAGAAACCAAGACCACTCACCATCATCAGAACCCAGCACCCCCACTTGGCCCAGTCCAGGGCACCCCAACACACCGGAAAAGCTAGACACAGATTTAAAAGCATATCTCCTGATGATGATAGAGGACTTCAAGAAGGACTTTAATAACACACTTAAAGAAATGCAGGAGAACACTGCTAAACAGGCAGAAGACAATAAAGAGGAAGCACAAAAATCCCTTAAAGAATTGCAGGAGAACACAGCTAAAGAGTTACAAATCCTTAATGAAAAACAGGATAACATAATCAAACAGGTAGAAGTCCTTACAGAAAAACAGGAAAACACTTCCAAACAGATGATGGAAATGAACAAAACCATACTAGACCTAAAAAGGGAAGTAGACACAATAAAGAAAACCCAAAATGAGGCAACGCTGGAGATAGAAACCCTAGGAAAGAAATCTGGAACCATAGATACGAGCATCAGCAACAGAATACAAGAGATGGAAGAGAGAATCTCAGGTGCAGAAGATTCCATAGAGAACATCGGCACAACAATCAAGGAAAATGTAAAATGCAAAAAGATCCTAACTCAAAACATCCAAGAAATACAGGACGCAATGAGAAGACCAAACCTACGGATAATAGGAGTGGATGAGAATGAAGATTTTCAACTCAAAGGACCAGCAAACATCTTCAACAAGAAAACTTCCCAAATCTAAAGAAAGAGATGCCCATGAACATACAAGAAGCCTACAGAACTCCAAATAGACTGGACCAGAAAAGAAATACCTCCCGACACATTATAATCAGAACAACAAATGCTCTAAATAAAGATAGAATACTAAAAGCAGTAAGAGAAAAAGGCCAAGTAACATATAAAGGCAAGCCTATCAGAATTACACCAGATTTTTCACCAGAGACTATGAAAGCCAGAAGATCCTGGACGGATGTTATACAGACACTAAAAGAACACAAATTCCAGCCCAGGCTACTATACCCAGCCAAATTCTCAATTAACATAGATGGAGAAACCAAAGTATTCCACGACAAAACCAAATTCACACATTATCTCTCCACGAATCCAGCCCTTCAAAGGATAATAACAGAAAAAAAACCAATACAAGGACAGGAACCACGCCCTAGAAACAACAAGAAGGTAATCCCTCAACAAACCTAAAAGAAGACAGCCACAAGAACAAAATGCCAACTTTAACAACAATAATAACAGGAAACAACAATTACTTTTCCTTAATATCTCTTAATATCAATGGACTCAACTCCCCGATAAAAAGACATAGACTAACAAACTGGCTACACAAACAAGACCCAACATTTTGCTGCTTACAGGAAACTCATCTCAGAGAAAAGGATAGACACTACCTCAGAATGAAAGGCTGGAAAACAATTTTCCAAGCAAATGGCATGAAGAAACAAGCTGGAGTAGCCATTCTAATATCTGATAAGATTGACTTCCAACCCAAAGTCATTAAAAAAGACAGGGAGGGACACTTCATACTCATCAAAGGTAAAATCCTCCAAGAGGAACTATCAAACCTGAATATCTATGCTCCAAATACAAAGGCAGCCACATTCATTAAAGAAACTTTAGTAAATCTCAAAGCACACATTGCACCTCATACAATAATAGTGGGAGACTTCAACACACCACTTTCACCAATGGACAGATCATGGAAACAGAAACTAAACAGGGACACAGTGAAACTAAGAGAAATTATGAATCAAATGGATCTGGCAGATATCTACAGAACATTCTATCCTAAAACAAAAGGATATACCTTCTTCTCAGCACCTCATGGTACCTTCTCCAAAATTGACCACATAATTGGTCACAAAGCAGGCCTCAACAGATACAAAAATATTGAAATTGTCCCATGCATCCTATCAGATCACCATGGACTAAGGCTGATCTTCAATAACAAAATAAATAATAGAAAGCCAACCTTCACGTGGAAACTGAACAACACTCTTCTCAATGATACCTTGGTCAAGGAAGGAATAAAGAAAGAAATTAAGGACTTTTTAGAGTTCAATGAAAATGAAGCCACAACATACCCAAACTTATGGGACGCAATGAAAGCATTTCTAAGAGGAAAACTCATAGCTCTGAGTGACTCCAAAAGGAAACTAGAGAGAGCACACATTAGCAGCTTGACAACACACCTAAAAGCACTAGAACAAAAGGAAGCAAATTCACCCAAGAGGAGTAGACGGCAGGAAATAATCAAACTCAGGGGTGAAATCAACCAAGTGGAAACAAGAAAAACTATTCAAAGAATCAACCAATCAAGGAGCTGGTTCTTTGAGAAAATCAACAAGATAGATAAACGCTTAGCCAGACTCACTAGAGGGCACAGGGAAAGCATCCTAATTAACAAAATCAGAAATGAAAAAGGAGACATAACAACAGATCCTGAAGACATCCAAAACACCATCAGATCCTTCTACCAAAGACTATACTCAACAAAACTGGAGAACCTGGATGAAATGGAGAAGTTCCTAGACAGATACCAGGTACCAAAGTTGAATCAAGATCAGGTTAATGATCTAAACAGCCCTATATCCCCCAAAGAAATAGAAGCAGTCATTAATAGTCTCCCAACTAAAAAAAGCTCAGGACCTGATGGGTTTAGTGCAGAGTTCTATCAGACCTTCAAAGAAGATCTAATCCCAGTTCTTCACAAACTATTCCACAAAATAGAAACAGAAGGTACTCTACCCAACTCATTCTATGAAGCCACAATTACTCTGATACCTAAACCACAAAAAGACCCAACAAAGATAGAAAACTTCAGACCAATATCCCTTATGAATATTGATGCAAAAATCCTCAATAAAGTTCTTGCTAACCGAATCCAAGAACACATCAAAATAATCATCCATCCTGATCAAGTAGGTTTCATCCCAGGGATGCAGGGATGGTTCAATATACGGAAATCCATCAACGTAATCCAGTATATAAACAAACTCAAAGACAAAAACCACATGGTCATCTCGTTAGATGCGGAAAAAGCATTTGACAAGATCCAACACCCATTCATGATAAAAGTCTTGGAAAGATCCGGAATTCAAGGCCCATACCTAAACATGATAAAAGCAATCTACAGCAAACCAGTAGCCAACATCAAAGTAAATGGTGAGAAGCTTGAAGCAATCCCTCTAAAATCAGGGACTAGACAAGGCTGTCCACTCTCTCCATACCTATTCAACATTGTACTTGAAGTCCTAGCCAGAGCAATTCGACAACAAAAGGAGATCAAAGGGATACAAATTGGAAAAGATGAAGTCAAAATATCACTTTTTGCAGATGATATGATAGTATATATAAGTGACCCTAAAAATTCCACCAGAGAACTCCTAAGCCTGATAAACAGCTTCGGTGAAGTAGCTGGATATAAAATTAACTCAAACAAATCAATGGCCTTTCTCTACACAAAGAATAAACAGGCTGAGAAAGAAATTAGGGAAACAACACCCTTCTCAATAGTCACAAATAATATAAAATATCTTGGCGTGACTCTAACTAAGGAAGTGAAAGATCTGTATAATAAAAACTTCAAGTCTCTGAAGAAAGAAATTATAGAAGATCTCAGAAGATGGAAAGATCTCCCATGCTCATGGATTGGCAGGATCAACATTGTAAAAATGGCTATCTTGCCAAAAGCAATCTACAGATTCAATGCAATCCCCATCAAAATTCCAAATCAATTCTTCAACGAATTAGAAAGTGCAATCTGCAAATTCATCTGGAATAACAAAACACCTAGGATAGCAAAAACTCTTCTCAAGGATAAAAGAACCTCTGGTGGAATCACCATGCCGGACCTAAAGCTCTACTACAGAGCAATTGTGATAAAAACTGCATGGTACTGGTATAGTGACAGACAAATAGACCAATGGAATAGAATTGAAGACCCAGAAATGAACCCACACACCTACGGTCACTTGATCTTCGAAAAGGGAGCTAAAACCATCCAGTGGAAGAAAGACAGCATTTTCAACAAATGGTGCTGGCACAACTGGTTGTTAACATGTAGAAGAATGCGAATCGATCCATTCCTATCTCCTTGTACTAAGGTCAAGTCTAAGTGGATCAAGGATCTTCACATAAAACCAGAGACACTGAAACTTATAGAGGAGAAAGTGGGGAAAAGCCTTGAAGATATGGGCACAGGGGAAAAATTCCTGAATAGAACAGTAATGGCTTGTGCTGTAAGATCGAGAATTGACAAGTGGGACCTCATGAAACTACAAAGCTTCTGCAAGGCTAAAGACACCATCAATAAGACAAAAAATCCACCAACAGATTGGGAAAGGATCTTCACCTATCCTAAATCAGATAAGGGACTAATATCCAATATATATAAAGAACTCAAGAAGGTGGACTCCAGAAAGTCAAATAACCCCATTAAAAAATGGGGCTCAGAACTGAACAAAGAATTTTCACCTGAGGAATACCGAATGGCAGAGAAACACCTGAAAAAATGTTCAACATCCTTAATCATCAGGGAAATGCAAATCAAAACAACCCTGAGATTCCACCTCACACCAGTCAGAATGGCTAAGATCAAAAATTCAGGTGACAGCAGATGCTGGCGAGGATGTGGAGAAAGAGGAACACTCCTCCATTGTTGGTGGGTGCAAGCTTGTACAACCACTCTGGAAATCAGTCTGGCGGTTCCTCAGAAAATTGGACATAGTACTACCGGAGGATCCAGCAATACCTCTCCTGGGCATATATCCAGAAGATGTCCCAACCGGTATAAAGGACACATGCTCCACTATGTTCATAGCAGCCCTATTTATAATAGCCAGAAGCTGGAAAGAACCCAGATGTCCCTCAACAGAGGAATGGATACAGAAATTATGGTACATTTACACAATGGAGTACTACTCAGCTATTAAAAAGAATGAATTTATGAAATTCCTAGCCAAATGGATGGACCTGGAGGGCATCATCTTGAGTGAAGTAACACAATCACAAAAGAACTCACACAATATGTATTCACTGATAAGTGGATATTAGCCCAAAACTTAGGATACCCAAGATATAAGATACAATTTGATAAACGCATGAAACTCAAGAAGAATGAAGACCAAAGTGTGGACACTGTGCACCTTCTTAGAATTGGGAACAAAACACCCAGGGAAGGAGTTACAGAGACAAAGTTCGTAGCTGTGATGAAAGGATGGACCATTTAGAGACTGCTGTATCCAGGGATCCGTCCCATAATCAGCTTCTAAACGCTGACACCATTGCATACACTAGCAAGATTTTGCTGAAAGGACCCAAATATAGCTGTCTCTTGTGAGATGATGCCGGGGCCTAGCAAACACAGGAGTGGATGTTCACAGTCAGCTATTGGATGTATCACAGGGCTCCCAATGGAGAAGCTAGAGAAAGTAACCAAGGAGCTAAAGGGATCTGCAACCCTATGTTGGAACAACATGATGTACTAACCAGAACCCCGGAGCTCTTGTCTCTAGCGGCATATGTATGGAAAGATGGCCTAGTCGGCCATCAATGGAAAGAGAGGCCCATTGGACTTGCAAACTTTATATGCCCCAATATAGGGGAATGCCAGGGCCAAAAGAATGGGAATGGGTGGGTAGGGAAGTGGGGGGCGCTATGGGGGACTTTTGGGATAGCATTGGAAATGTAATTGAGGAAAATATGTAATAAAAATATTAAAAATTAAAAAAAAAACAATATATTTACCATATTCCCTCCTTCCATCTCCTCCCTCCAAGTACTCTATATATACTCCTCCCTTCAAATTCATGGTTTCCTTTCATTACACGTTATTACATACAAACTTTAGCCAAACCAAACAAAGGGAAGAGGCAATCCAAAGTTACAGCTAGAGATGACAAGAGAGACATTACCATAGATTCTGAAGAAATTCAGAGAACCATAAGAACATACTTTTAAAATCCGTATTCCACCAAACTGCAATACCTAAAAGAGATGGGTAGATTTATTGACAGACAACCCACTAAGGTTAAATCAAGATAAAGTAAATGATATAAATATGCCTGTAACACTCGGTGAGAAAGAAGTAATAATTGAAAATCTCCCAATAAAATGTGGCCAGGGACAGGTGGATTCCATGCAGAATCCTATCAGACTCTCAAAGAAGATGTAATCGATCAATGTGGCTCAAACTCTCCTGCTAAATAGAAAAAAGGAACCTTTATAAATTCTTTTTATGAAATCAGTATTTCTCATACTAAAACAACATAATGAGCCAACAACAAAATAAAATTATAGACCATTATCTCTGATGACACAAAAAATTTATATATAGTATTTGCAAACTGTGTTCAAGTACACATCAAATGATTATCTGAAATGATCAAGTCAGCTCCATCCCAGAGATACACTTCATAAATCAACACATGATTCACTACACTAATACACTAAAGGTCAGAAATCATGTGATTTTTCTCATTAGATACATGAATGGCCTTTGTTTAAAAATCTAACATCCATTTGTGAGAAAAGTCCTGGAGAGACTAGGGATACAGGAGACATAGCTCAATACATTAAAAGCAATATTCATGGAAGCCTACAGCCAAAATCATCTTAAGTGGAGTAAAGCTCAAAACATTTCCACTAAAATCAAAAACAAGACAAGGCTGTCCACTCTCCCCATTACTGTTCAACACAGTCCTTAAAATCTCAACCAGGCAATAAGACAAATAAAGGAAATAAAGGGGACACAAACAGAAAAGGAAGAAGTCGAGGTCAAAGTCAAAGCATCTTTATTTGCAAATCATATGATTCTTTATATGAAAGAGCCTGGGGAAAAAAAAATCTACCAGAAAAGTGCTACATCTGATAAATACAATGTATCAGCAATGTAACAGGGTATAAAATTAACCCTCAAAACCAATAGCTTTCATATATACAAATAAGAACCCATTTAGAAAAGAATTTAAGAAAGCTTGCCAGTCACTTAAGAAATAAATCTTGGAATACATCTAACTAAGGAAGCAAAATAGTTATACAGTGAAAACTTCAGAACACTGAAAGAAGAAATTACCCTAATGCGGAAAGATCTCTCATGCTCATATATGGCAGGTTTAATGTTGTGAAAATAGCCATATTACCAAAAGTGATCTTCATTTTCAATGTATTCTACATCAAAATCCCAATGCAATTAGTCTCAGAAATTGAAAGAGATTGATACTAAATTTTATATGGGATTGCAAAATATATGGGATAGCCAAAGTTACACTGAACAACAACAAAATCGCTGGGGGCCTCATCATTCCAGATTTCAAATTATATTACAAAGCTATAGTAATGAAACAATGTGGTACTAATAAAAATAGGCTCAGTGAATAGAGGACTCACTTATAAACCCACAGTTCTGGTACCCTCTCCCCTTGGCACTGCACAAAATTCTTTGACGACACTATTGATTAACCATTTGGTGGTTGGTTCAGAAACACAAGTTTCAAGAGTAGATAATACAGCATAGAAGGAAATATTCTGTAATTTGTTTTTTAAAAGAGCAAAGCTAGGCACGTCTGTGTGGATGGGAGGAAATTTCTTATACTTCTGATGTACAAGCATCTAGAGGCTCATGCATTGTCTCTTCCTCAACTGGGATGCTGGAATGGGTCTTTCTTGTATTTTTTAATCTCAATGGAATTCAGTAAGGTTTTCAGCCTGGCCCTGGGACAAGGGAAAATGGGACTCTGTTCTGCTCCATTGTACCCATTTCTCAGGAAAGCCAGCTGCAACCCCACTATCATCTCTCCTCAGTCAGGCCTAGCTGCTGAGAAGACACTGTACTGACCAATAGTACTTGTTCATTATTTTAGATGCCTTATATGAATTGAACTCTGTAAAATTTGTATTATAGATACCCAGCTAGCCACATTTTAGCCACAAATACATTGAGCATTAAATCTGTTTAAAATCGCTTTAATATAATTACTTGCAGAGAAGTCATTTAAAAGACTTTTAACAAAGATCAATACTGAAATAATTACTTAAATAATTACTTAAGTGAACCTTAGCTTTGTAAATTAGCCAAAGTCTGAAACACAAGCAGAAAAAAACATAAAACAATGTACTTAATGAAACATAATATAATCATAAAATGTTACTACTAGCAGATGTTCCGTAAGAATGTCTTACTGCTGCAGACACAGAAATTTGCTTCTGTTTTATGTTGTCTTTATTCTGGAACTTCCTAAAAAGATGGACTTGTTTTATTAAAATCCCAAACTGTATGTTTTGACAACTGAGGCTAGAAACTAATTTCTTTTATACCCTTATCAGCTTTGGGCTAAATGTATGTTAAAGATAGACTACATTCTCAAAATAGATGCAGAACAATCCAAGATTATCAAATGAATCAGTGTTCTGATGGTCAGAAGAAGGCAGCCAACCACAGGACAATTAGCGATCACCCACAGTATTCCTTAGACAACCATCCATTTTCACCCATTACATATTTTAAGAGCCAAGCAGCTTCATGCTTCCGCACTCTGAATGGTACAACTGTGGATAACTAGAAAAGAGAAACAAAAATTTAGATGTACTATGCTTTCGTCCAGCAGATTCAGAGTTCCGGGTATCACAGCGAGGTCTTTAGGTCATTGGTTCTGTGCAGGACTATGGATATGGGTCTAATTTCATTCGTCGGCATGTGAGCATCTGATTTTCCTGGCACCATTTGTTGAAGATAGTCTTGAATCTGTTATTTGATTTTGGCGGAATGGTCATTT
Source organism: Mus caroli (assembly GCF_978045245.1). Classification (NCBI taxonomy): domain Eukaryota; kingdom Metazoa; phylum Chordata; class Mammalia; order Rodentia; family Muridae; genus Mus; species Mus caroli. The sequence continues at coordinate 14,502,279 of NW_028227271.1, forward strand.
CACAATACCAATTCTAACAGCCCTTAGGGATGGGAGTCTGCCCATCTTCTAGTGTCTTCCCCAGTAGCTCTTTTCAGAGAGTTTACATTTTCACTGTAGGATTATTTAAACTCCTTGGTTAGCTTTAGCCTCAATCTTTTGCTATTATGAATAGGAGTGTGTCTATGGTCACTTTCTTGGCATGGCTACTGTTGGTATATAGAAAGTCCACTGAATTTTGAAAGGTGATTTTTATGTCCTACCACTTTGCTGAAATTGGTGATCATTTCCTAGCAGTTTTCTGGTGGAATTTTTGAGACCTTTTACCTGTCATCTGCAAATGGGGAGAATATGACAAATTTTTTTATTGTACCCCTTTGACTTCCCTCTGTTGTGATTTAGTTTTGTTTCGAGCGCTATACTGAGAAAGAATGGGGATAGTGGACAGTCAGTCCTGTCTCTTCCAATTTAAACGGGATCGCTTTGAGTTTGAGTTTTCCTGGGGTTGTCCTGGCATTCTTCTCCCTCACCTGAGCCTATTATTTGAAGTTTTGGTCTTCTCATGGTGCCCCACAGTACTTTCCTGTGTGTTTGAAAGCTTTTCTAATTCTTTTATTTCATGGGTCAATTCCTCTACTTTATCTTCAAGTCCTGATTGTCTGTCTTCTAGTTCACTTTCTACTGCAAGGCTCCTGTGCTTTCTTGTTGAGTTTTTCAATTCCTTCTTTGTTTAAGCTTGAACTATCCTCAATATGTCTCAACATAACTGGATTACCTTTCCTATTCATTCAGTCTTACACTTGGGGTTTTAGGGCATCACTCAGGCATTTATTCTTCCACAGCACATTCTCTTTAAGTTTGTTGAGCTATTTGTTTATGACTTCTTTAAATTCCTTGAATACTTCCATCAAGTTTATACTTTTTCTTTTAAGATCTGTGCCATGCAAAACAGACTCCAACACCCAACCCTTTAAATGCATTCTTTGCTTTGTAAATGATTTCTTTCTTTCTTTCTTTCTTTCTTTCTTTCTTTCTTTCTTTCTTTCTTCCTTCCTTCCTTCCTTCCTTTTTTTCTTTCTTTCTTCCTTCCTTCTTTCTTTCTTTTTGTTTGTTTTATCTTTCTTTGAGGGTTGTTATTATTTACCCTTTTCTGAAAGATAATGAGAAGGAACATGAAGTTAGGTGGGTAGGGAGGATCTGAAAGAAATTAGAGAGGGTAGAAACATATCATCAAAGTTTATTGTATGAAAAAAATTAAATAAAAATTTCTTTTCTTGAAGAATTTAGAATATGTTTTAATACCAATCTCCAGATGTAATGTCATCATGGTTTAAATACAAAGTGCTCCCCCCAAAATGGCTCATTTTCTGAATATCTGGACACCACCTGGTGGCAACATTGATAAGCAACTGGTTTGATGATCCATCAGTTTCATCAATGGAGTAATCCAGTCCTATGTTTATACTGAAGGTGCTGTTAGGAGCCAGGGTCCATTTGAGAGTGGGAAGTAGGTAGCTGGGTGTGTGCCTTTGAAGGCTATTTATTTTTCCATGACTAAAATGAATGTGTTTCCCGGGTGCCGTGAGGTGAGTAGTGCTCTTGCACTAAATTGTTTCTACATTGTCACTGCCCTGTAAACAACAGAGCCAGTTGGCAGCAAACAGACATCTCAAACTGTGAACTAAAACACGTAGCTCGTAAATTCACTCACACAGATGGCACATTGCAGCGAGCACTGTGCAGAGCTCCTGAGAACTGTGAAGTTAGAGAAATTGCTGCCTGTGAGTGTAACATAAAAGCTAGCAGTATGAGGAGCAACACCACCCAGCACAGGGGCCAAACTATGAAGACCTTGGACTGCCTTCTTTTCTCTTACTCTCTATGTTATTCTCTTGAAAGAGGGTCTCTCAATGAACCAGAATGTTGCTGTTTTGGCTAGACTGACTGGACAGCAAACTTATGGGACCTACCCATTTCCATCCTCTAACACTGAGATTATTGGATGCACAGCTATTCCTGACTTTTTTTATTTATTTAAATGTGGGTGATAGAAAATTTAACTTGGGTTCTTATGCTTCTTTTTGTAAAGTCTCATATCCATGGAATCATCTTCCAAGTCCAGGACTTGGACTTTTCTAATAGGTAAATGAGTTGTTTGTAGACAGAACTTCTTGGTTATAATTCTAAACACTTGCTAAATTACAGATGTGAGTTAATGAGAAGAATAGAATGCAAAAGGAAGAACGTTGTTGATTTAGGAAGATGATTCAGGAGAGCTTGTCCACATACTGAATCTAAGTAACTGAGAGTCTAAATGATTATGCCAAGCAGACACATATCAAGTACAAATCATTTGTTTAGAGTAGTGCAGAATAGAGAGATTGGGTCTTGCAGGAAGATTTTGAAATAGTTATTGGAATGGTATACAAGCTAAAGTTAATCCTGAAGAGCCGAATCATAAAATTAAGATATAATAAAGTTATATATGACAATATAAATATACATTTCAGTAAACACATAGGGATGTAAGGCAGAATGGTGTGGCCTGTTAGAAGGTACAAGCCGCATTCATGGATACTGAGAATCTTGGATGCAGAAGAGAAAACCATCCAAAGCAGTTGGCCCAAGAATGAACAACCCGAAGATTCCCTTGATCTCACCCAGAGATGAGTATGATGTGAATAGATGAGCAACCCCTGGTAACTCTGAGAGGCCATAGAGGTCAGAGACTACTGACCATCTGCCTAGAATACAAACACCACAGTGGAAAGGTTTAGGAAAATAAAAATAATGAAAGGTTTCATCAGAGAAGAGGTACCCCAGAGTGTAGTTGATTGTAAATCTGGGGTTTATTGATAAGATCTAAGCAGAGCAAGAAAACATGGTAGATTCAGCTTTATATCTGATGGGTGGTGAACCCTCAGCCCCAGGGCTGCTGCAGACTAGAAAAGATGCCCAAATCATAATGAGGATAGTGAGGCAAGTTTCTAGATCTGATGACAGCAACAGGATATTCCCAATGAGTTCTCCTCTTATTCAACTACATTATCCAACATGCATAATGATGCTGAATTTGACAATGTTAACAGCTTTCTGAAAATGGAAGACTAATGGCTCTTAGTCAGGGCTGGGAGCATGAGTCAGTTCATTGCCAGCGTGTCACTCCCATCTTCTGTGGGCCTGTCTTCAAAGCAAGCTCTTCGATATAAACCATGTTTTTATCTTCCCCTGCTAAATAGCATTTAACTTTGGGGGTAAATGGTATGTATTTCTTCCATATATGGAGACTTCAGGTGAGATAGCCAGCCTTCAATTAATCAGCTCTCCTAAGTAGTTTCTGACAAAAGTCAATTTATGCCACCCATTTGGGCTCAATGAATCATTGCTGCACAATTTTAAATTTTACCTATATCAGGAAGGCAAGGGTTGACAGGATTAACACTGTTCAGCATCACTTTACATAATAGCATTTGTTCACCTCAAATTAAAAGTTTTGTAATGTCAGACAATAAAGATACTGGGTTGTGGAGAATATCAGAAGAAAGCTATCATCCAAGCTTCTCAAGGGAAACAGCACTGAACTGAACTCTGTCCCAGGGTTCAGGGGATTCACTGATGCTAGGAATCTCTCGTTTGAATAATAAAACAACTTATGGAAAGAAGGGTTTGTTTTAGCTCACAATTTAGAGTATAGTTCATCACAGCAGGGAAGTCAAGGCAGCAGGTGACTGAAGCACCTGATCAAAACACACAGACAGTCAGAAGAAAACAATTCACCTGGTGCACAGCTTCTTCAACTTCTATGGGTCCAGGATCCTCCTTCCTAGGGAATGTTGCCACCCACCATGGGTAGGTCTTTTCACCTCAATGAGCATCATCATAATTCCCAGAAGAAATGCCAAGAGGCCCATCTCTCTGTTGATTCTAGCTCTGTCAAGTTAATGTCAAGTTAACATCAAGTTAACAAGAGTGGCCATAGAAGCTCATACCAGTTTCAATTCATCCAGAACTCCCTCTGCTTCACTAAACCAAGGGGAGTCAATCTGGATGTACATAAAATTCTCACAATACCTGGCACAAAAAAACATTCATGGTCCCAGAGATCTTTTTTTCCGATGCAAAAAGCAAGAGGAATTTATTGTTCCAGTGCACTGGGGTCGTCCCAGATCTGAAGGAGAAGTGGTAACCCCCAGCACCGGTTTGACACGTTTTTATATGGTTTCCAGGGGCAGGATAGAGCATCAGCAACTAGGCATAATATGATTGGTGGAACAGTTCATCCTTTAAACTGATTGGTCTTTAGGGAATGAGGTGACAAGGACTTCCCTTGTCTGAAGGTGGTCAACAGTCAGTCGTGCGGAATGTGTTCCCACCCTCAGGTTGGTTGGTTCCCACCCTGTGGTCTGAGAAATGGTAATTAGCCTCTCCCTTCTGGAGGGGCAAGTGTTCCACGACCTTCCCAAAGTTCCTAGACTGACCTTTTCACTCCCCTCTTTTCTTCGTGCATGCTTCAACCTTGTAGCTATTGTGGATAGTTATGCAGCTTATATCCCTGATCCTCTGCACTTAGCTCTTGATATCTTTGTCTCAGGACCATCAACTGTACCATCACCCATACTAGCTTTAATAAAAGCAGCTAAGTGATTTAGAATGTAAGGGCCAAAGGTCAGAAGCAGGAACAAAATGATCAAGAGTCCTAAAAATGCAGAAATCAAGGTAGTAACCCAGGGGGAGCTGTTAAACCAAGACTCGAACCAGCCCTGTCTCTGTTCTCTCTTCTGCCTGGCTAACCCTTCTCTCACCTTGGTCATTGAATCTTTAACTACCCCTAGAATGGTCTCCAGTATGTGTTTCCTGATGTTTCATAGCCCCAGGTAGCATAGAAAAAAATGGTTGGCCCCCTAACACTGATGGGCCTGATGCTGGCTTCTCCCATCTTCCCCAAGAAGATACACATATATGGGGGTTTCTCACAGGACACTTAAATTTGGTCCCAGAGATTTTTAAATTAATTATTTTTCTTGATGACTTCAGCAAGCATTATAAGAGAAGGAGAAAAGAAGTGGAATGAGACAAATTTAGAAATAAAGGGAAAGTAAAGAAGTAGGTTGTACAGAACACAATCCTGCCTGTGCAGCACAAACATAGAAACTAAAATTGTGATGACCAACAGGGGACATGTATAAGGAACAATGCTCAATCTCTTAGTGACATGTAGAGAAGAGGAGGAGGAAGGAATGGAGTACATAACTTGAGATCACTAGGATGATACCTGAATATTGAAAAGTAGGCCTAAGAAAGTACAATAGGAGGTACTGGCAGGAGGGAGCAGCAAATGTGAGAATGTGAATGCAGCAGGTAACAGACTTATTCGGAATTATTAAGTTAAAGCATGGTTCTGCTAGAGATTGAAAGTTGAAGTATACAACAGCTGTTATAGTTGATGTAGTAAGAAAAAGACTGAACTAATTTCCTAGTCTGCTCTTGCAGCTAACCCATTTGGGAAAAAAATATGATAAAAATGAGGGCTTGAGTTTCTACAAACTTTACCTTTTTTGAGAGATTCTGAAGGGAGGCCATTGTGTGTTCAGCACAATGCTGCTGCAGACACAATCAGGGGTCACAGCTTAGTGAGGAAATACATTCCTAATAGACAGTCCTCAGGTAAACAGTAGTATCCACACTATTGAAAATGCCCCTGTGCCCTAAAAACATAAATGACTGAAGGACAAGAGGAAATCACAGGAACTTCTGCTTTTATAAAATACAATTAAAAGTCATGATACATTTCAGTTGAACATTTTTCTGACTTTTAAGCATGATCAGTTACTCAATATATATTATAATTGTTTGACAAGTATCCATAAGCTCAAAAAAAGAAACAATTACAGGGGCTGGAGAGATGGCTCAGTGGTTAGGAGCACTGGCTGCTCCTCCAGAGGACCAGGGTTCAATTCCCAGCACCCATATGGCAGCTCACAACCATCTGTAACTCCAGATCCAGGGTATACAACACTCTCATACAGACACACATACTAGCTAGAAAAAACACCAATCCACATTAGATAAATCCATAGATACAGTATAATTGTATGATAAAAGTCATACTATAAGTACATCTGTCACACCTGCCTGTACAATGTTGCACCTTCCAATAGAGATACCAGTGTGTCTGATAGATGCAACACACACAAAAGGAGGGTGATTTTTCTTTCATGCAAAACAGATGGGTGCCCAGCTTCATTCCCTTATTGAAGTTCACGTGAACACTAAAATTGTTTGGATGTTACATAATAAAACTTTCCAAATCCCCTCAGAGAATCATTTTAAATAGCCAATACTCACATCCACAGTCTGTGCTACCTGCAACACTGAGGAGTCCTGCCTGTTTTCATAGAACCTTCACCTCTTGGTGTCAGACCAAGATTTTCCAACACCTTCTCTATCCTCCACTTGGCCATTTGCTGTGTCAACGATCAGCATACGGACTTTGGTGTCTGTACTCCAATCCACAGGCACACATGAAACAGCCCACTAAGCCCAAGGCTCACTTCTTTGTTAGAAGTGGGTAGAACAAATGTCTTTAGAGAGAGGATGGGTATGAAAAAGTACAACATAAATAATAATTTCCCTTCATTTCTACACATAATTATAAGGAGCCTTGAGAAGGGAAGAGGAGAGGAGAGGAGGAAAGGGGATTGCAAGATAAAGGGTCATACTTATATTCATAACAGTCCAAAGAATAATATTCCTTTTTTTTTTTTTTTTTTTTTGGTTTTTCGAGACAGGGTTTCTCTGTGTAGCCCTGGCTGTCCTGAAACTCACTCTGTAGACCAGGCTGGCCTCGAACTCAGAAATCCGCCTGCCTCTGCCTCCCGAGTGCTGGGATTAAAGGTGTGCACCACCACGCCCGGCAAGAATAATATTCCTATTCCTAAGACTAACATACTAATTTCGATGGCCTTGGATGTGGATCATTGATATGTGCAGGCCAAGGCTTTGATCCTTAGCACCACAGAACTTGTTTTCTATTGATATGATCACCATGTGTCCTATGACAGTATTGAATGGTGAGCTGTGTGTGCTCATCGAAAATTATTTTTTTGATATATTCAACTACAGAGTATAGTGAAATAAAATAGATGCTATTTATTCAAGACAAAGCTGATTATAACCATGGGACTCATTCATTGAGTGTCCTAGAAAAATTCTTCAGGGAAATACCTGGTGACTCTGGGTCCCTGCCATTTAGGGAAACTGCTTCATACTGTTATTGACGTTGTGAGTCTTGAGAAACTGCATACAGTACAACCCTCAATGATTTGAGCTTAGAGTAGTTGGCTGCAGAGAATGACCTACACTGGATCGTTCCTGACCCTCAGGAAACTGGCACGAGTGGAATGAGGTTCTGAAGGAGAATCGATGCCAATCATTTCCAAGTCTATATTTGTTACTTTTCTTCAGGGAGGAAGTTTATTTGGGCAGATGATTTCAGGGGGTTGTTGTCCATCATTCTGGCGAAAGTAGAGAGCACCTTCTATGCCAGTGGTGGAAGAGATTTCATATGGACTGGAAAGAAGACCACGGCAATTACACCTTCAGAGACATGCACGCAGGGACCTGCCTCCACCTCCTAAAGAACACCGTCTTCAAACAAGCACCACCAGCCAGGGCCCAGGCACTCCAGACGCGAGCTCTAGAGAGCGTTTCACAGTTGAACCATACATAACAAGCACCAAGTGCTGATTTTGCTAGTTCACTGAGAGCAAGTCATCGTTAACAGAGGAAACAAGCAAACCAGTCATCAGTCTTAGAGTGAAAGCTGTCGCTATCACCTAGACACTGACCGGCAGAGTGACTTAGAAGGAAAAGTTCTGAAATTTTTGTAAAACTTGTCCTCCGCCTGCTTCTTGAACCTACCTTGTGTAGTCAGTTATCTTCAGCAGTAATCTTCACTGTCATAAGAAACAAACACTCCTCTGTACTTCTTTCACTGTCCTTCCAGCCTTGTCTCCTGCTGTAAACAATTGCTACAGAACCCAGCTAAAGGAATAAATACTTCTTTTTAAAAACTCAAGAAGTGCGGCTATTCTTGCTGGGATGCCTTAGCTTGTTATTTGCTTTGGGTTTCGCTGGCAAACGCATTGTGTGCAAACAGTTTTTAGCATTTTAAAAAAACATATGTTCTTTATGGACTCTTGGCTCTTTGTTACAAAGGTGTCAAGAGAGGGAGGCATAAAATTGCTAATAATCATATGTTTTTATCTTAAGCTTTATACCTATACTCAACAAAATGCTTCATAGACCCCCCTTTGGTAAGAGGTTACATTTCGTATTACTGTTCCATTGTCGTGGTTTTAGGATGCACACATGAGGTGAAGATCCCATACCCTGGTGGCACACAGGACCCAAGGGTGACAAGCACAGCCAAACATCTGGGCATTCTGCTGTGCCTTGCTGAACCAATAAACCCCCCAATGAAGTGTGATGCAAAGCCTAATGCTTTTCATCCCCTCTGGCTTAATTCACCATCCTCTGCAGAACAATCCTTTTGATAAAATAAGTGCCACTCAAGCGTGAATGTTTTCAAAATAAAATTACTCGGAATCACCCAAATCAAACCCACAGTTTTTGAGCGTTTGCTATATACCAAAATTCTGCTGTGTGTGCTCTCACGAACACACATTTGTCTTCTGAGAACTCAGAATCTGATGCAGAAAAGGAGTATAAGTAAGCCATGCAAGGCAAACGTAATGAACTGTATAATAAGGTAAAATGAAGGATTTCTGGGAAAACACAAAGTGACCTGCCCCAAGGGTTTAGAAAATGGCTTGCCAAAGACAATCTACTGGAGCTGGCTCTAAGCAGAATGACTAAGAGAACCATTATGGGTCCCAGGTTTATTTGTTTTAAGTACACACATTTACAAAGCTTTTGTGGCTGAGCAGCATCTACACACAATGCTGGAATATTCATTAGCTATTTCAGTGCAAAGTGACATTAATTCTGAGAAAAAAAAATGAAATGTCAGGTGGATATAGAGATGAACGAGCACAATGGAATAAATAATTCTGGCCACCTGGCCTGGTTTGCAGAACTTGTGTTTTCCAGGGCAGGTGTCCAGGATGATCCATGGGCATTGAGCCACTACCATGAACACTGTTGCCTATTTTCAACCACCAATCTAAAAAATACGATAGTCATATAATAATGAGGAGAGAGACAAACAAAAATTTAATCAACACAAACTATTTCCAGTCTTAAATTTTTAATTATCCTGTTTTTTGTTATATAAAAGAAAAGTTTCATGGCAATTGTCTGTTTTTCCCCTTTTGTTGAAATTAGATTTTTTTTTCATACAATATATTGCGATTATGGCCTCCTCTCCCCCTACTCCTCATAGCTCCTCCCCTCCCATTTGGATCCAACCTCTTTCTGTCTATCCTTAGAAAACAGCTAAGCATATAAGGAATAAAAATAATACATAAGTTATTTCAAAACCAGACAAATCAGAATATGACAAAACAAGAAAAAGAACTAAAGAAAAAGCACTAGAAATGTGTATAGATGCAAAGACCCACACAATCACTCACACACACACACACTCACAGAATCCCATAAAAAAAAAAAAAAAATCGGTGTCTCCCGCGCCAGCTACGCCGCTGTGGCTGTCACTATGGCTCATTACAAAGCCGCCGACTCCAAGCGCGAGCAGTTCCGGAGGTACTTGGAGAAGTTGTGGGTGCTGGACACGCTGACGAAAGTGTTGGTAGCCTTATATGAAGAACCAGAGAAGCCCACCAGTGCTCTGGATTTTTTAAAGCATCACTTAGGAGCTGCTACCCCGGAAAACCCAGAAATAGAGCTGCTTTTCCTAGAATTGGCAGAAATGAAAGAGAAATATGAAGCTGCTGTAGAAGAAAATAAAAAACTGAAAGCAAAGCTTGTTCAGTATGAACCACCTCAGGAGGAGAAGCGTGCGGAATAGGATTCTTCTCAGTTGAAAAGACACTGAAAACTGGTTTTGTATCACTTGAATAGCTTGTATAGTATATGATCTTTCCTGAAAAGATGCTATAAACTTTTAATATGTTAAATCCACTCATCACACTTTAATGTTATAAACACATATACATAGAATCACCAATAAAAACTCAATATAACTTTCTTTGGGTCTTAAAGCAGGAGAATCCAAAGTAGATCTTGAAGAAAAGCTAAAGAGCCACATAACTTTTTACCTTAAAAGACATTTTATTTATTATCCAGTTAGGAATGATGGTACTGGTTGTATTTTAGCTAGGAGATTTAGCATGGAGCTGTTCCTTGGTCCAGGGCTTGAGCATAGTAGGCACACTCATTCTTGACAGCATCTATTCCTGTGGACAGCTGGACACATCTGTGATGTACAATGCTTTTGCATGGGCTTCCATGCATCTTCTGCTCTTTTATAGAAATATAGTACAAATTACTCTTCTTTACCACCACTTTGCCTTAGATCACTGTGTGTGCCAGTATGGACTCTGACACCACGTTTTCTTTCTATGCAATCCTGCCCATCTGATAATGCTGCCTTGCTGTGTGTGCTTTAGTGCATTCTGGTTGCACATTAGTCTGTGTCGTTTTCAATTTGTGTAATGCTGCAGCTACCTTGATTGTAATTTACATAGCTTCCAAAAGTACTACACTCTTACCCTGCCTGCCTTCCTTCTTTAGTTGAGCACAGAAGAGAGATAAAATTCTGAGTTCATATACAAACTGGGATGGGAAAGGAGATGAACCATTATGTCACAGATCATTATAGTATGTAATTATACAGTGATTTCTTTTCCCTCAAACATATTTTTTTGAGCCTTGAATTCATTTTATCTTTATTATCCCTGTGAAGTAGGTAGGTAGTGACGGGAAGGTTGGGAGTTGAGTTTTTAGGCCAAAGACTGACATACAGCTTTGTTGCTAACTGTAGAAACCTGGGCAGGTCAGTTAATGGTTTGGAGATTCACTATCCTCATCTGTACCATGAAAACATTTGCTGCCTACCTCACAGGGTTGTTGTGAGGTCAAATGAGAGAATGTATATGAAAGATTTGTAAATGGTAAAAAAAAAAAAAAAATCGCTGGAGAGATGGCTCAGTGGTTAAGAGCACTGACTGCTCTTCCAGAGATCCTGAATTCAATTCCCAGTAACCACACAGTGGCTCACAATCATCTGTAATGGGATCCGATGCCCTCTTCTGGTATTCCTGAAGATAGCTACAGTGTACTCATACACACACACACCAAAAAAAAAAAAAAAAAAAAAACTAAATGGAATCCATAGTGAATATGCAAAGAACCTGTAAAGTTAAGAAATAAAACAAGCAGAATACATAAACAACAACAATAAAAAAAATGCCCTGACTTAACATTATGAAACTAACAACCTCCAAAGATACCTCTGAGTTGTTTTGTGTTGGCCATCTACTGTTGGGCATAGAGCTTACCCTTAGGATTGGTTTGTTTCCCGAGTAAGACTCCCTTGGAGAAAACTAATTTTTTATTTGCAAGTAGTTTCAATTGGAGATGATTTCTGGTTTAGGAATGGGGAATTGTGTCCACTTCCTTCTGCTCTAAGACCCATCTGGTGCCCTGTGCATGCTGCCACAGTCTGTGTGTTCATATATGTGCCAGTTCTGTTGTGTCTGGGAGGCTATTACACCTTGTGTCCTCCATCCTTTCTGGCTCCTGTACCACTTCTGCCTCCTCTTCCACATAGGTCATCGAACCCTTAGGGGTGGGATTTGATGAAGGCATCTCTTTTAGATCTCTTACTCTATATGTTGTCTGGCTATGGGTCTCTGTGTTTTTTCCCATGTGTTGCAGGAGAAAATTGCTTTGATGATGGCTGAGCAATGCACTGTTCTATGAGTATAGACGAATATCATTAAGAGTTGTTTTATTGCTATATTCCTGTAGCAGTACAGTAGTATTTGGTTTTCCCCTGGATCCCTGCCCTATCAAGTCTCATGTTCTTATCACTCAAGCAGCACTGGGTATGGCTGGGTTTGCCCATCTCATGAAGTGGGCAAAATTCAAATCAGATATTGATTGACTATTCCCAAGAACTTTGTGCTAGTATCACACCAGTGTATCTTGCAGGCAGATCACTCTTGTAGTTCAAAGGGTTTGTAGCTGGGTTGGTAGTTATCTTTACACTTTGGTGGCATGCAGAGTACCTTCCAGAGCCATGAATGAGGCATGCAGAGTACCTTCCCGAGTCTGTAGGGATGAAGGCTTTTAGGTAGGCACCAGCTCAAGTTCTCTCCATGTTCAATGAGTTGTCTGGGTGGCTGTCCTCTGTAATAGAGTCTTGACATCAGTTTATGAGAGCCTCCAATAGCCATGGCAATAGCTTAGGTTGTTTGGGGGTTCCTATAGAAATCCTATGGCCAATAAAATGATTAGATATAAATGATAACTGATGTTACATTTTATTATGTTATAGAGAGATAATACATATATAATACATGTATGTTATTTATATGTTGTTATATGTATTATATTTTACTCTATATATATTATACGATACATGTATATTATAAAAATCTCTACTGTACTGTTTCCATTTGACTCCCCAAATGGCCACTAGTTTAAGCTGTCCTACCTGTATTCCCTCCATGACCCCTTTTTCTCTCCCTCCTTTTTTCTCTCCCCCTTCTTGTTGTACACTCCAATTCTAATTCCTCCCCACAGCCATCCATATCTATCTGTTTTATTTCACACTTTTAGGGAGATCCATTCCTCACCCTAGTCTCTTACTCTATACCTAACCTCTGTGGTTGTCAAAGACTTAGCAAATAACATCCTTATATAAGCAAATACACACCATAACAAATGTTACCTCACTCACTTTTTTTTTCTACCTTTACCCATTTACTGCCTATTTCACTATTTCAATGTTTTAAATGCTGATGATATTCCACTATGTAAATGAACCACATTTTTATCTGTTCATCTGTTGACAGGCATCTACACTGTCTCCAATTTCTTGTTATTTTGAATAGAGCAGCAATAAACATGGTTTAATAAGCATCTCTGCAGTAGGATGAGTCATTCTCTATGAATATGCCAAGGATGTTCTAGCTTGATCTTGAAGTAGATTGATTTCTATCTTTCAGGGGAACCACTACACTGATTTCCATAGTGACTATACAAATTTGCACTCCCACCAGCAATGGATGGATGCCCCCCCCCAATCTTACTCCACATCCTCACTTGCATGCGTTGTCCTTTGTTGTATTGATCATGACCATTCTGTTGGGTGTAAGATGAAATCTCAAAGTAGTATTGATTTGCATTTCTCTAGTAACTAAAAATGCTGAACATTTTTTTTTCAGTGCTTCTAGGCCATTTGAGTTTCCTCTTTTGAGAATTCAGTTTAGATCTGTATCCCATTTTTTAATTGGGCTTTTGGAGGGGTTTTTGGTGAATTTTTTTATTTCTTTATATAATTTATATATTAGACCCCTGGCCGATGTGTAGTTGATAAGAAGTTGATAGCAGCCAAGACATTCCACAGTAGGTCTCAATTTCTTCCTGCAAACAATGTCAAAGATGTTCTCAACCACCAGCAACTTGAGTACAGTGAACTTCAGAATCCCAGTTAGTTAAAGGTCAAATAACCTCTAAGTAAGTTTTGGCTTACAAAGGCAGGCTTTGTTTGGAAGGAACACCACCCTGAGAGGCTTAAACTTAAATTGACAACCCCCAAAGAGGTGGTAAATGGTGCTATCCTTCATCAAGTGTTTGTGGTGACTTATGTTTTTCAGTCCCCAGTGTATAGGGGACTGAAACCTACACATATAGGACCATAGAGCCTATGCTATGGATTACTGGAAGTTTCTGATTCAAATCAGTAGAAGCCTGCACACACACACACACACACACACACACACACACACACACACACACACTATCTGGACAGTTGGTATTGAAGTATTGCATGCATCAGAATACAATCTGTATTAGAGATATTCATGGTGGTCGGGATTTCTATTATCCTTCAAAACAACATACTCAGGAGATAGTAGAGTCTCTTTGGTGTATAGTGCAGATACAAAGCATCACAGACATTGGTTCCCCATAACAGATCTTCCCTTTCCTCGTCCTCCTGCTCCTCTTCTTCTTCATCTTATGACTTCTTCAACAGTCTTTGCTACCTTTCCTGTTTCTGCGATATAAAAACCCTGACAATCACTTCTTAATAGAGAAAGGCCTTATGTTGGCTCACAGCTGGGTCTCAGTGCATCAAGGTGCAGCATGTGTGAGGTTGTCACTGAACTAGGAGGAGTCTAACACTATAAAAAGGGGAGTGCTAAAACAAGTCCCAGCTATAAGTACTCTCTCACACACATGCATGCTGCTCTCTCTCTCTCTCTCTCTCTCTCATTTTCTCTCTTTCTTCCTCTCTCTCTCCTCCCTTCCTCTCTTATCTCTCCTCCCTCCCTTATCTCCATGTTCTCTAAAAAGCCACACTTCTCCCAGAGACTTTGACCATCATGGCATCCTGGCCATATTAAGAGGATCAATGTTTTCCTTTTTGAACAGAAGCTATGTTCTGTAGTGATAGTATCTGTTATGTGTCCCCTTTTGGGCCTGCAGGTTAAGTAACTGTATAGATCGACCACAGATTTAGTTGGTCTCTTTTATTTTATTTTTATTTTTTGGCACTATCGATAATATCGCTATAAATTCTCACATACAGGATTTGTGTGAATATAAATTTTCATTTGTGGGAGTCAGAGATCCAAATCTTTTTCTTTTAATTTGTATGAGAACTACATGAGATGTTTCATAGTCTCCAGTACAACTGTAACCATTTTAATAGATATTCAGTGATAGCTCACTGCTGGTCATTTTCATTCCCATGACAGCTAATGATAACAAGCATCTTTTCATGTTATATACCACATACCAAAAAAAAAAAAAAAAAAAAAAAAGCTAAAACAATAGAGAAATCTAAAGGCTGTCTAGGTGCTGACCTAAATCACAATGACGTGACTGAAAACACAAGAAGATGGGAATGCTGGGACCTAATACGATGTTTCTCTCTGATAATGGTGGAGACAACTGAAGCAAATCAGCTTATCAAGATCACTTCCTCTTTTCTCTGCCAAAGCAAGAGGAAGAGAAGGGATGAGGAATCTGGAAGTATGGTTTCTACATGAAAACAAAGTCCAGTGGCACCTAGAACTACAGCGCACTTCCTCGGTTAGGAGACACTGGAGGAGCTGAACAGCCAAGAGCATCTCTAATACTGAACACGTCCTTAGCCTGCGGTGAATGGTTTGGCTTACATTTGAGATAAAGAGACATTAAGTCAGTTATCTCCAAATTGAGAGATAACATTTTGTGTCATTTTTATTCCTCTGGTATTTTTCAGTGTCCTGCAAGTCCTTGCATGAATTTTGACTGAAAGAATCCACTTAGAGCTCTTTGGGGGGGAGAGATTTTAGGAATTACTCTGAAATATGTGAGAATATATCGATTTTAATTAATTGAATTAAATGTGTTCAATTGGAATAATTTGGCACTCTGTGTGTCTTCTCCTTCTTGGGGGAGGGGGTAGGGAAGGAATTAAAAGAGCCTCTTGGTCCTAGAAGCTAACATTATCCATATTTTTAAATTGTCAAAGCCTATAAAAATTCATGCTTCTGTCTACTCTATCATTCCTTGGAGTGGTTGTTTTTTGTTTACGATGTCCATTCTCTCATTTACATTTTTTTTTTTTTTTTTTTGGTTTTTCGAGACAGGGTTTCTCTTTATAGCTCTGGCTGTCCTGGAGCTCACTTTGTAGACCAGGCTGGCCTCGAACTCAGAAATCCGCCTGCCTCTGCCTCCCGAGTGCTGGGATTAAAGGCGTGCGCCACCACGCCCGGCACCATTTACATTTAAAAACAGGCACATGTGGCCATGAAGTTTAATGCCCATTGAAAGTATGCATGACTCATATTAAATAAACGTTTTTCAGGAGTAAAAGTGACCGCCCCCACACATTGTTTTCAGATTCCTACAAACACACTGGTGTGGAAGCAAGAGACTCCACTGACATCTAGGAACGATCCTAGGACCCAGAGTTGACAATGGAAACTTTACCCTAAGGAGCTGTCAAGTGCATGAGGTTTAAGGTGTGGGACACCTGACTGTTAGGATATTGCTGTATCTAGAGACATGTTTGTTGTATTATTTATTCATTGAGCTGTGTGGCCATACAAAAGACTAAGGTGGCAAGTTGCTCACATTATGTGAAGTGAATAAGATACACGTGTGGCTATTTTCAGTATAATAGCTTGCTACCCATCACTTAACTGCTACTCATCAGATGCTGTAATTGTCTCCTTGAGTCTCTTGAACATAACGTGCTCTCTGCTGAAATAGCTGTTCTTAATCAAGTACAGTATGCACATGTGTGCTTTCTTTTTTAGGCTTTGGCAGCTTAGTTCAGAACTGTTCTAAACATTGCAATGAGAATAGGCATTTCTTACCATTCCCATCCAAGTCTATGTTTGAAAGAACATAAAAATGGTGTCGTTTCATGGTATAAATGAATCTGTGTAATATTTGTCTCTACTAAAGGAAAAATAAGAGTACTTTATAGAAAGAACATTTAAATTCTCATAAATCCTGAGAAAACAAAAATAGCATTGCTCAGTCAATTATAATTATATACCTCCCTGTTGAGTAATCTCTCTTTTATATATCTAGAAATGAATCACTTAAAGATAATCTGATAAAGTGTATTTATTGGCAGGCCCTTGGACAACTAATCAAAAGAAAGAAAAAGATGACCCAAATAAACAGAAATGAACATGGAAGCTTTAAAACAGACATCAAAGGAGTTCAGAATCTCATAAGGGAATGCATTAAAAACCTGTACTCTGCTCACTGCAGCAGTACATACAGAGAATATGACTCTTGCACGTGGATGGCATAAAAATTCACAACATTCCAAAGTTTTGCTGACAACCCTATTGCAATTGACCCCAAGAAAAATCCTTAAGTGAAGCACAAGGCAAGGACTACCAAATACCAAGTATGAATATGTTCAAGGACCTCAAAAAGAATATGAATAAATATTTAATAAAGGGCATGAGAATATAAAAAATAAATGAAATAATGAAAACCTTTCAAGACATTAAAGTAGAACTTAACAAAGAACTGAATCACTAAGGAAAACAAAACGAAATAAAACTAGAAATGAAAATTTTAGGATGTCAAATGAAACCTGAGAGGTAAGCCTCACCAAGAGATTATAAGATATGAAAGATATCATTTCAGGTCTTGAAGACAATGTAGGGAAAAAATGAATATCTCAGTTAAAGAAAATGTTAAATCTCTTTTTAAAAATTAGGCAAAATCTGGGAAACTATGAAAAAAACAAACCGGCATTAGTTAGGGAAGCAGAAAACCGGCCTGAGTAGGGCCACAAGCCTCTTCGGGTCTGACCAGCACCTGGGTAGCTAGAGCGCAGGGTCAGCTGACACTCGCCAGCTACCCACAACACCCGCCACAGGATCTTGAGACTTCTGGTGAGTGGAACACAGCTTCTGCTCCAGTCCAATCATGCAGGACCTGAGACTGCTTTGGTTGGGGAGGCAGAAATCCGGCCTGAGTAGGGCCACAAGCCTCTTCCGGTCTGAACAGCACCTGGGTAGCTAGAGCACAGGGTCTGCTGACACCCGCCAGCTACCCACGACACCCGCCACAGGATTTTGAGACTTCTGGTGAGTGGAACACAGAGTCTGCTCCAATCTTTAAATAGTGACAACAATAACAACTAATCCCAGAGATTACCAGATGGCGAAAGGTAAACGTAAGAATCTTACTAACAGAAACCAAGACCACTCACCATCATCAGAACCCAGCACTCCAACTTCGCCCAGTCCAGGGCACCCCAACACACCGGAAAAGCTAGACCCAGTTCTAAAAGCATATCTCACGATGATGGTAGAGGACATCAAGAAGGACTTTAATAACACACTTAAAGTAATGCAAAAGAACACTGGTAAACAGGTAGAAGACATTAAAGAGGAAGCACAAAAATCCATTAAAGAATTGCAGGAAAACCAGACCAAACAGGTGATGGAATTGAATAAAACCATCCAAGACCTAAAAAGGGAAGTAGAAACAATGAATAAAACCCAAATTGAGGCAACACTGGAGATAGAAACACTAGGAAAGAAATCTGGAACCATAGATACGAGCATCAGCAACAGAATACAAGAGATGGAAGAGAGAATCTCAGGTGCAGAAGACTCCATAGAGAACATCGGCACGACAATCAAAGAAAATACAAAATCCAAAAAGATCCTAACTCAAAATATCCAGGAAATCCAGGACAAAATGAGAAGACCAAACCTACAGATAATAGGAGTTGATGAGAATGAAGATTTTCAACTAAAAGGACCAGCAAATACATTCAACAAAATTATAGAAGAAAACTTCCCAAACCTAAAGAAAGAGATGCCCATGAACATACAAGAAGCTTACAGAACTCCAAATAGACTGGACCAGAAAAGAAATTCCTTCCGACACATAATAATCAGAACAAAAAATGCACTAAATAAAGATAGAATACTAAAAGCAGTAAGGGAAAAAGGTCAAGTAACATATAAAGGCAAGCCTATCAGAATTACACCGGATTTTTCACCAGAGACTATGAAAGCCAGAGGGCCTGAACAGATGTTATACAGAAACTAAGAGAACACAATTTCCAGCACAGGCTACTATACCCAGCCAAACTCTCAATTACCATAGATGGAGAAACCAAAGTATTCCATGATAAAACCAAATTCACACATTATCTTTACATGAATCCAGCACTTCAAAGGATAATAACAGAAAAAAACCAAAACAAGGACGGAAACCACGTCATAGAAAAAGCAAGAAGGTAATCCCTCAACAAACCTAAAAGAAGACAGCCACAAAAACAGAACACCAACTCTAACAACAAAAATAAAAGGAAGCAACAATTACTTCTCCCTAATATCTCTTAATATCAATGGACTCAACTCCCCGATAAAAAGACATAGAATAACAGGCTGGCTACAGAAACAGGACCCAACATTTTGCTGCTTACAGGAAACTCATCTCAGAGAAAAAGATAGACACTACCTCAGAATGAAAGGCTGGAAAACAATTTTCCAAGCAAATGGTAGGAAGAAACAAGCTGGAGTAGCCATTCTAATATCTAATAAAATCGACTTCCAACCCAAAGTCATCAAAAATGACAAGAAAGGGCACTTCATACTCATCAAAGGTAAAATCCTCCAAGAGGAACTATCAATTCTGAATATCTATGCTCCAAATACAAGGGCAGCCACATTATTTAAAGATACTTTAGTAAATCTCAAAGCACACATTGCACCTCACACAATAATAGTGGGAGACTTCAACACACCACTTTCACCAATGGACAGATCATGGAAACAGAAACTAAACAGGGACACAGTGAAACTAACAGAGGTTATGAAACAAATGGATCTGACAGATATCTACAGAACATTTTATCCTAAAACAAAAGGATATACCTTCTTCTCAGCACCTCACGGTACCTTCTCCAAAATTGACCACATATTTGGTCACAAAACAAGCCTCAATATATACAAAAATATTGAAATTGTCCCATGCACCCTATCAGGTCACCATGGACTAAGACTGATCTTCAATAACAAAATAAATAATAGAAAGCCAACACACACGTGGAAACTAAACAACACTCTTCTCAATGATACCTTGGTCAAGGAAGGAATAAAGAAAGAAATTAAGGACTTTCTGGAGTTTAATGAAAATGAAGCCACAACATACCCAAACTTATGGGACACACTGAAAGCATTTCTAAGAGGAAAACTCATAGCTCTGAGTGCCTACAAAAAGAAACTAGAGAGACCACACATTAGCAGCTTGACAACACACCTAAAAGCTCTAGAACGAAAGGAAGCAAATTCACCCAAGAGGAGTAGACGGCAAGAAATAATCAAACTCAGGGGTGAAATCAACCAAGTGGAAACAAGAAGAACAATTCAAAGAATCAACCAATCGAGGAGCTGGTTCTCTGAGAAAATCAACAAGATAGATAAACCCTTAGCCAGCCTCACTAGAGGGCATAGGGAAAGTACTCTAATTAACAAAATCAGAAATGAAAAGGGAGACATAACAACAGACCCTGAAGAAATCCAAAACACCATCAGATCATTCTACAAAAGGCTATACTCAACAAAACTGGAGATCCTGGATGAAATGGACAAGTTTCTAGACAGATACCAGGTACCAAAGTTAAATCAAGATCAGGTTAATGATCTAAACAGTCCCATATCCCCTAAACAAATAGAAGCAGTCATGAATAGTCTCCCAACCAAGAAAAGCCCAGGACCAGATGGGTTTAGTGCAGAGTTCTATCAGACCTTCAAAGAAGAACTAATCCCAGTTCTTCACAAACTATTCCACAAAATAGAATCAGAAGGTACTCTACCCAACTCATTCTATGAAGCCACAATTACTCTGATACCTAAACCACATAAAGACCCAACAAAAATAGAGAACTTCAGACCAATTTCCCTTATGAATATTGATGCAAAAATCCTCAATAAAGTTCTCGCTAACCGAATTCAAGAACACATCAAAACAATCATCCATCCTGACCAAGTAGGATTCATCCCAGGGATGCAAGGACGGTTCAATATACGAAAATACATCAATGTAATCCATTATATAAACAAACTCAAAGACAAAAACCACATGATCATCTCGTTAGATGCTGAAAAAGCATTTGACAAAATCCAACACCCATTCATGATAAAAGTCTTGGAAAGATCAGGAATTCAAGGCCCATACCTAAACATGATAAAAGCAATCTACACCAAACCAGTAGCCAACATCAAAGTAAATGGTGAGAAGCTGGAAGCAATCCCACTAAAATCAGGGACTAGACAAGGCTGCCCACTCTCTCCCTACCTATTCAACATTGTACTTGAAGTCCTAGCCAGAGCAATTAGACAACAAAAGGAGATCAAGTGGATACAAATCGGAAAAGAAGAAGTCAAAATATCGCTTTTTGCAGATGATATGATAGTATACATAAGTGACCCTAAAAATTCCACCAGAGAACTCCTAAGCCTGATAAATAGCTTCGGTGAAGTAGCTGGATGTAAAATTAACTCAAGCAAGTCAATGGCCTTTCTGTACACAAAGGATAAACAAGCAGAGAAGGAAATTAGGGAAACAACACCCTTCTCAATAGTCACAAACAATATAAAATACCTTGGCGTGACTCTAACTAAGGAAGTAAAAGATCTGTATGACAAGAACTTCAAGTCCCTGAAGAAAGAAATTAAAGAAGATCTCAGAAGATGGAAAAGCCTCCCATGCTCATGGATTGGCAGGATCAACATTGTAAAAATGGCTATCTTGCCAAAAGCAATCTACAGATTCAATGCAATCCCCATCAAAATTCCAACTCAATTCTTCAACGAATTGGAAAGGGCAATCTGCAAATTCATCTGGAACAACAAAAAACCTAGGATAGCAAAAACTCTTCTCAAGGATAAAAGAACCTCTGGAGGAATCACCATGCCTGACCTAAAGCTGTACTACAGAGCAATTGTGATAAAAACTGCATGGTACTGGTATAACGACAGACAAGTAGACCAATGGAACAGAATTGAAGACCCTGAGATCAACCCACATACCCATGGTCACTTGATCTTTGACAAGGGAGCAAAAACCATCCAGTGGAGAAAAGACAGCATTTTCAACAAATGGTGCTGGCACAACTGGCGGTTATCATGTAGAAGAATGCGAATTGATCCATTCCTATCTCCTTGTACCAAGGTCAAATCTAAGTGGATTAAGGAACTCCACATAAAACCAGAGACACTGAAACTTATAGAAGAGAAAGTAGGGAAAAGCCTCGAAGATATGGGTACAGGGAAAAATTCCTGAATAGAACAGCAAAGGCTTGCGCTGTAAGATCGAGAATCGATAAATGGGACCTCATATAGTTGCAAAGCTTCTGCAAGGCTAAAGACACCATCAATAAGACAAAAAAACCACCAACAGATTGGGAAAGGATCTTTACCTATCCTAAATCAGATAGGGGACTAATATCCAATATATATAAGGAACTCAAGAAGGTGGACTCCAGAAAATCAAACAACCCCGTTAAAAAATGGGGCTCAGAACTGAACAAAGAATTCTCACCTGAGGAATACCGAATGGCAGAGAAGCACCTGAAAAAATGTTCAACATCCTTAATCATCAGGGAAATGCAAATCAAAACAACCCTGAGATTCCACCTCACACCAGTCAGAATGGCTAAGATCAAAAATTCAGGTGTCAGCAGATGCTGGCGAGGATGTGGAGAAAGAGGAACACTCCTTCATTGTTGGTGCGATTGCAAGCTTGTACAACCACTCTGGAAATCAGTTTGGCGGTTCCTCAGAAAATTGGACATAATACTACCAGAGGATCCAGCAATACCTCTCCTGGGCATATATCCAGAAGATGTTCCAACCGGTAAGAAGGACACATGCTCCACTATGTTCATAGCAGCCTTATTTATAATAGCCAGAAGCTGGAAAGAACCCAGATGCCCCTCAACAGAGGAATGGATACAGAAAATGTGGTACATTTACACAATGGAGTACTACTCAGCTATTAAAAGGAATGAATTTATGAAATTCCTAGGCAAATGGATGGATCTGGAGGGCATCATTCTGAGTGAGGTAACATATTCACAAAGGAACTCACACAATATGTACTCACTGATACGTGGATATTAGCCCAAAAACTTAGGATACCCAAGATATAAGATACAATTTGTTAAACGCATGAAACTCAAGAAGAACGAAGACCAAACTGTGGACACTGTGCCCCTTCTTGGAATTGGGAACAAAACACCCATGGAAAGAGTTACAGAGATAAAGTTTGGAGCTGTGAAGAAAGGATGGACCATCTAAAGACTGCCATATCCAGGGATCCATCCCATAATCAGCTTCCAAACGCTGACACCATTGCATACACTAGCAAGATTTTGCTGAAAGGACCCAGATATAGCTGTCTCTTGTGAGACAATGCCGTGGCCTAGCAAACACAGAAGTGGATGCTCACAGTCAGCTATTGGATGGATCACAGGGCCCCCAATGGAGGAGCTAGAGAAAGTACCCAAGGAGCTAAAGGGAACTGCAACCCCATAGGTGGATCATTATTATGAACTAACCAGTACCCCAGAGCTCTTGTCTCTAGCTGCATTTGTATCAAAAGATGGCCTAGTAGGCCATCACTGGAAAGAGAGGCCCATTGGACTTGCCAACTTTATATGCCCCAGTACAGGGGAATGCCAGGGCCAAGGGGTGGGGGTGGGTGGGTGGGGGACTGGGGGGGGAGTGTATTGGGGACTTTTTGGATAGCATTGGAAATGTAATTGAGGAAATTACCTAATAAAATAAATTAATTAATTAATTAAACTTTTATGAGAAAAAAGAAAAAAACAAACCTAAGAATAATAGGAAGAGAGAAAGGAGAACAAACCAGGTCAAGCTCCAGAAAATATTTATAACAAAATCAGAGGAGAAAATGTCCCCAATCTAAAGAAAAAGTTTCATATTAAGGTACTAAAAGCATAGAGAAGAGCAAATAGAACCAGAAAAGAAATTTCCACAACAGATTATAATCAAAACATTAAAAGTACAGAACAAAGAAAGGATAGTAAAAGCTATAAGGGAAAAGTGACCAAGTCACATAATGGCAGGCCCATTATAAATAAACCATAATTTTTAAATGAGGACTCTGAAAGCCAGAGGGGCCTGTAAGGATGGTCTGCAAACTCTCAGAGACCACAGATGCTAACATGGGCTACTGTACCCAGCTAACTATCAACCACAATTGATGGAGAGAGAAAAACATTCCGTGATAAACCCAAATTCTAGTAATTTCTGCCTATCAGCCCAGCTGTAGAAGTCACTAGAAGGAAACTTCAATGTGAAGAGGTTAACCACATGCAAGGGGACACAAGGAATAAATAATTGAAGGAGAATAAGTCAAAGAGATGAGAGATACAATAACAACAAAACAGGGATCAATAAACACTGTTCACTGATAACTCTCAACAGTGATGATTTCGTTCCCAGTGAATAGTCACAGACTAACAGATTAGGTTAGAAAACAGGAGCCACATTTCTGCTGCATCCAAGAAACACACCTCACCTTCAAAGATAGACATCCCCTCAAGGTGAAAGGACTTAAAAAGGTATTTCGAGCAAGCAAGAAAGTGTAGCCATCTTAACATCAGGAAGAAAAAAAAAAAAGACTTTGGACAGAAACTAATGAGAAGAGATAGTGAATGACACAAAACAAAATGTTCATCAAAGGAAAAGGGCACCAAGAGGATAATACTACTCTAGACCTTTATGCACCAAACAAAAGACTACTCAAATTCATAAAATAAACACTACTACAACTAAAATCATATATTGACCCTCAAACAGGGATAGTGGGTTACTTCAACACCTAACCCTCACCAATAGATGAGTTATTCAGGTAAAAAAACAAAAAACAAAAAAACAAAAAAAAAATGCTGCAATAAAAAAACATCATAAATCAAATGGACCTAGCAGACATCTATAGGACAGTCCATTCAAACACTAAAAAATATACTGTCTTTTCAGTAGCTCAAGGAACTTTCTCCAAAGTTAACCAAATATTAGGAAACAAAGGAAGTCTCAAAGATACAAGAAAATAAAACTAATACCATGAATTCTATCTGATCACCATAAAATAAACCTGAATATTGGTGACAGTAGAAAAAGCAGAAAGTATACAAACTCATGGAAACTGAGTAACTCACTACTGCAGGAAAATTAGGTCAAGCCACAAACCAAGAAGAAAGTTGAAACATTTTACAACTGAATAACAATGACAATGTAACTAATATCTGAAACTATGTGACACAAAGGAAATCAGTGGCTTTAGGAGACAAGACCACAGCAGAAAGTGGGTATATCAAGCAAGTGGAGAGACCTCGTATTAGTAACCTAATAGCACACCTGAAACCCCTAGAACAACAAGAAGTAATAATACTCAAAAAAAAAAAAAGGGAGCTGGAAAAAATAACCAAACTCAGAGCTGAAATCAATGAATAGAAGCAACCACAACTACAAAGAATCATTGAAATAAAGACTGGATTCTTTGAGAAAATACAAGATTATAAACTCTTAGACAAGGGTTGGCAAGATGGCTCAGCGGTTAAAAGCACTGACTGCTCTTCCGAAGGTCATGAGTTCAAATCCCAGCAACCACACGGTGACTCACAACCACCTATAATGAGATCTGATTCCCTTTCAGGTGCATCTGAATAATAATAATAAATAAATCTTAAACTCTTAGACAAATTAACCAAAAGATGGAAAGAGAAGGACCAAATGAATAAACTTATATGAAAAGATTATAGTATGCAACAAGGAAATTCAGGGAATCATGCAAGCAAACTTTAAAAGAACCTGTATTCCAAGAGGTCCACCCACCACCACGCATGTGCAGGTGGGCAGAAAAGATCCACCCACTGCAAGGCCTGCTGGGAGCAGGAGCCACCATGAGGAGCAAGTATGTGGTGTAGAAATAGGAGGAAAAGGTTTGAGCACTATGAGGAACAGCACTGGAGATGCAAGGGTAGAAGAAGACAAATAATCCGGTGTGAGTAGCCTGCCCTGCCACTTGAGGCCATGGTGAAGTCCCTGCCAATGCTGCCACTGCGAGTCATGTCTAGGTCTGTGGCCATATAACAGCAAGGGACTGTGTCAATGTCAGTGGCTTAAATTACCACCAAATGCCATGATGCTGCCAGGGACCGTGCTGGGGTCTAAGTTGTGCAGTCCTGGCCCCGCCTCTCACTGGTTGTGGCACTTGGAAGATTGGACCTGCACCATTCGTGGGTAGCACAGTAGAGCTGGCTCTGGTGGCAAGAGCACAGATGAGCCCCTGACAGCCTGAGTATGGGAGAGCTAGCCCCACCTCTCATCTGCCTTGAAGGTGCGGATGCAGGAGAGATGCCATGCCCCCTGGCGGCCACACCAGGTCATGAGACCTGGAGAGCTGTCCTGCCCTTCACCAGCTATAGCACTCTGAAGAGGAGACTCTACACCTCAACTGGGCAGAATTGTAGAACTGACCCTGCAGACAAGGGTGTGGGTGAGTTGGCCCTGAGGGAAAGCAGGAGAGCAGGAGAGATGGCCTTATCCCTTTCTGTCTGTAGCATTGGGTGAGCTAGTCAGGGCAGTGATGGAAAGCTGGCCCTGGTGGTGTGGATGCAGGAGAGCTGGCAGGCTGACCAACTCAGCTACTGCCCAGGCACAGATCCAAGGCTTTGAGTTGGTCCACCACAACATCTCCACCACTGATGAACTGCTGGAGCATGTGAAGGGGCCGGTCCTACAGATCCAAAGCTACAGGACCTCCATGACACAGGACAACAGGATATCTGAGAGGAGTACCAGTGAGAATCCAGTATTGCTAGAGTAGCAGACGCCAGACGCCTCAAACACCACCAGTGCAATGAGCGCTTGCAAGTAAAGACATGTAGACAAAAGGGTACACTGTAATATACTGTACCATACTCCAGCTTCCAGGACAAGATATGTTTTTGTTTTTTGGTTGTTTTTTTTTTTTTTGGTGGTGGTGGTGGTGGTGGTGGTGGTGGTAGTAGTGGAGGGGGTTGTTTTTGGTTTTTTTATGGTTGGTTTGGTTTGGTTTGGTTTGGTTTGGTTTGGTTTGGTTTGGTTTGGTTTGGTTTGGTTTGGTTTGGTTTGGTTTGGGAAGGTAGGGGATAAGGTTGCAAGGGCAGGGCCAGATATGAAGGGACAGGGGAGATGAGTGGGGTTCGGTACATGATGTAAAACTCACAAATAACAAATAAACAGGGTTTTTAAGCATCGTAGAGGAAAAATGGTATAGTTTAGCTTATAGTTCCAGAGAGGAAGAAGTTATAAAATGTGTAACAGGCAAGGAAGGTATGATATCAAGACAGGGAGCTGACTGCTCACATCCAATTCACATCCAGCAAGCAGAGAAAGGGAATGGGAAGAGGGGCAGCGCTCTAATATTCAAATCCCACCTAAACTGATGTACTTCCTAGCAAGGCTTCATCTCTTAAACATCCAGGACCTTTTGACACAGGGCCATACACTCTCAACACTCAGTGCTACACTTGAGTCCTAAATACCTTTGGAGATATTTGATTTCTTTCGGAGTCATTTGAATTTCTGCCTTTGGGGTTCTTTTGAACCCCTTGTGAATCTATGATTCCGATAAGGAAACATACACGTTGTAACTGTGTGTCGGTAACTAGCAGTATAGCAACCTCTTTAGATGAGGAAATTGTCTAAATAAACCCAAAGACTGTCAGACACCTGAAACAGTGGCTCCCAGTGAACCACATTTCCTGAGGAATCCTATGCTGGAGCAAGGAAAAGAATGACTCTCCGGTGTTTGCCAGAGCCAAGCCTGAAAGTATATTTCTATTGAAACTAAAATTCCCATATTCTTTCTCATGTGTGTGGGGGAGTGTAAAATTGTAACATTACTATATAAAGGTAGAAAGAGACCAGGGATCTTTTTCTCCCCAATTTCATCAAATTGTAAAGTATCCCATTTTCCTTATCAATTATATTAAGATGTGATAGGTTTATGGATTTAAGTGACTTCTCCGATGGCAGGGACTTTATATAAGGTATATCAGGGTTACCAGTTTTCATTGGTTTGATCGTGGGAAATACTAAATCTGTGCTCTCTTGATGCTCCCTACAGAGAGCTCTAGGTAATAAGAGCTTCCTAAATTTCTGGTGATTTTGTAATATAGTCTGAATTAATGTATCTGTATGCATCACTTTATGTCTAAAGCAAAATGAGATGAATGTTTTTACCTCCATAATTCTGGAAAATAACTTAGTAGCAAATCTGCAACCACTTCCTTCCCTCGGTTTTAAAAAGTACACGCCACCCTTTAAATACATGCACACGATGTGTGCATGTGTGTGTGCGTGCCTGTGTGTGTGCAGGCATGTGTGTGATCATCTTTCATTTATAAGATATAGGTGCTACTACCTCTGACACTCCCTCTCTCCTTTTCAGCCGCAGCATCTTTTCAAAAAAATAAGTCATTCAAGTTCCTTATCTTAACCACGCTTAGATGAGACACAGGGACTTGAGTTAATTAGAACTTGAACCGAATAATTAGTCATTTTACAGACAGGCTGTTTTCACCTTTTAAAGGCTCATATAATACCTCTGAGAGACTAGCCACAGAGACAGGAAATCTGATCTGTTTCATCATCCCATAATTTGCATAAAATGCATGAGTTTGCATTCAATTCTCTTGTGCAACTCTTTGAAACTATTAAGTCAGTTCTTATAAGTTGTTAAAGCCAAGCCTAGCCTGTTTGCACTGCTAGAGCAGGGTATTTGGGCTGAGAATTCTAGCTAAAGAGCCTTGTGGAGACTACTGATTTCCATTGTTAGGGTGCCTCCTATTCTTCACTCCTTTACAGCTTTAGGGTCGCCAATAAGATAGATTGAAGAATTATGGTTGGCTTTCCTCCCAACGCTCCTATTATGTTATTTCAGATTTCTTTAAAACCCTATTCACATTGTAGATCACGGAAATAGACATTTCTCTTGTAACTCATCTGTAAGTTCTTGGCAGTTATTGATTTTACACCTGATTGAGACAGTTCTTTTTGACATTTCAATCAGCCACTTCAGCATTCACATTCTCCACCTTAGACAGATACACGTTCCAACCTGAGAGACTTGGGCTGAGGGCTTCGTTTTTCAAGCTCCTGCCATAATGAAAGGCAATCTTCTGTACACATGTAACCATGCATTTCAATTTTGCATCACAATGAAATCTTTTCCGACAGCTTAAGCAAAAATTAGGAGTCCAGAAATAGCATTAAATTTGATTGACTGTGGAATCATTAGTGTTTCTCTATTCAGGTGACAATCAAAGAAGCTGGAATCTTTTATTATATATACATTCACTGTTGCTGTCTCCAGACACACCAGAAGAGATGTCAGATCTCATTATGGGTGGTTTTGAGCCACCATGTGGTTGCTGGGATTTGAACTCAGGACCTTCAGAAGTTCAGTCAGTGCTCTTACCTGCTGAGCCATCTTGCCAGCCCTGGAATCTTTTAAAAGCTGAGTTTTCACATGTAAAGCAATGGGAAAGAAACACTGCATACCTTGGGGACCGACACATTTTCACACTGTTACATCCTGGATCACACATGGCTTTTTATGCACAAGCCTCTTTAATAAACTTTTTGTTTTGGTTTGGTTTGGTTTTGGTTTTGGTTTTCTGAAACAGGGTTTCTCTGTGTAGCCCTGGCTGTCCTGGAACTCACTCTGTAGACCAGACTGGCCTCGAACTCAGAAATCTGCCTGCCTCTGCCTCCCAGGTGCTGGGATTAAAGGCGTATGCCACCACCACCCCTTTAGTCAACTTTTTAATTTTTTTTTTCTTTACATAGACACTTTAAGGCGAAATTTCCGTAAACCAGATTGTGGATATTTAATTACACTTATGTTAATGTCTTCAATAGAAATATCATTGATACCGTGTTAACCACCTGATCAACACAATTACAAATAGACTGATATAGCAGAAAAGAATGGAAATCACAAAGAAAAAAATAAAGTATATTTATAAGGAAGGGTCCACACTTCAGCAGGAAAAAAAAAAGCCTACCACTTGGGGCTTTGATATGTAATATAAGTGGATCCCTGCCAATATCTGTTTTATTGTTAGTTGATAAAACAATGTTTCCCTATTAACCTTTTCAAACATCCTTAGTGTTAACAATTGCTGCTGCTCCGGCTGCTGCTTCTCCTTCTTTTCCTCCTTCTTCTTCTTCTGCTGCTGCTGCCTTTCTTCTTTCTCTCTCTGTCTCTCTCTCTGTCTCTCTCTCTGTCTCTCTCTCTGTGTCTCTCTCTCTCTGTCTCTCTCTCTCTTTCTCTCTCTCTCCCTGTGTTAACCTCTCATCCCCCCTTTTCTTATCTCTCTCACATTTTCCTCTATGGAGATAGCACCCATTTGTTTCCTACCATCTTCTTCTTTTGAATATAGACTGTGAGTACATTTTTTTTGCTATGGTAATTTTATATAAAGAAATATACACAGTAGACACAAGCTTCCTACAATAATTGCTTTCCCAGCCCCAACTCAATTCCCAACAAATTTTCCATCAAGTTTCATGAGTACCTATCACCCTTATCTTAGTTCACTTCCTTTTGTTGTGATAAAGCATCGAGACCAAAAGCAATCCGAAAAGGCAAGGGTCTGTTTTGCTCTTATGTCAGTCATGAAGGGAAGTCAGGGAAGGAACAATACAGTAACCTAGAGGCAGGAACTGGTGCAGAGGCCATGGAGGAGTGCTGCATACTGGCTTGTTTTCCATAGTTTGCACATTCTGCTTTTATTATTATTATTATTATTTGTTTACATTTCAAATGTCCCCCTTCCTGGTCTTCCCTCCATAAGCCTCCCACCCCATACCCTTCTCCTTTGTCTCTAAGAGGCTGCTCACCTACCCACCCACCCACCCACCTCTCTAGCTTCCCTCTTCTCTGGGGCATCACAATTCAGGCCACCTGCCCAGGGGTGACATGACCACAGTGGGCAGAACCCTTCCACATTAATCATTAATGAAGAAAATGTCTTGCCTATAGACTGATCTGACTGAGATATATTCAAAATTGATGTCCTCTCCTCCCAGATGGTCCTAGCTTATGCTAAGTTGACAAAAAATTAACTAGTATGACCTTGTATGGTAATGTGTTTCTCAAGATTTGGGGAATTTTTTTTATTATCATTATTTCTTTAAGTTATATATTCATATTTTATTAAGAAATTCATGCCTGTTGTATATGCAGTCACTCATAGTAACACAACAGAACAGATAGAAATGAAGTTCAACATTTAAATATATGAACTAATTAAAAACTACCAGTGATTCAATTCCATGATATAGCGATTTCCCTTTTTTCCATTAATTTATTTATTTATTCACTTTACATCCCATTCACTGCCCCTCTCTTCCCAGTCCCCTCCTCACACAGTTCCTCTTCCCATCCCCCACCCCCTTCACTTCTGAGAGAGTGGAGACCCCTGGGTATTCTCTCACCCTGGCACATCAAGTCTCTGCAGGGCTAAGTATATCCTCTCCCACTGAAGCCAGACAAGGAAAGGAAGCCTAATTAGGTAAACAGGATCTACAAACAGGCAACAGCTTTAGGGACAGCCACTGCTCCAGTTGTTGGGGGGTGGGGCATAAAGACTAAGCTGCTGCATATCTGCTACATATGTGTGGGGTCTCTGAGAGTCCCCAAGAGTCCAGGTTAGTTAACTCTGTTGGTCTTCCTGTGGAGTTCTTGGGCAAGTTATTACATATAATTTTATAGAAAATATTTTCTCTGCCATATAGATTCTGGGAATTGAACCAAAGTCCTATAGAAGAGCACCAAGGGCTCCTTACCGCACATCCCTCTTTCCAGCCATGAGTAAAGACCGTCAAATCATTAACCTTGAAATTCAAAGCTTTGCCTCAACACTTGAGCACTCTTCTTATTACCAGCATTGTTAGTGATAGAGATTAGGCCTTGGCACTCTTGATATCCTAGGCTTGGACACTTGTCCTCTGGTAGCCAATGAAAGCTGACAAAGAATGATTTGTCGTTAGAGAGAGACAAAGACAGAAAGACAGAGACGGGCAGACAAGCAGACAGGCAGACAGGCAAGCAGACAGACAGACAGACAGACAGACAAAGACTGACTTAAATGCCACATCACAGAGAGGAACAAAGAAGTTAAATGACCACTCCCCACCCAAGTAAGACTTTTGGTTCCTGACAGTGAGTTTAGGTTTAAAAAGAAGAGGAGATGCACAGCTAAGCAGTCCTGGTCAAGGTAGCCCCGCCCATCAACATTGTTTTGACTCGTTTCCCATGCAAGATGATCTAGCAAGTTATGAGAACTGTGTGGGGAGACAAGCCTCCTCTCTGTACAATGCAAAGCCTCAACTTTCTCTTTCTCCCAGTGTGAGACTCCTGGAGAGGTTCCAATTTCTTGATCTCCTTTGTTCCAGCCATCCTACAGCCCAAGGGGGCGGAACATTCGTGTCTTCCTGGGAAGATCTTCCTTCCAGTGAGGACAGCTACAGACTCACCAGCGACATGTTCACGCTGCTTTGTGAAGACAGTACAAATAAATCTTTACAGTTTCAAGTGGCTGATGTGGAACCAGATGTTACCCATAGACGAGTATGTGGTGCCTTTAAAATAGCACACGAATACAAGGACCTTTTGCGATAATGACAACCCTAAATAAAACAGCCCCTCATCTACTTCCCAGTTACTAACGCCAATAAACTAAAAGTTTTAATGCTATTTGTAAAATAATAGACCCCGGTCTACAGCTTTTCAGGAAACCACATATCCTTCAGGTGCTGTGTTTCAGTAATTTCTGGTTATGTCCTTCATGGTTAGTTTCAATTTACTTGGCTTATGAAATTAAAAGGCCTAAAGAAGTTAATACCAGGATTAACCACTATGGAAATAATTCCACTTTTAATCTTCTCATGAAAATCACCTCAATGGGAGACAATAATCACTATTTTAGGTGACTCTAAGGGCAAGTAAATTGCTAACATAAATCTACTATGCTTAACAAAAAATTTTGCAATTTACACAATTTGAATATTTTAATAATTTAATAATTTTATCAAAGAAAAGTGTATAAATTAATCTCAGTAATGAATGCATATAAGTTCATCTGATGCCTTTTTCTAGAGAAAATATATGGAGAAAAATAAAAGTTGTAATAAAGCATTTTGTTGAAGCCCAAACTGAAATTCTCTCATGTATCCTATTTCTAGAGACTCAAAGAAGCTAGAAGATTCCTTATCAATGTCAAAATAGATGACAGAAATTAAAAGGGATAATATTCTGAAGAAGTTTTTAAATACAAGATCTTATTTATAGTAGTAAAATCAACTTTTCAAATACCTTAAACACATTCTGTTAATGTTTTGAATTAATATGTTAAATGTGAATGCTATTGTCTTACAGTTTCTATTGCTATGAAGAGACACTATGACCACAGTCACTCCTACAAAGGAGAACATTTATTTGGGGACTGGCTTACAGTTCAGAGGTTTAGTCCACTGTCATCATGGCGGGAAGCATGGTGGCATGCAGGCAGACATGGTGCTGAAGAAGTAGTTGAGAGTTCTACATCCAGATCTGAAGGCAGCAGGAAAAGAAAAATGACACTGGGCCTGGATTGAGCATCTGAAACATCAAAGCCCACCCCAGTGACACACTTCCTCCAACAAAGCCTCGCCTATTAATAGTGTCACTCCTTTTTTCAAAGTCTGATTATTTATTTGTTACTCTCATTTTGAACTGGGTTCAAACATAGAAGTCAAAGCTCTCAGCAAGGACAGCCCACGTCTCTCAACAATATGTTCCTGGAGATTTTCTCTGATACCCTTCATTCTCTTAAGTCCAAATGTTTAGAACATTATGAAGCCTCTATCTTGTTTCTCTCTCTCTCTCTCTCTCTCTCTCTCTCTCTCTCTCTCTCTCTCTCTCTCTCTCTCTCTCTCTCTGTGTGTGTGTGTGTGTGTGTGTGTGTGTGTGTGTTCAAAGCAGTATGTTGGTATTCATGCTGCAGGACATGTGGTTTAGCCACTGAATCCTGGGTACTTTGGTCCCAAACTTCTTCCCTACATTGTTTAAGGACTTTCTGTCAAATATTGGTAGCTATCATCTTCTCTAGAGCTTTAAAAAGCTTGCAGATTCTGCTCTTTCCTTGGGGCTCCAATCACCAAGGTATCTGCCAGTCCAGAAACACTCTTCTCTCCTTCTTTTACAATAACAAAGTTGAAAACAGGCATTCTCTTCCTCTCTGCAATTCTCCTTGATCCACAACAAGAATACCCCTTACTCAACAGTAGGCACACTCTGCCATTAAACCACAACAGGTTGTTTCAAGAGAAAACTTTGTTTGTGGTTCCCACCACTGATTCAGAACACATAACTCTTTGGTTTTGGCCAACTGCTACTTCTATGGGTCTGTATTTCCATAGTAAGTAGGAACTGGACATTCATTGTCCACTTCAGTGAATTTCTGACAGCTAGCAACTGGAGAAGAGATATTCAACTTCATTTTGACATCGCCAACCACCTAGAGGGTACCTCAAAACTGAGCAAATTTTATTTTTATTAATTGTAACTAGCCTAACCTGAATAATCTAAGTGTTCTTAGTTTCATTCTTGCAACACTAAAAGTATTGAAGAATTTGGAGCAATACACACATAGAAACTGAAAAAGTTGAAGAGCTTGTGCTCACTTATCTACAAGCAATGTAAAGATTCCCCAAAATGCAAATACAATGGGTTCTCAATTCTTTTTAATGTGTAAGTTCAAATAAAGACATTGTGCTGGCTTGTTTTATGTCAACTTGACACAAGCTAGAGTCACTGGAGAGGAGAGAACCTTGGTTGAAGAAATGACTCCATAAGATCCTGCAGCAGGCAAGCGTGTAGAGCATTAGCTTAATCAGAGATTGATGGACAGGCCAGTCCATCAGGGTAGGGTCATCTCTGGGCTTGTGGCCCTGGGTTCTGTAAGAAAGCAGGTTGAACAAGCCATGGGGAGCCAACCAGTGAGCAGCGTTCTCCATGGCCTCTGCATCTGCTTCTGCCCTGTTCTGGTTCCTGTCATGATTCTTTCCATGAGCAACAGTGAATTAGAAGTGTAAGTCAAATCAACCCTTTCCTCCCCGTGTTGCTTTTGTCGCGGTGTTTCATCTCAGCAATAACAACCCTAACTAAGACAGACATTATTTAATTTTTTTTGGGGGGGGGTTACATATTTGGTACTGTTTACTCTTTGTCAATCTTCATTCTTTGACTATTTATTCTCTTCACATAATTCAGGACA
This sequence comes from Mus caroli, assembly GCF_978045245.1. Taxonomy (NCBI): domain Eukaryota; kingdom Metazoa; phylum Chordata; class Mammalia; order Rodentia; family Muridae; genus Mus; species Mus caroli. The sequence goes on from NW_028227271.1 coordinate 14,537,287, forward strand.
TTCGCTTTGATCATAAGCATTCCACTAAAGTGCACAGGGGTTCCCAAATTAAAATTAGTACACATGATCTGCATGAAGTCATCTTCCACATTATGTGCAAATGACAGGTCACCAGTGCTGGAATTCATCACCTATTCCTGTTGGGTAACCTGAACACCAGTGCCAGATCTTCATGAATGATGATGCTACATTGAGCATGTTTCGAAAAAAGACTTCTTTTCCTCTTTCAGAATACTCATCTGTTTAACAACATTCTGGTTTTAAGTTTTTCTACATTTCTTGATGCTGGCTTCTTCACCATTTTTTTAATTAACTAAGTTATTCATTCACTTTACATCCTGATTGCAGCTTCCTCTCTCTCCTCTCCTCCCAGCCCCTCCCCTTCCCCCCATAAACCCCTCTGCCTCTTCTCCCCAGAAAAGGGGAGGTCTCCCATGGACATCAACCAGCCCAGGCATATCAAGCTGCAGCAAGACTAGGCACATGCTCTTCAACAGAGGCTAGACAAGGCAGCTTAGTTAGTGGAAAGGGATCCAGAAGCAGGCAATGTAGTCAGAGCCAGCCCCTGCTCCCACTTTAACATGAGTCCCATTTGACAACTGCTATACATGGGCAGAGGTCCTAGGTCTGCCCCATTCATGCTGGCTGGCTGGCAGCTCAGTCTCTGTGAGCCCCCTATTGGCCCACAGAGGTTAGTTTATTCTGTAGGCTTTCTTGTGGTGTCCTTGACCTCTCTGGCTCCATCAATCCTTTCTCTCCCCCCTCCCCATTCCACACCATTCTCCAAGCTCCATTCAATGTTTGGCTGTAGGTCTCTGCATCAGCTTCCAGCTGTGTTTCTTCACATTTCTTTTTGATTTAACCAAAATTCGGAAGTCACATTATTGGAAATGCCAGAGTGCTAAACTGCCCCCAGAGATGATACGACCAGATACAAAAAAATAGGGAAACCTAGATTTTTTTTTTCATGTTACCAGTTATGACACAAAGTTACTAGTATTTAAAAAGAAGCATTTCACATGAAACTTTGAGATTTTGGGTTCCCTTTCAGTGGGATATCTAGCCCCTCAGCACCATCATTAAGCAACAGTAATAATGGGCTTCCATTTAATAGTGCCAAGAACACTTTAGATCATATACTCTCTACTGCCTCCTACTACATCCCTCACCCCTTACTTAATTTTCCTACCCACCTACAGAAATTTGGATTTCAAGCATCAATGAAATAACAGTTTTAAAAGGTTAGATGAGGGTCTACTCATTTTGTTCACTAGGGATGACCTAGTGAAAAGATCTTTACTTTATGAAGATGTCACCTGATGTAGCAATCTAAAACTCACATTCAAGTCATAAAAACATGGCTTGGAAGTTGTACTTTCTGTAAGGATTGTAAAGATTTTTGGAAGCTAGTTCTTTCTGAGAAAGAAAGGTCCACTTCCAGAGGTCCCGAGTTCCATTCCCAGCAACCACATAGGAGCTCACAGTCTGTAATGGGATCTGATGTCCTCTTCTGGTATGTCTGAAGACAGCTACAGTATTGTCATGGTTTAAATATGCTTAGTCCAGGGAGTGGCACTATTTGGAGGTGTGGCCCAGTTGCAGTAGGTGCGGTCTTGTTGGAGTAGGTGTGTCACTGTGGGTGTAGACTTAGAGACCCTCATCCTATCTTCCTGGAAGTGAGTATTTTCCTAGTAACGTTCAGATGAAGATGTAGAAAGAACTCTCAGCTCCTCCAGCACCATGCCTGTCTGGATGCTGCCATGTTTCCACCTTGATGATAATAGACTAAGCCTCTGAACCTGTAAGCCATCCCCAATTAAATGTTGTCCTTATAAGAGTTGCCTTAGTCATGATTGCTAGTAGTCAGAGCTGCAAGATTCCCCTGACCACCACACCTGACTCATTTCTTTATAGCCAACTCTACCTCCTTTCAAGCCATCCTATCAATGGCCCAGGAAGGCCCCACCACCACCAGCAGCAGCAGAACTAGGGCTGCCTAAGCCTTTCAGAGCCCAGATGCTTACACCAACAACCCAAGATGTTGAGCACAGAAATGCTGTTTGCTCCTCCTGTCTTGGCTTTCCCACAATGATTGTCTGTAGTCGTGAGCTAACGTAACCTGTTTCTCCTATAAGTTGCCTTGTCTGATTATTGTTTCACAGCACCAGAAAGGAAACAAATACAACCATGAAAACTTTTCTCCTGGAATTTAGGGGGGGAAAGTATATTTTCATACAAACTCGTATTTGAATTTTATAGCATAAAAATTATCATTTATCCTGCATTAGTTTGGGAGGAAAGTAAAGGACATAAAAAAAAAAATACAAGGTTTTGGTTTTGTGACTATCTACAGATTCTACTACAAATACTTTTGTTCCTAAATAATCTCTCACCATGCCTATTATTCTGTGAAAACCATATGTTCTTTTAGATACTAAAATACTGCAAACCATTAAAAAACTCTTTTTAAGGAAAAAGTTGATTGTTGGTGAAACCATTAATATTAAAAATGCCTATTGTTCTAACTGTTAATCTTAGTGTAAATGTATTGATGTATGGACAGGCAGATGAATGACTGGAATTTAGATGAATCATCAAATAAATTGACAGATTTATGATAAATGATCATTTTTGTTCTAAACACGTTGTGTTGCAGTATAGTCAGTAGCAGTGCTGCATTATGCTCTACAACGTGTTTCAATGAAAATATTATTAGCACTTAGAGTATTGCATAACCAAGAATATGTTAGCATTAAGTGAGACATTCAAACCAGCAGTATATTCATTTTATACCTTTTAATCATAACACTAATGACTTAATTTTATAATATATTTAAGACACTACCTGGCAGAAAGAAGTATATGCACTTGTCATATAAATTGTTCTACTAAAAACTATGAAACAGTAGTAAAATCTGAGGACTAGAGAAAAGCACCGGGGTAGCGAGGGCGCAGGGTCGGCTGACACTCGCCAGCTACCCACAACACCCGCCACAGGATCTTAAGACTTCTGGTGAGTGGAGCACAGCTTCTGCTCCAATCCAATTGCGCGCGGGACCTGAGACTGCATTAGTTAGGGAAGCAGAAACTGGCCAGAGTAGGGCCACAGGCCTCATCCGGCCGGATCAGCACCAGGGTAGCTAGATCGCAGGGTCGGCTGACACCAGCCAGCTACCCACGACCCCCGCCACAGGATTTTGGGACTGCTGGTGAGTGGAACACAGCTTCTGCTCCAGTCCAATCACGCGGGACCTGAGACTGCTCTGGTTGGGGAGAGAGAAATCCGGCCTACATAGGGCCACAAGCCTCTTCCGGTCAGAAAAGCACCGGGGTAGCGAGGGCGCAGGGTCGGCTGACACTCGCCAGCTACCCACAACACCCGCCACAGGATCTTAAGACTTCTGGTGAGTGGAACACAGCTTCTGCTCCAATCCAATTGCGTGCGGGACCTGAGACTGCATTAGTTAGGGAAGCAGAAACCAGCTTGAGTAGGGGCACAGGCCTAATCCGGCTGTATCAGCACCGGGGTAGCTAGAGCGCAGGATCGGCTGACACCCGCCAGCTACCCACGACCCCCCGCCACAGGATTTTGGGACTGCTGGTGAGTGGAACACAGCTTCTGCTCCAGTCCAATCACGCGGGACCTGAGACTGCTTTGGTTGGGGAGGGAGAAATCCGGCCTACATAGGGCCACAAGCCTCTTCCAGTCAGAAAAGCACAGGGGTAGCTAGGGCGCAGGGTCGGCTGACAATCGCCAGCTACCCACAACACCCGCCACAGGATCTTAAGACTTCTGGAGAGTGGAACACAGCTTCTGCTCCAATCCAATTGCGTGCGGGACCTGAGACTGCATTAGTTAGGGAAGCAGAAAACCGGCCTGAGTAGGACCACAGGCCTCTTCCGGCTGGACCAGCACCGGGGTACTGCCAGCTACCCACGACCCCCGCCACAGGATTTTGAGACTGCTGGTGAGTGGAACACAGCTTCTGCTCCAATCTTTAAAAAGTGACAACTACAACAACTAACCCCAGAGATTACCAGATGGCGAAAGGTAAACGTAATAATCTTACTAACAGAAACCAAGACCACTCACCATCATCAGAACCCAGCACTCCCACTTCGCCCAGTCCAGGGCACCCCAACACACCGGAAAAGTTAGACACGGATCTAAAAGCATATCTCCTGATGATGATAGAGGACTTCAAGAAGGACTTTAATAACACACTTAAAGAAATACAAAGGAACACTGGTAAACAGGTAGAAGACAATAAAGAGGAAGCACAAAAATCCCTTAAAGAATTGCAGGAGAACACTGCTAAAGAGTTACACATCCAAACAGATGATGGAAATGAACAAAACCATACTAGACCTAAAAAGGGAAGTAGACACAATAAAGAAAACCCAAAATGAGGCAACGCTGGAGATAGAAACCCTAGGAAAGAAATCTGGAACCATAGATACGAGCATCAGCAACAGAATACAAGAGATGGAAGAGAGAATCTCAGGTGCAGAAGATTCCATAGAGAACATCGGCACAACAATCAAGGAAAATGTAAAATGCAAAAAGATCCTAACTCAAAACATCCAAGAAATACAGGACACAATGAGAAGACCAAACCTACGGATAATAGGAGTGGATGAGAATGAAGATTTTCAACTCAAAGGACCAGCAAACATCTTCAACAAAATTATAGAAGAAAACTTCCCAAATCTAAAGAAAGAGATGCCCATGAACATACAAGAAGCCTACAGAACTCCAAATAGACTGGACCAGAAAAGAAATACCTCCCGACACATTATAATCAGAACAACAAATGCTCTAAATAAAGATAGAATACTAAAAGCAGTAAGAGAAAAAGGCCAAGTAACATATAAAGGCAAGCCTATCAGAATTACACCAGATTTTTCACCACAGACTATGAAAGCCAGAAGATCCTGGACGGATGTTATACAGACACTAAAAGAACACAAATTCCAGCCCAGGCTACTATACCCAGCCAAACTCTCAATTAACATAGATGGAGAAACCAAAGTATTCCACGACAAAACCAAATTCACACATTATCTCTCCACGAATCCAGCCCTTCAAAGGATAATAACAGAAAAAAACCAATACAAGGACAGGAACCACGCCCTAGAAACAACAAGAAGGTAATCCCTCAACAAACCTAAAAGATGACAGCCACAAGAACAAAATGCCAACTTTAACAACAAAAATAACAGGAAACAACAATTACTTTTCCTTAATATCTCTTAATATCAATGGACTCAACTCCCCGATAAAAAGACATAGACTAACAAACTGGCTACACAAACAAGACCCAACATTTTGCTGCTTAAAGGAAACTCATCTCAGAGAAAAGGATAGACACTATCTCAGAATGAAAGGATGGAAAACAATTTTCCAAGCAAATGGCATGAAGAAACAAGCTGGAGTAGCCATTCTAATATCTGATAAGATTGACTTCCAACCCAAAGTCATTAAAAAAGACAGGGAGGGACACTTCATACTCATCAAAGGTAAAATCCTCCAAGAGGAACTATCAATCCTGAATATCTATGCTCCAAATACAAAGGCAGCCACATTCATTAAAGAAACTTTAGTAAATCTCAAAGCACACATTGCACCTCATACAATAATAGTGGGAGACTTCAACACACCACTTTCACCAATGGACAGATCATGGAAACAGAAACTAAACAGGGACACAGTGAAACTAAGAGAAATTATGAATCAAATGGATCTGGCAGATATCTACAGAACATTCTATCCTAAAACAAAAGGATATACCTTCTTCTCAGCACCTCATGGTACCTTCTCCAAAATTGACCACATAATTGGTCACAAAGCAGGCCTCAACAGATATAAAAATATTGAAATTGTCCCATGCATCCTATCAGATCACCATGGACTAAGGCTGATCTTCAATAACAAAATAAATAATAGAAAGCCAACCTTCACGTGGAAACTGAACAACACTCTTCTCAATGATACCTTGGTCAAGGAAGGAATAAAGAAAGAAATTAAGGACTTTTTAGAGTTCAATGAAAATGAAGCCACAACATACCCAAACTTATGGGACGCAATGAAAGCATTTCTAAGAGGAAAACTCATAGCTCTGAGTGCCTCCAAAAGGAAACTAGAGAGAGCACACATTAGCAGCTTGACAACACACCTAAAAGCACTAGAACAAAAGGAAGCAAATTCACCCAAGAGGAGTAGAGAGCAGGAAATAATCAAACTCAGGGGCGAAATCAACCAAGTGGAAACAAGAAAAACTATTCAAAGAATCAACCAATCAAGGAGCTGGTTCTTTGAGAAAATCAACAAGATAGATAAACCCTTAGCCAGACTCACTAGAGGGCACAGGGAAAGCATCCTAATTAACAAAATCAGAAATGAAAAAGGAGACATAACAACAGATCCTGAAGACATCCAAAACACCATCAGATCCTTCTACCAAAGGCTATACTCAACAAAACTGGAGAACCTGGATGAAATGGAGAAGTTCCTAGACAGATACCAGGTACCAAAGTTGAATCAAGATCAGGTTAATGATCTAAACAGCCCTATATCCCCCAAAGAAATAGAAGCAGTCATTAATAGTCTCCCAACTAAAAAAAGCCCAGGACCAGATGGGTTTAGTGCAGAGTTCTATCAGACCTTCAAAGAAGATCTAATCCCAGTTCTTCACAAACTATTCCACAAAATAGAAACAGAAGGTACTCTACCCAACTCATTCTATGAAGCCACAATTACTCTAATACCTAAACCACAAAAAGACCCAACAAAGATAGAAAACTTCAGACCAATATCCCTTATGAATATTGATGCAAAAATCCTCAATAAAGTTCTTGCTAACCGAATCCAAGAACACATCAAAACAATCATCCATCCTGACCAAGTAGGTTTCATCCCCGGGATGCAGGGATGGTTCAATATACGGAAATCCATCAACGTAATCCAGTATATAAACAAACTCAAAGACAAAAACCACATGGTCATCTCGTTAGATGCGGAAAAAGCATTTGACAAGATCCAACACCCATTCATGATAAAAGTCATGGAAAGATCAGGAATTCAAGGCCCATACCTAAACATGATAAAAGCAATCTACAGCAAACCAGTAGCCAACATCAAAGTAAATGGTCAGAAGCTTGAAGCAATCCCTCTAAAATCAGGGACTAGACAAGGCTGTCCACTTTCTCCATACCTATTCAACATTGTACTTGAAGTCCTAGCCAGAGCAATTCGACAACAAAAGGAGATCAAAGGGATACAAATTGGAAAAGATGAAGTCAAAATATCACTCTTTGCAGATGATATGATAGTATATATAAGTGACCCTAAAAATTCCACCAGAGAACTCCTAAGCCTGATAAACAGCTTCGGTGAAGTAGCTGGATATAAAATTAACTCAAACAAATCAATGGCTTTTCTCTACACAAAGAATAAACAGGCTGAGAAAGAAATTAGGGAAACAACACCCTTCTCAATAGTCACAAATAATATTAAATATCTTGGCGTGACTCTAACTAAGGAAGTGAAAGATCTGTATAATAAAAACTTCAAGTCTCTGAAGAAAGAAATTATAGAAGATCTCAGAAGATGGAAAGATCTCCCATGCTCATGGATTGGCAGGATCAACATTGTAAAAATGGCTATCTTGCCAAAAGCAATCTACAGATTCAATGCAATCCCCATCAAAATTCCAAATCAATTCTTCAACGAATTAGAAAGTGCAATCTGCAAATTCATCTGGAATAACAAAAAACCTAGGATAGCAAAAACTCTTCTCAAGGATAAAAGAACCTCTGGTGGAATCACCATGCCGGACCTAAAGCTCTACTACAGAGCAATTGTGATAAAAACTGCATGGTACTGGTATAGTGACAGACAAATAGACCAATGGAATAGAATTGAAGACCCAGAAATGAACCCACACACCTATGGTCACTTGATCTTCGACAAGGGAGCTAAAAACATCCAGTGGAAGAAAGACAGCATTTTCAACAAATGGTGCTGGCACAACTGGTTGTTAACATGTAGAAGAATGGGAATCGATCCATTCCTATCTCCTTGTACTAAGGTCAAGTCTAAGTGGATCAAGGAACTTCACATAAAACCAGAGACACTGAAACTTATAGAGGAGAAAGTGGGGAAAAGCCTTGAAGATATGGGCACAGGGGAAAAATTCCTGAATAGAACAGTAATGGCTTGTGCTGTATGATCGAGAATTGACAAGTGGGACCTCATGAAACTACAAAGCTTCTGCAAGGCTAAAGACACCATCAATAAGACAAAAAAACCACCAACAGATTGGGAAAGGATCTTCACCTATCCTAAATCAGATAAGGGACTAATATCCAATATATATAAAGAACTCAAGAAGGTGGACTCCAGAAAGTCAAATAACCCCATTAAAAAATGGGGCTCAGAACTGAACAAAGAATTCTCACCTGAGGAATACCGAATGGCAGAGAAACACCTGAAAAAATGTTCAACATCCTTAATCATCAGGGAAATGCAAATCAAAACAACCCTGAGATTCCACCTCACACCAGTCAGAATGGCTAAGATCAAAAATTCAGGTGACAGCAGATGCTGGCGAGGATGTGGAGAAAGAGGAACACTCCTCCATTGTTGGTGGGATTGCAAGCTTGTACAACCACTCTGGAAATCAGTCTGGCGGTTCCTCAGAAAATTGGACATAGTACTACCGGAGGATCCAGCAATACCTCTCCTGGGCATATATCCAGAAGATGTCCCAACCGGTATAAAGGACACATGCTCCACTATGTTCATAGCAGCCCTATTTATAATAGCCAGAAGCTGGAAAGAACCCAGATGTCCCTCAACAGAGGAATGGATACAGAAATTATGGTACATTTACACAATGGAGTACTACTCAGCTATTAAAAAGAATGAATTTATGAAATTCCTAGCCAAATGGATGGACCTGGAGGGCATCATCTTGAGTGAAGTAACACAATCACAAAAGAACTCATACAATATGTATTCATTGATAAGTGGATATTAGCCCAAAACTTAGGATACCCAAGATATAAGATACAATTTGATAAACGCATGAAACTCAAGAAGAATGAAGACCAAAGTGTGGACACTGTGCACCTTCTTAGAATTGGGAACAAAACACCCAGGGAAGGAGTTACAGAGACAAAGTTCGTAGCTGTGATGAAAGGATGGACCATTTAGAGACTGCCGTATCCAGGGATCCTTCCCATAAGCAGCTTCTAAACGCTGACACCATTGCATACACTAGCAAGATTTTGCTGAAAGGACCCAAATATAGCTGTCTCTTGTGAGACGATGCCGGGGCCTAGCAAACACAGGAGTGGATGTTCACAGTCAGCTATTGGATGTATCACAGGGCTCCCAATGGAGAAGCTAGAGAAAGTACCCAAGGAGCTAAAGGGATCTGCAACCCTATTGTTGGAACAACATGATGTACTAACCAGAACCCCGGAGCTCTTGTCTCTAGCTGCATATGTATCGAAAGATGGCCTAGTCGGCCATCATTGGAAAGAGAGGCCCATTGGACTTGCAAACTTTATATGCCCCAATATAGGGGAATGCCAGGGCCAAAAGAATGGGAATGGGTGGGTAGGGAAGTGGGGGGCGCTATGGGGGACTTTTGGGATAGCATTGGAAATGTAATTGAGGAAAATATGTAATAAAAATATTAAAAATCAAAAAAAAAAGAAAAAAGAAAAAAAAATTTTAAACTGTTTAAACTAGCTCATAAGATGTTAGCTATCATGACACTTTGAACAAAATCTGTCTCAATGACTCCCCTCCCTTTCCCTCACACACCTGCAACTCTATGTTTTTTCTTGTAGTTTCCCTTCCCCAGTCTCTTCTCTTCTTCCATGACCTACATATCCTTTTGTTTACTCCTCATTCCTCCTCTTATCTATTATGACCCTCCCTTAGTCTCCTCTCTGGTCTTCAGGCTACCTTCATAGCACAGGAAATAGCCACAAGATAAATGGTTTTGAATATTTCTGAAGATCATTCCAGCAAAATCTCAACAAAACTCTATTCCCTTTTATGAGTTGCAATATTAACATTTTATAATATTAAGATTTTATAATGTTCCTAAGGATAAAAATGACATCAATAAAACAACATACCCCAAGACAAGTTCCAAAATACCTCCTACTGAATCTGAAGTACAACCTGGTTTGAGAGGCACAGTATGAGTTCACATACTGCGTTCTACTGCACATAGCAACATCTGTAATACATGCTTATGCTCATCAGTTTACCAACTATCAGAACACTCTTAGAACTTGAAAACCTATGTATGGAATAAATAAAAAGAAGACACCACTGACCAAGCTATAAGTACAGTCATATTTGTGTTGAAAGCTTTAGCAGTCAATAGCAGAAAAAAAATCAAGAGTTTCCAGAAATTCTCCAATTTCTTCTACCTTGTGGACAGATGTAGATATGTTAAAATTTGAATAATAGATAAATTATAGAATTAGCTTCATAAAAAGAATTAAAGCAGGCCGGGCGTGGTGGCGCACGCCTTTAATCCCAGCACTCGGGAGGCAGAGGCAGGCGGATTTCTGAGTTCGAGGCCAGCCTGGTCTACAGAGTGAGTTCCAGGACAGCCAAGGCTACACAGAGAAACCCTGTCTCGAAAAAAAAAAAAAAAAAAAAGAATTAAAGCAAGATTTTCCTAATGCCAGTTTCCATTCAGTAGAACTTCTATCAAAAGAATTTTTTTATGGTTCATTAACAAAAATCATACCACGTGGGGCTTTATTGGGAAATGATAAAGCCAAGATGCAACAAGACACTCGGAGAAGCCAGGAACCAATGTGGGCATCAAATTTTATCCCAGTTGGTTACACAGGCATTAGCACCACTTTACCTGTGTGGTATAGCTGAGTTAGACCCTAATAATAAACCATAAATTGAAATCAAATTGTAAAATAAGTGTTCATCTCCTCAAAAACACTAAAAGTAAACTATCCAGATGATCCAGCTATACCAGTCCTGAGTATATGGCCAACAACTCTACATCAGCATGCCACAGAGATACCTGATCAGCTGTGCTTTATGCAGCACAGTCCACAACAGTTATGGAATCATCTGATATGCGTCTAAAAATGAGTGGATTAAAAAGTGCTGTTTAAATACACCGTGGCATTATATTCATCTGGAAAGAACAATGAAATGATGTCATTTGCCATGAAGAGATGTAAGGAACTGTAGAGTATCACATTAAACGAAATAAACCAGACTCAGAAAGTAAAATACTGCATGGTTTCTGTCATACAAAAAAAAAAAAAAAAACAAAAACCTGGTATTAAAAACATATGTAAATAAGACATGAAAGCAGCAGGGTAGGTTCTTGGGAGAAGGAAAAAGCCCAAGAAGAGGGAAAGGGAATCAAGGAGTATGAGAAAATCCCACAATGTACATGAGTGGAAAGGTCAAAATGAAATCTACTTTGCCTAATGATTATACATTAATAAAATATTTTAAGGATATGAATAAGTTAATAAAAGAAGCCCCCTATTTAGTGCCTGCATCAATTCCCAGAGGTCAGATTGAACAAAAGAGACTTCAAGACAGCAAGTTCTTCCCGGATCTCAGTAAACAGCCTCCTCTGTGCAATGCATTTTCCCCTATATCTTTCTGATGAACCCCTAATTGTGTCTCAGAAGACCCAGAAGTGTTAGCGGCAACCTCATCTCGGTGTATTACAATTCCAAAAATAACTGCCCATCTCTCTCCTTTTCTTTGTGAAGTATGTTTCCCCAGCAATATTGTTGATTTGCCGTTGTTGAGTGATCTATTCCTTTCCTATATATTCAGATCTTACCTCTATACCAAGGACATAGAGGATACTTCTGCCAAAATCAGGAATAAAACTTAGCACCTATCTCTACTTTCACTGTCTGTCTCCTTCACAATCTTAAAACTCTCAGTCAAATGAAAGTAAAATGGAGATGTCCTAGAGCAGTGTTTCTCAACCTGGGCACATAACCACCAGAAAACATGTATTCTGATGGTCTTAGGAACTGAAACAGAGATACAAACTAATAACGAAAATGAATTTGCAGTTGGAAGGTTCCTAATATATATTTTCTGCTGGTCACAACCCTCAGGTTGAGAACCACTGTGCTAGAGGAACAGAGATTAGCAAAAGGAGGGAGGAGCCAGTAGAGGAAAGGTACTCGGGCAATATCCATGTGGACTTCTGTCATTGGTGGTATATCTGAGAGGAGATTTGAGCCTGACACAATCAAGTGGAAGCTTGGTTCTCTTTTGCTGTTGTTCAACTTTGGTCACTTTCAAATTAGGTATGAAGAGTTGGTGGGTCAGTCTGTCAGATACACATGTTAAATTTTGATTGAAGAAATGAGCTCATTCCAACTCAGTGGTGACCAAGAAATAGTGCTAATGGGACACATTGTCCCGTATACAAATTGTGCTACCCAAAGCTAGGTCTGGGGATGTGAGGACAGTACAGGTGGGTAGGGATCTGAGATACCCACCATGATCGGTCACATGACCTTAACTGGGCCGGAAATATGGGGATGGTATGGAAAGCAGAAGTCTAGGTCACTCACCAGGCTGGAATGATGGCATTGGGTGTTGATTTGGGGCACTCAGCTGGTTAGGCTGGTCCACACACTGAACAATGCCAGCTAGTCTTCAAAGTCTGTGAACCACGTGGATGGGTAAGGTTCCAGGGAACTCACCAGGATGGGCTGATATACAGGGAACTCAGCCTGAGCTAGGCTTTCTGGAAATGTGTAAGAAACAAGCATTTGAAGATCCTTGGGGAAAACTCAGAAACACTTATCTGTTTATAAACATCCCCTCTTCCCCTCCCCTCCCCCTCCCCCTCCCCCTCCCTCTCCCTCTCTCAAAGGCAGAATTTACTCTATAAATATCTGACCACCAAAAGTAATGTTTTTGTAATGTAAGGAATAAAGAAACCAAAATGAAAAGCCGTTCATTTAGGGCTTGATGGGATTTTCAGAGTATGCTGAGAGGTAAGTCAGTAATGAGCTCAAGGAAAGGACGTCAGAGTTGGGATCCCAGCCAACACCTCCACGTATGAGCTGTAACCTACAGGTCACTCAATCTTCTGTGCTCCCCTATAAAATGGGAGAGGAAATAAATACCGCTATTCCTATGGCTCTGTTAACTATTTAGAACTTTTATAAAGTGTCACTTAATTGCTGTAAGATAAAGTCAATAAATATACATGAGTTGTGGTGCTGATATACCGTATGGTCTCTAATCACAGGATTGGAATTGTAACATTTCCAATGAGAGAATATGAATGGCGCACAACCCATACTTAACACTACACCTAAACAGCTTTGAAGTGTTGCAGGCTCCATGAAGCAAATACATGAATCTTACATGTCTCTGTGGGACAGAAAGCCTGCAAGCCTTGGAAAATGTTATAGAACAGTCTTCCTTTTGGAACAATAGAATTCATTCAGTTCTGTCATACATACTTTGAAAACTACTAATATTCTACAAGACAGGTACACTGTTGAATCTCATAAAAATCTGATTTTTAAAAAGATAAAAGACTTAGGGAAAATAGTGATGGTTTTAGGTTTTGCTGTTTGCTTGTTTGGTTGGTTGGTTGGTTGAGGGTTTTTGTTTGTTTGTTTTGTTTCTTTCTATTTTATTTTTATTGTTATTATTATTGTTGTTTTTGTTTTTCCATGGCAGGATTTCTCTGTGTGCCCCTGACTGTCCTGAAACTCACTCTGTAGACCACCCTTCCTGACTCCCCAAGGTCCCCAGCAGTGTCTGAGTCTACACCTCACTCTTCTCACTGGGGAAGCACAGACTGGGACCCCTATCACAACTGTGTTCTACCTTCCCTGAGCAGCGTGCTGGTGGTACTGGGGCACTCAGTGCTAAGGCAGACATGCAGCACAACAGAGTCATTTGTTCTTCACAGCAGCTCATGCCAGGCTAGCTCATCTGAAATCACCCAGGGATTTTCCTGTCTCACCTCCTATCTTGTGGTAGGATTATAAACATATATGTATTAGTCAGGGTTTTCTAGAGAGTAAGTTATAGAATGAATATATATTTTATATATGAATAAAATTCATATATATGGGATTCACTATAACTTATTATAATGGCTCACAGGCTGTGATCCAGCCAGTCCAATAATGGCTGTCATCAATAGAAGGTCAAAGAATTCTTTTTCAGTCCATGAGGCTAGCTATATGTCTGGTCTTTAGGATACACCATAATTCTGAAGACGTAGGCTCTAATGACAGTGAAAGAATGGATTTGCCATTGAGAGTGAGAGCAAGCAGGCAAAGAAAGCAAGTTTCCTTCTTCCATGTCCTTTATACAGGCTGCCACCAGAAGGTGTGGCCCAGATTAAAGGTGTATCTTCCCATCTCAGAAGATCTGGGTTAGAGTGGGTCATTTCCAACCTGCTACAGGAAGGTGCCAAAGGCAGGAAAGCAGGAGAGCTAGCCACGCCCCTCAACAGCTGCAGCACGCAGAAGAGCATTTAAACCTTGCCAAGGCAACACAGTAGAGCTAACTCTTGTGGTGTGGGCAGAGGAGAGCCGGCCTCAAGGGCATGAGAGTGGGACAGCTGGCCCTGCCCCTTGCCTAGGCAAAGCAGGAGGGTTGACCTTGGTGATGCTAGCTCAGGAAAGCTGGGAGGCTGAGCAACTCAGCTTTTACCCAGGCCCAGATCCAGGGCTCTGAGTTGTTCCACCCCAACTGCCACCACATCTGTGAACTGCTGAAGCCCAAGAAAGGGCTGGTCCTGTAGATCCAAAACTGTAGGATCTCCATGACACAGGGCAACAACAGGATATCGAAAAGGAGTCTCAATAAGGATCCAGTATTGATAGTGTAGCATAAGCCAGAGGCCTCAAACCAGATCAATGACTCATTGCAATGAATATTTGCAAGTAAAACTGTTTAGGCAAAAGGGTAAACTGTGTGAGAAACACCATGACAAACTTCCACAGGGAGATTTGTTGTTTGTTGTTGTTGCTTGCTTGCTTGCTTGCTTGCTTGCTTGTGTACGGAGATGAGTGCCACATGAAGAATCACTACAAAGTTTTATTAAGTGGGTCTTCCCACTTCAAATAACTTTATTTAGAAATATCCAGAATTTGAGGGAAGGGCCAACCAATGACTGGCCCAACTTAAGACCCATGCCATGAAAGAAAGCCCACCTCTGACACTACTAATAATATTCTACTATACTTGCCGACAGGAGCCTAGCATAACTGTCGTCAGAGAGGCTTCACCCAGCAACTGTTACAAACTGATGCAGAGCCAAACATTAAGTGGAGCTTGGGGAATCCTGCAGAAGAAGGGGAGGAAGGGTTGAAGGAGCCAGAGGGGGACTCCACAAGAAAACCTACAGAGTCCCACTAACCTGGGCCCACAGGGGACTCATCAAGACTGAACTTCCAACCAGAGAGCATGCATAGGATGGACCTAGGCTTTCTGCACATATATAACGGCTGTACATGAGATGTGGTGTTACGATGCCCACAGTGTGTACAATTTCACCACCCTCCTCATGGCCTATATAGTGAGGCCAGCCAGAACTACATATGAAAACATTGTCTAGAAAAGTCTAAATACAAATAGAAAGATTGGACTATTCCTAAGTCCATGCTTCAGTAATCTAAATTTAGAAACCAGTCATTGTAGGTATTTAATATCAAAGTCAGTAAAGTATCACAGAGTTAGCAAAAGAGGAGACCATGGATACCATTGATCTCTAGTTCAACACTGATGACTGAATAACCATTTTGAACCATAAAGTCATGATCCTGCTGAACCTCTTCTGCCGAGGAGAAGTCTGGAATTTTACATCTGACTTTGAGTGTCTCTTCTAAAAAGAGATCTACTCAAACCTGAGGCCGAGGTGACTAAAGACTAGACATGACAAAGCAAGAAGACTTAACTCTGGCTCTATGAATGGCTGGTAGGAAAGACAAGAGTCCAAACAGCATTCTTTCAATTACAAAATGGACTAAACCAAATGAAATGTTTGAAAAGGGGGGCCATCTCTAGACATGAACAATTCTAAATGAAAGACCAACTTAAATATCCAAACACAGGCTGCATACCAGAAGAGGTAGGCAGACGCCCAGCACTGAAGAACTGCTGAAGCAAAATCCTTACAGGGTCTCTTCCAGCTTTAATATCATGAAATTTTAAATCTAACATCCCCCCCAAAAAAAATCATAAAGATTTTACAGTAAGTGCACTATCTAATTTCATTAGTTACTTCCACTGAGAAATAGTTTAATGACATTATGTTTGCACAGTTCTGCTATAAAAACAAAATAAAGCTTTTAGCACTAGAGAGAGAAAAAAATAAAAGCTGCCAAGTCTTCTAATAAGCTAACTGTATTTAGAAACACATTAAGGAAAATATAATACTAACCTCAAAATATTATAAAGTAGCACTTCATAAAAAATGACCCAACATTTAGCAAAGTAGATGAGAAAACCCAAGTTATAATATAACTAATCCTTCCTGAGAGGGAAAGGGGGACCAAATGAATTTATGAGTAACTTTATGATATTTCATGGAATTTGAATTAATACAATCCAATCCTTTAAAACAATTTTTCAACATGTCTAAATTATACTAGCTCTGGATTAATAGTTCTATGTTATTAGTAGAGGAAATAGCATTTCCATTTGTGAAACTAGCTTTTAATTGGCATCAAATCTTTATATCTTGAAAAGCTATTATCCTTTCATAATTATTATTATTATTTAAAATAATTTAAGTATTGCTATCTATAAAAAATTTAATGTGGAAATGCTATCAAAAATAATGAGTATTATTCTAAAAACAAAAATTTGGAAATTCAAAAAATTATAGGTTCTTCCTTGGTAAGAACTATACACCAAAGCTTTTTATTATTAAATTACAATTTTATTAATCCTTACAATTATGTTAAATATAACTCAAACAATAAATTTTAACAAAAAAACCTGACATCACTTGTGTGCATTATCTGACAAGCACTAGGTATGAGATCTATAGGATGCTATAAACCAATTTCTCTCTAGGAAGAGCTTGTAATTATATGAAAAGTAAGAACACAGATAAGTATGAAAAAAAGATTTTCTGGAAACGAAGAAGAGAAAGAAATGGTACTCTGGTCTTCAGCAATACCTCAGCCATTAGGAGAGCAATGTGAGAAATGCTTAAGTGGAAAAAGGAAAGACTAAACCAAAGCATAGGACAGGAAGATAGAGGACTCCCCTCTCCCTGTCTGAAACACCACCACGTCTAGTGGAGACCTTTGAAAATTACTCTGCAACGGATTTTTGGTTTTTGTTGTTGTTGTTTTTGGTTTTGGTTTTGGTTTTTGGTTTGTTTGGTTTTTTTGGGTTTTTTTTGGTTTTTTTTTTGTTTTGTTTTGGTTTTTTTTTGGTTTTTGGTTTTTGGTTTTTTCGAGACAGGGTTTCTCTGTGTAGCTCTGGCTGTCCTGGATCTCACTTTGTAGACCAGGCTGGCCTCGAACTCAGAAATCCGCCTGCCTCTGCCTCCCGAGTGCTGGGATTAAAGGCGTGTGCCACTCTGCAATGTTTTAACGAAGAATTTTAAGATAAAATTTATTGAACTATATTTTACCCTTAAACTAATGTAGAGGACAGGGGTGTGTAAAGCCACGCCCTGACATCAGATTCTGAATAACTCCCTGCTATGGTACCCAGGGATGGCCACATACTACCCATGTGTTAAAGTGTATCCCACAGCTAATTTACACAGTTAAAACTTAAAGCTGGCCGGGCGTGGTGGCGCATGCCTTTGGTCCCAGCACTCGGGAGGCAGAGGCAGGCGGATTTCTGAGTTCGAGGCCAGCCTGGTCTACAAGGTGAGTGCCAGGACAGCCAAAACTTAAAGCTGCATCTATACACCTCTTTACATTTCTTTAAGCTATAAATGACACCATGAGCTTGTACGCATGGAATAAAATTTCAACCCTGTAAAGAGATTTACTTTCATTTGAGTTAACAATAAGATGGACTTTTATCTCATATACTTTTTTTTTTCAAAATGTATAGGAAATGAACTTTAACTGAGCCTTGAACTTCCTATAAATAATTTCCCCCAGGAATTAGAGAAAAATCAGTAGTGAAATAGAAAGGCAGTGTTGTTTTGGTTTTTTCTTTCTTTTTTAATTAATTATTTTATTTTATATCTTTACATCCCAAATGTTGCCTCCTCCCTGTTCCCCCTCTTAGAGATCTTCACTCCATCCCCCTCCCCTTAGCCTCTGAGAGGGTGCTCCCCTTCACCACCACCCCCGAGGTACCCCCATTCCCTAAGGCATCAAGTCTCTACAGGATTAGGCACACCCTCTCCCACTGAGGCCAGACAAGTTAGTCTTATGTGCCAGGGGCCTTGGACCAGCCCATATATGAGCATTCTTTGGTTGGTGGCTTAATCTCTGGGAGCTCCCAGGGGTCCAGGTTAGTTGACACTGTTGGTCTTCCTATAGGGTCACTGTCACTTCAGCTCTTTCAATCCTTCCCCTAACTCTTCCATAGGGGACCCTGACCTCAGTCTAATGGTTGTCTGTGAGTATCTGCATCTGTCTCAGTCATCTGCTGGTGGAGCCTCTCAAAGGACAGCCAAGCTAGGCTCCTGTCTGAAAGCACAACATGGCATCAGTAATGGTGTCAGGGTTTGGTGCCCACACATAGGATGGATCCCAAGTTGGGCCGGTTACTGAATGACCTTTCATTAAGTCTCTGCTCCATTTTTTTTTTCTGTTCCTGTGTTTCTATTAGACAGGAACAATTGATAAACTGAATAAAATCCTTCTGCAGAAAGTGTAGCAAATATCTCAGACAATAGCATCGTCCTCCACAGTCAATAGAATCTAGACTTTAGTGAACATGAGAACCAGGGCTTTTTACTTAAGGGAGTTGTTTCTATTTGAATAGGATTTTTCTGTGATTTTATGTTATCTTGGTTTTAACAGTTCTCCTTGTTTTGCTTGTTGTTTATTTATTTGCATATTTGGCTTTGTTTTTTAGTAATCATGGCCTATATTTTGACTTAGGGAAAGAACTGTTTATATTTAGAAGCTAAAAATACTATTGGCTCAGTAGCATAATATTCAGGACCTTCATAACACAAAAAATGAGGGAAAAATCAGCCTGATTATATTTGAATGGGCAAAAATAAACCATTGTGAGTGGATCTCCTGTACCTAGTAATAATTACCACTAAGGTAAACAATGAATAGCATAAGTCCTTTGAGCTCTTAATAGCCACTGTATTAGTCTATATGATTTTAGTTATCACAAAGGAAACAATGTGGCATCTACAATGGGAATTCAGTTGGGTTTAACCCTAAAAAAATAGAAGTTCCAATTCAAATGCACAATTTGAGGAACAGTATACTAACTTCATACTTAAAGAAATTGAAATGGCCATAACACAAAGCCCGTGGAGCTTAGTGTATTCTGGATTGAAATAAACCCAGAGAGGAGAGAGCAAGTAGTAGGAATAAAGGAGACAGAGAAGGGGGAAAGGAAGGATCAGAGAAGGAAAGAGAGGATGGAGAGAGAGGAGAGAGGGAGGGAGGGAGGGAGGGAGGGAGGGAGGGAGGGAGGGAGGGAGGGAGAGAGAGAAAGAGAGAGAGAGAGAGAGAGAGAGAGAGAGAGAGAGAGAGAGAGAGAGAGAGAGAGAGAATCCCATACCTATATTTGAGTGTAAATGTTGTATTTAAGGATGCTGCAGCTTACAGTTCTCTCTTGCTGTGATCACAATCTATGATTACACAGAAGGTGCATGTTGAGGTCTCTAAGATGTAGGTCATGCATTTTACAACTTATAGCTTGATTTAATGGATACACTATAGCAGATTTAACATTAGCTATATGTTGATATAAGCTATCGGTATGGCTTATAAAAACACAGTATGTCATGGTTTGGGTCCTGGTTATTCCTCCCAGTCCCATGCTCCCAAAAATAAGACTCAGACTCAAAATATATTTATAAATACCTTGGTCGTATAGCTAAGCTCTTCTCTGACTAGTTATAACTTAAAATATCCCATATACTCTAACATACAGTCTCCTTGTGGGTGGTTACCTGTGCTCAAGTACCATATGTCTGTCTTGTGACATCTCTCCAGCAAATATCTTCACCTCCTTCTCTCCCAGAATTCTTTCTCCTCCAGATGTCCTATGTTCTATTTCCTCCCTAAGCTATAGACCACAGGCTTTTTAATTGAAAGGTGATGCATCCATATGATACACAAGATATTCTCTCTACAATAATATATGTTACATTCATAAATCATTCAATGTAAGTAAAAAGCTACACTGCCAGACTTTTGTACACCACTAAAACAGAATATTTTACTAATGCAATAGAATGTTTTGAAAAATAACTTTTAACAGATTACCACTTTAAGAACAAACAAAGCAGCCAGGCGCGGTGGCACACACCTTTAGTCCCAGCACTCGGGAGGCAAAGGCAGGCAGATTTCTGAGTTCCAGGACAGCCTGGTCTACAAAGTGAGTTCCAGGACAGCCAGGGCTAATCTGCAAGGAAATGGGGTTCATTCCGGTCGGCAGGGACACCTTGGACTCAAACTCAGTGGATGGTCCCAAGGTCACCAGAGGACTTTCCACACTGCAGGTGCCCTAGCATACCCAGGATCTTGGAATCACTGGTGAGTGGAACACAACATCTATTCCAAAACAACCAGGAGGGGCCTGTGCCAGCAGGAACAGGGACACAGGAAACCCACCCGACCAGCAGCTGGGGTTCCTTCTGGTCAACACCAGCCCCGGGCCTTCTTGAGCACAAACTCGACAGAGGATCTCAAAGTCCCCAGAGGACTCTCGACACCACAGACACCCTAGCACACCCAGGATCTTAGCATCACTGAGGAAAGTTGGCCTCCAGAGAGGGCTTTGACCCTGGGACTCAGGTAAGAGAGCCATTTGCATCCCTGGTCTCTCAGAGACCAGTCCATGCAGGAGAGAGCACAGGCACAGAAACAACAGAGCTTCTTGGACAGGGTCCCTTCAGGCCTTCATCTTCAGCCAGGAGGCAGATCTGAGCGCCAAACCTCTGTGCACCTTCCCTGCAAGAGGAGAGCTTGCCTGCAGAGAGTGCTCTGACTGCTGGGACTCAGGAGAGAGTTGGACTCCCAGGAGTGGTGACAGAGGCTAACAGAATCACAGGAGGAACAAGCTCCAGCCAGAGACAGCTAGAACATCTAACACCAGAGATTACCAGATGGTGAAAGGCAAACATAAGAATCTTACTAACAGAAACCAAGACCATTGGGCATCAACAGAACCCAGTAAGCCCACCATAGCGAGTCCTGGATACCTGAACAAACCCAAAAAGCAAGATTCAGATTAAAATCATACCTCATGATGCTGATAGAGGATTTTAAGAAGGGCATTAATAACTCACTTAAAGAAATACAGGAGAACACTGCTACACAGGTAAAAGTCCTTAAAGAATTACAGAAAAACACTGCTAAACAGGTAGAAGTCCTTAAAGAGGAAACACAAAAATTCCTTAAAGAATTACAGGAAAACACAACCGAACAGGTGATGGAATTGAACAAAACCATCCAAGATCTAAAAATGGAAGTAGAAACAATAAAGGAAACCCAAAGGGAGACTCTGGAGATAGAAATCCTAGGAAAGAAATCAGGAACCATAGATGTGAGCATCAGCAATAGAATACAAGAGATGGAAGAAAGAATCTCAGGTGAAGAAGATTCCATAGAAAACATGGACACAACAATCAACAAAAATGCAAAATCCAAAAGATCCTAACTCAAAACATCCAGGAAATCCAGGACACAATTAGAAGACCAAACCTAAGGATAATAGGTATAGATGAGAATGAAGATTTTCAACTTAAAGGGTCAATAAATATCTTCAACAAAATTATAGAAGAAAACTTCCCTAACCTAAAGAAAGAGATGCCCATGGTACTAGCTGGTTTTGTGTGTCATCTTGACACAGGCTGGAGTTATCACAGAGAAAGGAGCTTCAGTTGGGGAAATGCCTGCACAAGATCCAAATGTAAGGCATTTTCTCAATTAGTGATCAAGGGGGGAGGTCCCCTTGTGGGTGGTGCCATCTCCAGACTAGTAGTCTTGGATTCTATAAGAGAGCAAGCTGAGCAAGCCAGGAGAGGGAAGCCAGTAAGTAACATCCCTCCATGGCCTCTGCATCAGCTCCTGCTTCTTGACCTGCTTGAGTTCCAGTCCTAACTTCCTTTGGTGATGAATAGCAATGTGGAAAGTATAAACTGAATAAACCCTTTCCTCCCCAACTTGCTTCTTGGTCATGATGTTTTATCCCAGAATAGAAACCCTGACTAAGACACCCATGAACATACAAGAAGCCTACAAAACTCCAAATAAACTGAACCAGAAAAGAAATTCCTCCTGACACATAATGATCAGAACAACAAATGTACTAAATAAAGACAGAATATTAAAAGCAGTACGAAAAAAGGTCAAGTAACATATAAAGGCAGACCTATTAGAATTATACCAGATTTCTCACCCAAGACTATGAAAGCCAGGAGATCCTGGACAGATGTTATACAGACCCTAAGAGAACACAAATGCCAGCCCAGGCTACTATACCTAGCAAAACTTTCAATCACCACAGATGGAGAAACCAAGGTATTCCGTGACAAAACCAAATTCACAAAATATCTTTCCACGAATCCAGCACTTCAAAAGATAATAGATGGAAAACTCCAACACAAGGAGGGAAATTATGCCCTCGAAAAGCAAGAAAGTAATCCTTCAACAAACATAAAAGAAGATATCCACAAGAACAGAATTCCAACTCTAGCAACAAAAATAACAGGAAGCAACAATTGCTTTTCCTTAATATCTCTTAATGTCAATGGACTCAATTCCCCAATAAAACGACATAGACTAACAGACTGGCTACATAAACAGGACCCAACATTTTGCTGCATACAGGAAACCCACCTCAGGGACAAAGACACTATCTCAGAGTAAAAGACTAGAAAACAATTTTTCAAGCAAACGGTCCGAAGAAACAAGCTGGAATAGACTCAGTTGCAGTTGATAGCCAAAAACTGAAGGGATCATGCAAAGAAATTGGCACCATGAAGAGAGTCTATGAGAGGTTATCAGTGAAGCCTAATTGCAGCAGAAGACCAAAGCATATTGGAGATACCAGTACCACAGGATGACCACCAAGAACAGCAGCAGCATTGAAGTGTAGTTAATCATAGCCTAAAAAGCTACAGAAGGCAGAGCTGAAGAAGTGACCCAGGTCCTTTGAAGGATCCCAGACATTGGAACAAGAAGCTGTAAGATTGAAGTTGTCTTGGAAACCCCAAGATGTAAAAATGCCAGAGTCATAAGAAACCTACTGAGGAAAGCTACTGACAGCTTTCCCCTTGCTGGGCTGCCTTATCTGGCCTCAGTGGGAGAGGATGCACCTAGTCCTACTGTGACTTGATGTACCAGGGTGGGTTGGTACCCATGGGTGGCCTCCCCTTCTCTGGGGAGAAGAGGATGGGGGGAATGGGTAAGGGGCTGTGAGGTTGGAACTGGGAGGAGAGGAGAGAGGGAAGCTGCAAACAGGATATAAAGTGACTTAAATAAATTAATAGGGAAAAAAGACAAATATGTATAAATCCAGAAAAGGATTCCAGAATTACAGCTTGTGGTAGATCACCATGAGCTACCTATGACACACAATGAACTATCTATGATAGTTCACGCCATTTGATGGGTATTCTAGAAATATGTTTTAACAAAAGTGCAGTGGTGCCATGCCTGCTCACTTGCATTTTCATTACAGTACATTATGACCACCTTACATTCGCTGTATATTTTGCTATCTGACTGATTCCCTTATTAATGAAAATTTAAGGCAATCTTACTCATATAAAAAGTATGTTATGAATGTTAGAGTTGGAGAAAAAAAGGTATATAGTAAGGATGCGTCTGTATTCCAGCCAGATCACACTGTATCAAGAGTATCTCTGCATTCCAGCTGGATCACATAGACCTAGAAGGTCTTTGGATGTGATCCCTTGCCAAGGTAGCCATGTTGCTGGATTAAAATTCTTCTATAGTGGAGAATTCAAATTTGGGCTTGTTCTTGATCTAAACTACAAAAAAGAAAGACTTCCTTTTCATTCCTTAGTGCAACACTGAGCAGCAGGGAGGGAGGGAGGGAGGGGGGGAGGGAGGGGAGGGAGGGAGGGAGGGAGGGAGGGAGGGAGGGAGGGAGGGAGGGAGGGAGGGAGGGAGGGAGGGAGGGAGGGAGGGAGGGGAAGGAAAGGAAGAAATGAGATTGGGAGGGAGTTGGAGGAAGAGCTGGAACAAAAGGACAAGCCAGTCAAACCTTTCTCTTTGTCGGGATGTGACATTTTTTTTTATTCTCAGGCTACATACCAATTACTCCACTTTCTCCTAAATAACTAGGCTCTTATTAATCTTCAGGGACCAGCATAAAATGCTGGAACATTCACTATTCACTCAAATGTCGTAATTTTCATGAAACATCTGTTGGGCTCATTTGGACGGCCATCTCCTCCAAACGTATTTCAACTAATTCAGACGGCTTTAAAGGTAATTTTACAAATGTTCTTACTCCATTTTAAAGTAGAATATGTATAAACGAATATGTAAAATATGTGAACCTGCAAATATTTAAACTGCCGATAAAATAAAAGTCCCAAAGGAGAAATCACAGGCACAGGTTACCTGTGGTGACAATGTTCCTTTGTCTGACCTTGTAGCTCTGTTGCCATTCCAGACAATTACAGCAGTCAGTGCTTCTCTGCTGCTGTCTTGCATGAAGACCATGGGGAAGATTAACTTGACTTATGGGAGCACTTCCCAGCTTAAAACAAAGAAAACTGAACAAATTTCCTTTCATAAGGCGAGTCTGGGCTTTGTAATCAAACAATCTTGAACATAGACACTGCGTTCTATAACGTCTCTCTTAACCATTGTATAATTTCTTCCTTAGGCTACCTTTACCTATTGCACATAAAGAAATATGTGCAAAAACTGAAGTGTTTCCAATACCTGCTTCTTCCAGCCCTGGATCTTTCCAAGCAGGAAGCAAAGGTAACTGGAGACTCTTACAACCCCAGTCATGCTTAGGGGGCGAGCACGTGGTTGTTAGCAGCTGATATCACGAATTTGGTGACAAATATTTTAAACGTTTTACCATCCTCTATAATTTTAATCTTACATATTTAGATCTTTCCTGACTTCAACACAGATAAAACTTCTGCCCTATTATGCCCCTTTATCTGCATATTGGGGAGTTTTTAACTTGCTTTCTTTTCTTTATTTGGATGAAAGATGGTTAGGAAAGATTTCTGATGGAGATAATTTATTGTAGTGATCTGTTTAATTAAAGCCTTTGTGTCTGGCTTTGAGTGGAACGTTTCAGCAAAGCCTTCACTATGTTTGGGTTCATCAGAAAAGGCTGAGAAATTGTCTTGAGACTGTTTGAACCTTGAGGAAATGTCTCCTGGGAAAATCTGTACTTGGTACTGCGTGAGAGCTGCACAGACTTTGGTCCTAAGACACTCATGGAAAACCTGGAGTTCTTACCATTGGTTATGGATAGCCGTGGTCAAAAAGGACTGGGATTGGTGTGGGTTGTCTGGTCTCCCGGGCAGCAAGGGCAAGATAACTTCAGTAGCTGGAACCTTTCCCAACCTGAATTAATTTTGTATAATGATTGAATAAAGTAACTTGAGTGAGCTAGTCAGGGTAAGTCTTTTTTCCAAGAAGGCTGAACTCCTCTGCTCCTTCAGAAAATGGAGCCTGGTATCTTGGTGAGCTACTCGCTCTACTGTGACACTTAGGATCAACATAAACCAATAATATATCACTTGTGCTTCCAAAAGCATTTTAAAAGACAGATAGACAAATCCATATCTCAAGTTAATTGCTTTTTCCCCTCCAGTCTAAAATGTTTAATTACGCTAAGCTTAAGTAGCTAACAGAAATAACATATTCTGAGGTTGTTTTTCTTTGTAGAAAGTTTGTTGGTTAAGCTGTGATATACTCTCCTGTTTACTGAACAGTGATAACATTTTTCTCTCCTTGAAAGTGAAAATGTAAAATCTAACTTAAGAATACATTTCTTGCTGGGCAGTGGTGGCACACGCCTTTAATCCCAGCACTTGGGAGGCAGAGGCAGGCAGATTCTGAGTTTAAGGCCAGCCTGGTCTACAGAGTGAGTTCCAGGACAGCCAGGGCTATACAGAGAAACCCTGTCTTGAAAAACCAAAAAACAAACAAACAAACAAACAAAAACAGAATACATTTCTTGGGTCCAGGTATAGTATGGTGTATATACCATCTTAGCCCCTGGGTATTTAACAGACACAGGATGTGAGTTCAAGTCCAGGCTGGCTACATTGACAAAATGCTGTCTCAAAGGCAAATACCAAATAAATAAATAAACTTTTGCTTCCTTTCCTAGTTCATTATGCATTGGCTATTTGTCACCAAAACAACTTCAACTAAGTCCTAATGTATGTTTCTAAGTGAATTTGGTGCTTGCTGGCTTGGGTTGGCCAGCACCATTTATGCTAACCCTGAAGGTAGCATCTGGTTTCACAATAGCAGTTCGTGTACTCATTCTATTTGCTTCTCCCTCTGAAGCTAGGAGGGGCACATGACCTAAGGTGAGCCCCCTATCAAGATGGCTAGGAATAGTAATAGAGACCCATCTATATCCCTCAAAACATTTAGTCAGGCCTATAAAGATGATTACATTCAAGTGATACCAAAGAGTAGAAAACAAAAAGAAAAACTATCTAAGGACACAGAGAGTAAGCAAGGCAAAGAAATGACTTCAGAACAAATAATGCCTATTAACGCATTGACCTTGTACGGCTCACCCCCAAACTATGGGAAAAAGCCACTAGGTTGATAGTTCTCTTCCTTATGCTGCCTGCAGGTCAAGATGTAGAACTCGACTCCGTCAGCATTGTGTCTGCCTGCATACTGTCATGCTTCCCTCCATGATGCTAATGGACTGTAAGCCGGCTCCCATTAGATGTTTTCTTTTATACGAGTTGCCTTGGTCATGCTGTCTCCTCACGGCACTGAAACTCTAACTAAGAGAGAAGTCATGGGTAAGTTGTACAAATCCCAATACTTAATCCAGTCTCTCCTCAAGACAGACCAAACCACGCCAGAGGCTCACAACTGTCATGCTGAAGACACCCACCTAGCAGACTGCAGAACGAGGGGGAAAAGAAGACAACCCCTGATGGAAGACTTCTCTGTCACTCATCTCATGGGACACACTGGTTCCAAGAAAGTCACCACTCAGCTGCCTTTTCAAACTCCAGGAAGACTTAAATCGCCAATTCTGAAACAAAATAGCCTGCAACTTTATTTTTCGGGGAAGCACAACCTCAAGACTCTGCAAGATGTTTCTTTGCAGGAATTCAGATGATGTGTGGTCACTGGGATGGCTTATGTATGCTTAGCCCAGAGAGTGGCACTATTAGGAGGTGTGGCCTGTTGGAGTAGGTGTGTCACTGTGGGTGTGAGCTTTAAGACCCTCCTCCTAGCTGCCTGGAAGCCAGTATTCTGCTAGCAGCCTTCAGATGAAGATGTAGAACTCTCAGCAATTCCTGGACCATGCCTGCCTGGATGCTTCCATGTTCCTGCTTTGATAATACTAGACTGAACCTCTGAACCTGTAAGCCAGTCCCAATTAAATGTTGTCCTTATAAGCCTTGCATTGGTCATGGCGTCTGTTCACAGCAGTAAACCCCTAACTAAGACACCCACATCTGGTCACTGCACAGAATCTCCTCCTTAGCACAGCCTAAAGAAAAACAAGGCTTATTAAGCTTTTCAGGTTGTCTGTCTCCATCTGTACATGTACACACAAGCTAATGGTAGCTACAGGCTTTCAAGCAGTTGGTCACCCGAAATCCAGCCATGGTCTCAGCTAGAGACAGAACCTTCTATGAGGTTGATCCTTCTTGATCACGGGTGCTCACTACAACTCAAGAGCATGACCCAATGGATAAGACTCACTTATAGGTTCCACAATCTCCCAAAACAAGGATGCCAACTGGGTACCAAGTGTTAAAACATAAGTTTGTGGCAGACACTGCACACTCAAATCACAACAGGGGCAAACTGCAGAACCAGGCTCTTATCAATGAGCTCTTATAGACTGCTGCATTCATCCCTCCTTTGCTCACTGCAGGTCTTTATTCAGCACTTGGTTCCCCTTTCCCCTTCTCTGTTAACAAGTTAAATGACTTTTTTTACAGGTTCATTTATCCTTGAGAAGAGTTTTTCCTATCCGAGGTTTTTTGTTATTCCATTTGAATTTGCAGATTGCCCTTTCTTTTTTTATTATTAGGTATTTTCCTCATTTACATTTCCAATGCTATCCCAAAAGTCCCCCATATCCTCCCCCCTACTCCCCTAACCACCCACTCACATTTCTTGGCCCTGGCGTTTCCCTGTACTGGGGCATATAAAGTTTGCAAGTCCAATGGGCCTTTCTTTCCAATGATGGCCTACTAGGGCCTCATCTGATACATATGCAGCTAGAGACATGAGCTCCGGGGGGGTGGGGGGGGGGCACTGGTTAGTTCATATTGTTGTTCGACCTAAAGGGTTGCAGATCTCTTTAGCTCCTTGCATACCTTCTCTAGCTCCTCCATTGGGAGCCCTGTGATCCATCCAATAGCTGACTGTGAGCATCCACTTCTATATTTGCTAGGCACTGGCATAATCTCACAAGAGACAGCTATATCAGGGTCCTTTCAGCAAAATCTTGCTTGTATATGCAATGGTGTTAGCATTTGGAGGCTGATTATGGGATGGATTCCCCAGAAGTGGCAGTCTCTAGATGGTCCATCCTTTTGTCTAAGCTCCAAACTTTGTCTCTGTAACTCCTTCCATGGGTGTTTTGTTCCCAATTCTAAGAAGGAGCAAAGTGTCTACACGTTGGTCTTCATTCTTCTTGAGTTTCATGTTTCACAAATTGTATCTTATATCTTGGGTATTCTAAGTTTCTGGGCTATATCCATTTATCAGTGAGTACATATTGTGTGAGTTCTTTTGTGATTGGGTTACCTCACTCAGGATGATGCCCTCCAGGTCCATCCATTTGCCTAGGAATTTCATAAATTCATTCTTTTTAATAGCTGAGTAGTACTCCATTGTGTAAATGTACCATATTTTCTGTATCCATTCCTCTGTTGAGGGGCATCTGGGTTCTTTCCAGCTTCTGGCTATTATAAATAAGGCTGCTATGAACATAGTGGAGCATGTGTCTTTCTTACCATTTTCTGTATATATGCCCAGGAGAGGTATTGATGGATCCTCCGGTAATACTATGTCCAATTTTCTGAGGAACTGCCAGACTGATTTCCAGAGTGGTTCTACAAGCTCGCAATCCCACCAAAAATGGAGGAGTGTTCCTCTTTATCCACATCCTCGCCAGCATCTGATGTCACCCGAATTTTTGATCTTAGACATTCTGACTGGTGTGAGATGGAATCTCAGGGTTGTTTAGATTTGCATTTCCCTGATGATTAAGGATGCTGAACATTTTTTCAGGTGCTTCTCAACCATTCGGTATTCCTCAGGTAAGAATTCTTTGTTTAGCTCTGAGACCCATTTTTTAATGGTGTTATTTGATTTTCTGGAGTCTACCTTCTTGAGTTCTTTATATCTATTGGATATTAGTCCCGTATCTGGTTTAGGATAGGTAAAGATCCTTTCCCAATCTGTTGGTGGCCTTTTTGTCTTATTGACAGTGGCTTTTGCCTTACAAAAGCTTTGCAATTTTATGAGGTCCCATTTGTCGATTCTTGATCTTACAGCACAAGCTATTGCTGTTCTATTCAGGAATTTTTCCCCTGTGCCCATCTCTTCGAGGCTTTTCCCCACTTTCTCCTCTATAAGTTTCAGTGTCTCTGGTTTTATCTGGAGTTCCTTGATCCACTTAGATTTGACCTTAGTAAAAGGAGATAGGAATGGATCAATTCGCACTCTTCTACATGATAACAACCAGTTGTGCCAGCACCATTTGTTGAAAGTGCTGTCTTTTTTCCACTGGATGGTTTTAGCTCCCTTGT
The DNA here is from genome assembly GCF_978045245.1 of Mus caroli. NCBI lineage: Eukaryota > Metazoa > Chordata > Mammalia > Rodentia > Muridae > Mus > Mus caroli. The sequence goes on from NW_028227271.1 coordinate 14,567,457, forward strand.
CAAAGATCAAGTGACCATAGGTGTGCGGGTTCATTTCTGGGTCTTCAATTCTATTCCAGTGGTCTACTTGTCTCTCACTATACCAGTACCATGCAGTTTTTATCACAATTGCTCTGTAGTACAGCTTTAGGTCAGGCATGGTGATTCCACCAGAGATTCTTTTACCCTTGAGAAGAGTTTTTGCTATCCTAGGTTTTTTGTTATTCCAGATGAATTTGCAGATTGCCCTTTCTAATTCCTTGAAGAATTGAGTTGGTATTTTGATGTCCCCATCAAAATTGAATCTGTAGATTGCTTTTGGCAAGATAGCCATTTTTACTATATTGATCCTGCCAATCCATGAGCATGGGAGATCTTTCCATTTTCTGAGATCTTCTTTAATTTCTTTCTTCAGAGACTTGAAGTTCTTATCATACAGATCTTTCACTTCCTTAGTTAGAGTCACACCAAGGTATTTTATATAATTTGTGACTATTGAGAAAGGTGTTGTTTCCCTAATTTCTTTCTCAGCCTGTTTATTCTTTGTGTAGAGAAAGGCCATTGACTTGTTTGAGTTAATTTTATATCCAGCTACTTCATTGAAGCTTTTTATCAGGTTTAGGAGTTCTCTGGTGGAATTTTTAGGGTCACTTATATATACTATCATATCAGCTGCAAAAAGTGCTATTTTGACTTCTTCCTTTACAATTTGTATCCCCTTGATCCCATTTTGTTGTCGAATTGCTCTGGCTAGGACTTCAAGTACAATGTTGAATAGGTATGGAGAGAGTGGAGAGCCTTGTCTAGTCCCTGATTTTAGTGGGATTGCTTCAAGCTTCTCACCATTTACTTTGATGTTGACTACTGGTTTGCTGTAGATTGCTTTTATCATGTTTAGGTATGGGCCTTGAATTCCTGATCTTTCCAAGACTTTTATCATGAATGGGTGTTGGATTTGTCAAATGCTTTCTCTGACTCTAATGAGATGATCATGTGGTTTTTGTGTTTGAGTTTGTTTATATAATGGATTACGTTGATGGATTTCCATATATTAAACCATCCCTGCATCCCTGGAATAAAACCTACTTGGTCAGGATGGATGATTGTTTTGATGTGTTCTTGGATTCGGTTAGCAAGAATTTTATTGAGTATTTTTGTATCGATATTTAAGGGAAATTGGTCTGAAGTTCTCTATCTTTGTTGGATCTTTCTGTGGTTTAGGTATCAGAGTAATTGTGGCTTCATAGAATGAATTGGGTAGAGTACCTTCTGCTACTATTTTGTGGAATAGTTTGTGCAGAACTGGAATTAGATCTTCTTTGAAGGTCTGATAGAACTCTGCACTAAACCCATCTGGTCCTGGGCTTTTCTTGGTTGGGAGACTATTAATGACTGCTTCTATTTCTTTAGGGGATATGGGACTGTTTAGATCATTAACTTGATCCTGATTTAACTTTGGTACCTGGTATCTGTCTAGAAATTTGTCCACTTCATCTAGGTTTTCCAGTTTTGTTGAATATAGCCTTTTGTAAAAGGATCTGATGGTGTTTTGGATTTCTTCAGGATCTGTTATTATGTCTCCCTTTTCATTTCTGATTTTGTTAATTAGGATGCTATCCCTGTGCCCTCTAGTGAGTCTGGCTAAGGGTTTATCTATCTTGTTGATTTTCTCAAAGAACCAGCTCCTGGTTTGGTTGATTCTTTGAATAGTTCTTGTTTCCACTTGGTTGATTTCACCCCTGAGTTTAATTATTTCCTGCTGTCTACTCCTCTTGGGTGATTTTGCTTTCTTTTGTTCTAGAGCTTTTAGGTGTGTTGTCAAGCTGGTAGTGTGTGCTCTCTCTAGTTTCTTTTTAGAGGCACTCAGTGCTATGAGTTTTCCTCTTAGAAATGCTTTCATTATGTCCCATAAGTTTGGGTATGTTGTGGCTTCATTTTCATTAAACTCTAAAAAGTCTTTAATTTCTTTCTTTATTCCTTCCTTGACCAAGGTATCATTGAGAAGAGTGTTGTTCAGTTTCCACATGAATGTTGGCTTTCTATTATTTATGTTGTTATTGAAGATCAGCCTTAGTCCATGGTGATCTGATAGGATGCATAGGACAATTTCAATATTTTTGTATCTGTTGAGGCCTGTTTTGTTATTATTGGTCAATTATTGGTTATTATATGGTCAATTTTGGAGAAGGTACCATGAGGTGCTGAGAAGAAGGTATATACTTTTGTTTTAGGATAAAATGTTCTGTAGATATCTGTTAAGTCCATTTGTTTCATAACTTCTGTTAGTTTCACTGTGTCCCTGTTTAGTTTCTGTTTCCACGATCTGTCCATTGATGAAAGTGGTGTGTTGAAGTCTCCCACTATTATTGTGTGAGGTGCAATGTGTGCTTTGATTTATTAAGTCTCTTTAATGAATGTGGCTACCCTTGCATTTGGAGCATAGATATTCAGAATTGAAAGTTCCTCTTGGAGGATTTTAACTGTGATGAGTATGAAGTGTCCCTCCTTGTCTTTTTTGATAACTTTGGGTTGGAAGTCGATTTTATTCGATATTAGAATGGCTACTCCAGCTTGTTTCTTCAGACCGTTTGCTTGGAAGATTGTTTTCCAGCCTTTCACTCTGAGGTAGCATCTGTCTTTTTCCCTGAGATGGGTTTCCTGTAAGCAGCAAAATGTTGGGTCCTGTTTGTGTAGCTAGTCTGTCAGTCTATGTCTTTTTATTGGGGAACTGAGTCTATTAATATTAAGAGATATTAAGGAAAAGTAATTGTTGCTTCCTATTATTTTTGTTGTTAGAGTTGGCATTCTGTTCTTGTGGCTGTCTTCTTTTTGGTTTGTTGAAGGATTACTTTCTTGCTTTTTCTAGTGTGTGGTTTCCATACTTGTATTTGGTTTGTTTGTTTTTTTTTTTTTCTGTTATTATCCTTTGAAGGGCTGGATTCATGGAAAGATAATGTGTGAATTTGGTTTTGTCGTGGAATATTTTGGTTTCTCCATTTATGGTAATTGAGAGTTTGGCTGGGTATAGTAGCCTGGGTTGGCATTTGTGTTCTCTTAACATCTGTATAACATCTGTTCAGGATCTTCTGGCTTTCATAGTCTCTGGTGAAAAGTCTGGTGTAATTCTGATAGGCCTGCCTTTATATGTTACTTGACCTTTTTCCCTTACTGCTTTTAGTATTCTATCTTTATTTAGTGCATTTGTTGTTCTGATTATTATGTGTCGGGAGGAATTTCTTTTCTCGTCCAGCCTATTTGGAGTTCTGTAGGCTTCTTGTATGTTCAAGGGCATCTCTTTCTTTAGGTTTGGGAAGTTTTCTTCTATAATTTTGTTGAAGATGTTTGCTGGCCCTTTAAGTTGAAAATCTTCATTCTCATCAACTCCTATTATTTGTAGGTTTGGTCTTCTCATTGTGTCCTGGATTTCCTGGATGTTTTGAGTTAGGATTTTTTGCCTTTTGCATTTTCTTTGATTGTTGTGCCGATGTTCTCTATGGAATCTTCTGCACCTGAGATTCTCTCTTCCATCTCTTGTATTCTGTTGCTGATGCTCGCATCTATGGTTCCAGATTTCTTTCCTAGGGTTTCTATCTCCAGTGTTGCCTCACTTTGGGTTTTCTTTATTGTGTCTACTTCCCTTTTTAGGTCTAGTATGGTTTTGTTAATTTCCATCACCTGTTTGGATGTGTTTTCCTGTTTTTCTTTAAGGACTTCTACCTGTTTGGTTGTGTTTTCGTGTTTTTCTTTAAGGACTTTAACTCTTTAGCAGTGTTCTCCTGTATTTCTTTAAGTGAGTTATTAAAGACCTTCTTGATGTCCTCTACCATCATCATGAGATATGCTTTTAAATCTGGGTCTAGTTTTTCGGGTGTGTTAGGGTGCCCAGGACTGGCTGAGGTGGGAGTGCTGTGTTCTGATGATGGTGAGTGGTCTTGGTTTCTGTTAGTAACATTCTTACGTTTGCCTTTCGCCATCTGGTATTCTCTGGAGTTAGTTTTTATAGATGTCTCTGGTTAGAGCTTGTTCCTCCGATGATTATTTTAGCCTCTATCAGCAGACCTGGGAGACTAGCTCTCTCCTGAGTTTCTGTGGTCAGAGCACTCTCTGCTGACAAGCTCTCCTCTTGCAGGGAAGGTGCCCAGATATCTGGTGTTCGAACCTGCCTCCTGGCAGAAGTTTTGTTCCACTCACCAGAGGTCCTAAGATCGCTTGGAGACGCCTCTAGGGACCTTGGGGGTGTCCGATGACTCTGCCTCCAAGGTGACCCGGTGCTGGGGCTGACAGGAAGGGACTTGTGATCCTGGTCAGGCCGGGTTTTCTGCTTCCCTAATTAATGTTGTCTCAGGCTCCTCATGTTTGGATTGGAACAGAAGTTGTGGTCCACCCACCAGCGGTCCTAAGATCCCGTGGTGAGTCCTCTGGGGACCTTGGGGGTGTCCGCTGACTCCGCACCCTTAAATGACTTTTTCTTGCTGGATTTTTTTTCTTTTTTCTCCAACTTGTCAGCCCTAAACCATCACCTAGTCCCATTATGACTTTCTCATGCAAAAATCACTCTGTATGTATCCATATTTTCATTTGTTGTGAATCTGAATGGAGGAGGAGGACAAGTTTTATGCAATTCAATTATATTTTTTTTCGAATGTGAATTATATTGTATCTAAAATTATGCATGAACATAAACCCTACATGGAGGCCAGATGGCCTTCAAGCATAGGTCTAAATCACAGACTCAAATGAAGTTTGTAAATGGCATTATGTATTTTGCATAATGAAGATATAGGTCATGTATCCAGACCTATATCTTCATTATGTATCCAGATATAAGTCATGTATCCATTCTCATTGTACCCAGAAACAATTACCTACCAGAGGCTTCATGAGGAAGGAGCTGTCATTGTCTTACTAGAAGCCCATGGTCCAGTATAGCTCATGTTGTCCCTGATGACCCTGAGCAAATAAGGCAAGATAGGTGAAATGCCCTATTTCCTGCCTCAACCCACACTCTTCTGCATAGGCATCATGTTCCATTTTATCCGTATTTCTTGCAGCAGCAGACAATGTTTAAAAACTAGTAGCAATGTAAGAATGAAGGGGTTCTAAATAAATAAAAATAAATAAAAATTCATGCATGGTATTTTTTTTCTCCTCTGTCAAGGCTCCAAACTCTCTAAATCCTTAGTTACATCCCTGCCTTCCTCATGAGGATACACTATTCTGAGTTTCACGGAGAATAAATAATGCATGAAATTTAGAAATGATTTGTTCCAAACTCAAGTGTGTTTAAAGAATATCTACAGGCAAATAGCATCTACAAAGAAAATACTAGGAAACAGTGCTTAATCAGAAGGAAAACAAACGTCTATGGACAAACGTAACATTCTTCAAAGACATTAAGGGCATTTGTTTTCGTCCATTTTGGCTGCTGTGACATATCCCAAAAAGCTGATAACAAAAAAAAAAAAAAAAAAAAAAACATATATTTTGGTTTGTTTCTTAGAGAACTCCAAATTTTGGAAGCTAGAATTCTGAATTTATGGCTTCAGGAAGTTCAGATCCTAAAAAGGACCTTTCTACATCTGAAATTGCCTTTTTCATGTATCTTCATATATGAGCATTGGAAGTCTCTACTGTTACAGCATAGCTCTCATAATGAAAACAGAAATTTTTACAGGCTAATTATTTCCCAAAACTCAAGTTCCCAATACCACTTCTTTGTGAGCCAACATTTCAATATGGGAAAGTGAAGGGGCAGAAAGAAAGAAAGACCACCAACCCATAGCATAAAGTAGAGTGAAAAGGGGTTTCTACCTCACAGGCAGTTCAACATTAATTGGGAATTCTAAGAAATTCCGTTTTCTCTTTTATTGAGAGCCCTACAAAAAAAAAAAAAAACCTAATATCATATCTCAAATAGGATTATTTATGGTCCTATCAGCAGACAGATTAGTTGAATAAATGCCCTCCTCTGTTCCCCTCAAACACTAGGATTTTACTTTTTATAATATGATTTAGAGGCATGTGGTGGGGCAAAATTGATTTCTGGAAAAGTGTGTATCTCCAAAGAGCCATATTTTATAGCTTTGTACACAATTTTATTGATGCTCTAATCTTGAAATCTTGTGAAGATGGCTCACTTGTAATAAAATATCCTTTACTGCTCTACCTGTTAGCTTGGAAAGATCAACATTTCTGTCCTGTTTAAAGCTCATAACTCACTGTAATTCTAAAGCCAACACTGTACCAATCAAGTTAACCATTAGAGCACCTGACAATAGTAATGTACATTTGCAATATAACTCTACCATACAATATTTGAAAATGCTTTCCTTACATGTAGTGCTGCATTTTAAATTTTTCTCATATTAGCGTATTTTATTCACAATAATTATAAATCATAATAGAGAAAGATAAGAGAGCTAGATCTTCCCTTTGAAGATCTCAGATACGTTCTTAACATGCTGAAATATAATTATCCCAGTATGGAAAATGAAAAAGTGAAGTGAAAAAGATTAACAACATCAATCCATAAATAGGAGGTGATTTCAAATACCCACTTTCTCCAATAGACAGGTCATCTGGACAAAGAATAGACAAAAACATCAGAATCAATTGTCATCACACATCAAATGGACATAATAGATATCTACAGACTATTTTATCCAAACACCAAAGAATACACATTCTACTCATCAGCACATGGACATTGTTCTAAAAGCAATCACATCCTGAGACAAAACATAAGTCTTTACAAATTCAAAAGTATTGAAGCTACTTCAATAGTAAAGTATCCTATCTGGCCAAAATGCAATAAAACTTCAAAAACCTCCTGATAATATATAAACTCATGAATATTAAACAAGCAATTACTGATGATGAATGAGTTAAGAAAAAAAAAAGTCTTCCTGGAACTAAGTTAAAATAAGAACACAACATAACAAAACCTCTGAGACACAGTGAATGCAGTTCTATAAGGGAAAATTATAGCTCTAAAGTAGCTACATTAAATAATCAGAGCTAACCTAGTCCCGTTCCTTTGTGTGAGCCACATATGCCTTGAAACACTTACTCTCTGGGATCCCCAGTGGCCACACCAGGCTGGGACTTAGGTCATTTTCACTGTCCTCCTTGTCCTCCATTACAAACTTACCTGTCTCATCCCAAGATCTGTAGCACTCTGCTTGTAGGTGTTCCACTTCTCATCCTACCTCCACTTCTTGGGGACTCTGAGGAACCTGTCAACCATTTCCTCTAGTTCATTCCCACGCCTTTGGTTTTTCTACTGTCCTTAAGTCAACTTGACACAAGCTAGAGTCATCTGAAAAGATGAAACATCAATTGAGAAAATACCTCTCTAAGATCCACCTGTAAGACATTTTTTTTAGTTATGGAGGAGAAAAGGTTCATCTCACTGTGGGGTTGTGCTATCCCTAGGCTGGTGGTCCTAGGTACTATAATAACGCAGACTGAGAAAGCTGTGAGGAGCAAGCCAATAAATAACATCTCTCCGTGGCCTCTGCATAAACTCCTGCCCTGTTTGAGTTCCTGTCCTTAATTCCTTCAATGGTGACTACAATGTGGAAGTGTAAACAAATAAACCCTTGATTTTGGGCCATGGTGTTTATTGCAGCAATAGAAACCCTAACACAGCCACCAATAACTAGAAACATTTTCTACCTATGACTCTCAATTCACTCTATTCTACCTATCCTCCTTTACAATATCATCTCTCACCCCAGTCCTACAATGGTCAACTTGAAGGCGACCCTCCTTCCTTCTCACCTCCATTCACTTTAGAACACAACTCTTAATATAAACCAAGGACTCACCTCGTCCCTTTATCCTTGTCTCTTCAATCATATTCTTTGTCTTACTGTAACCTACTAGCATAAGTTTCCTCTCACCACTCCACCAAATGCCTGGAGACCCCACCTCTTGGTGTATTCAGGATTCTCTTAGCTCTTTCCCACAACCACTGTCAACCTTTTATCCTTGTGCATCTCTAATCTTCTCTTCCACCCACGGACCAGCAGAAGCACTTTCTACCAGACAACATACTGCAACTACCTTTTCCTAAGGTCTGGGAGGGCAACAGAAACCAAGGAACAGAACACTCATCTAACAAAGACAGTATCAGACATCAACACTTCAATCCTCTTGACTTGACATGCCTAGTTACTAGTGCAAAAAGACAAATGTCAATAGCCAAAACAATATACCTCCACCAGAACTCAGTAGCCCAACTAAAATAGGCCATGATAAATTCAATATATGTGAAGAACAAGACAAAAACTTCAGAATAGCAACTATGAGTGTGTACATGTATTTTAAAGAGGATATAAGGAAATCACATAAGTCTGTGAAAACACAAACAGTAGATTAAAATAACTAAAAAGCTTAAGACGTGAAATCAAAAATAGAATCATTAAAGAAAACGTAAACAGAACAAAACTAGCAGTGAAAATGTAGGACATCAAACAAAAACCTCAGGTGGTTCTCACCAAGAGAGTCTAAGACATGGAAAAAAGAATCTCGGGCCTCAAAGACAAAGTAGAAGAAATTAATACCTCACTTAAATAAAGTGTTAAATCTTTTTTTAAAAATCCAGGCACAAAACATCTAGAAAATCTAGGACACTATGAGGAAACTAAATATACAAATAGGAAGAGTAGATGAAGAAAAAACCCAAGTGAAGATAGAGAAAATATTTTCAGTATATTCATATAAGAAAATTGTCCCCAACAAAAAGAAGGAGATGCCTATCAAAGTACCACACCCATAGAAAAACAAATATCACCAGAGAAGAAATTCCCGATGAGACAAAATATTCAAAACACTAAATTTACAGAACAAAGAAAGATTATTAAAAACTGTAAGAAAAAACACCAAGTAACATATAAAGACAGACTCATCAGAGTAACACCTAATTTCAAGAGATAAAGATGTCAGACCAAAGTACTATACCTAGCAAAGCTATCAATCACAATTGACAGAGAAGAAAAACATTCCACAACAAAAAAAACAAATATAAGCAGTATCTATCTACCAACCTAGTAATATAGATGGCTCTAGAAAGAAATCATCAACCTGAAGATGTTAACCACATGCAAAAGGAAAGAAGGAATAATCAGTAAAGCAAAAGAGAGAGGAAAACTCACACTCTACCAACAATAAACACTGCTCATTGATAACTTTCAATACCAATGGTCTCAACTTTCCAATAAAACAACACAGACAAGCAACAGATCCGACTTTCTGCTGGATCTTAAGAAACACTCTTTGCCATCAAGGATAGACATCACCTCAAGATAAAAGGATAGAAATGGTATTCCAAGAAAATAACCCAAGGAGTATGGACACTTAGCTCTAAATTAATACATGACAAAATAAGACTTTATACCAAAACTAACCAGAAGAGATAGTGAAGGACACTAGAAACTCATCAAAAGAGAAACCCAACAAGAGGATTTTGCAGTTCTAAACATTTATCCTCCAAATATATGAACATCACACTTCATAATAGAAACACTAACTAATACAGCTAAAACTCGTGCAGTGATCGTGGGTGTTTTCAGTAACCAATTCCCACCAACAGACAGGTCATCCAGACAAAAACAAAACAGAGAAATGCTGTGGTTAAAATATTATAAATCAAATGAACCTAGCAGATACACTAAAAATAAAAAGCATTTGACCTAAACACACTTTGTTCTCAGTAGCTCATGAATCTTTCTCCAAAATTGGCCACATACTTGGACACAAATCAAGTCTCAAGTTATATAAGAAAAATTGAAATAACACCCTGAATCCTATCTGATTACCATGAATTAAAGCTGGATATCAACAACAACAGAAAGTATAGAACTAATGGAAACTAAATAATTCACTTGAAACTATACTGTCCCTAAGATGCCAGCTTCTAATAATGACACGAAGACTTTTCATTAATTATCGGTACTTAAGGCCATTGCTTGGGCTTGTTCCTAACCAGCTCCTCCAATGCAACCCGTTTATACCAGTCTACCTTCCTCCATGTGGCTCACTACCTCTCCTCAGTCCCTGGATGACAGCCTCCTCTCCTTCTGGATGGCAAGATCCTCCCTCTGACTCTTTCCCAGAGTTCCTCTCTCTGCCCACAAGTCCCACATATCCTTCTGTCCTGCCTAGACACTGACCATTCATCTCTTTCTTAAACCAATCACAGAATGCCTTAGGCAGGTGAGGAAGGACAGAGAAACATCTTACAAAAAGATTCTCCCTACTCACTACTGAATGAAAAGAAATGGGTGGGGAGACAGAAATCAAGAAGGAAATTCAAAACTTTTTAGAACTGAATGAAAATGAAAACAACATCCCCAAACATATAGGACACAGTGAAGACAATTCTAAGAGGCAATTCATGGCACTGAGTGCACATATGCAAAGACTATTTGAGGGTAAGATCTCACATTAGCAATTTTGTGACACATTTGAAAGCTCTAAAGGGTGAACGAGTTGCTGTCATTTAGCACACAGTTTGTCATGGCTTCATGATGTTTGCTTTCTCTTTCTCTTTATATCTTGTTTTCCCCTCAAGGGAATCTATGTTCTTTCCTTTGTCTTTGTTTTCTGCATGTATTAATCAATGGTGACTGGGGATATCCTTGAGGTAATGTCATATGTCATCTGAAAACAAATCTTCTGAAGAATAATTCTGGGAGGTAAAAATCATACATATTTTAGTCATACTGCCGCTTGAGGGGGTCTAATAAATATGCTGGTGGTGTAGCGTTAACCAGAAGAAATAAAGACTAGCGCTCTCCCATAAAATGAAGACAAGAGTTTGAGTGTACTTTTAAAAAAATTAAACGAACTTTGGCATACTTCAAGATTATCATGTGTGTTTTCTGTTTATCTGTTTATCTATCTCTTTTTCTACCATATGAAGTCTTGATTTTGACATCAACACGGTTCATGTCCTTGTATTTTCAAAACTTTCCCTGGACATGTAAATATGCTAATTGTACATACTGTTTTACAAGTATTTTAGATATATCAAAATTCTTTCTCAAGTGAAATATAATATACATAAATACACATGCATTTATTGGAAAGTAGAAAATCGCACTGGATTTTCTGTAGGCATCGGTAGCAATTCTATGAAATTCCATTTTGCTTAACAGTTTCCAGTGATCACTGAAAAAGTGTAATCCCCTCCCCATTAACTGGTGAGCTACCTGCTTGTCCCTGGTTATTAGAACCTATTCTGAGCACTCACCATGTGCACTCTCTCTGCATTCTGAGACCACAGCGCACACTCCAGCTTTTAGTTCCTTCTTAACTTTATTTTTCCTGCTTGGAACACCTACTACCTCTCACCTCACTCAAACTAGATTGCTCATTGTTATGTCCGAAACAACAGTTTCGTGCTTTAATGTAATTTTAATTTCCTGTTCTCTCTGCTTTCCCTCCTGCTGGACTGCACATTTATTTTGATGACCAGGACCATTTTTGCTTAATTCACATTCCACCTCTAGGGCTTAGCACAGGGCTTTGCCTTAGTTGTAGAGACCAGCTCTAGTTATAGCCGCAGTACTGCCAAATGTGAAGGACAAGACCCAACAGAGTTGCATGGTCTTCAAGGTAGTTAACTGCATCCAAGAAAAGAGTACAATAATATAGGAACAAAAATATTCTCTGGTGCAACCCCATTAGAAGAACAACATAGGCTGGACTGACTACCCAGTTCTCCCAAAGTCTAGACCACCAACCAAGGAGTGTACCTGGAGGGATCCATGGCTTCAGATACATATGTAGCAGAGGATGGCCTTGCCCAACAGCAACCCTTGGTCTCAGGGAGGTTAAATGCCCCAGAGTAGGGGGATGCTGGAGCTGTGGGGTGGGAGTGTGTGTGGGTGGGGGAGCACTCTCATACAGGCAAAAGGGAGGGTATATGACAGATGTGGGATGGGGGTGGGGGAGTTGGTGGAGGAGTAACCGAGAAGTAGGATATCATTTGAGATGTAAACGAATGGAATGATTGATTAATAAAAAATAAAATGGATCCCCAGACAACAATATAAAAATCAAAATGTCTAACATCAAAAAACAAAAGAAGGCATATACAGAAACTGAAAAATGCAACTTAGAATGAGGATAAAACTTGAGCCAATTGAAAACAAACCAAAGCACAACAACAACTGCATTACATTCACTTAATGCCTAAAATTTAAAAAAAAAATTTCAAAAATTCAGGTAGAATATTTTAACAAAATGGGGAAGAGAGAATTGAAGCTTTTATATACTATGGATGGGAGTATAAAATAGGATAGCTTAGGAAACAATCTAGAAATTCACTAAACCACTGTGATGGCTTGAACGAGAATTTCCCTAGTAGCTCAGGTATTTGAATACTTACCTGGTCTCCAGTTGGCAGTACTATTTGGAGAGATATGGGGAGATGGAGCATTACTGGAAGAAGCATATCCCCTGGGGCAGGTTTAAGAGTTTATAGCCTCATTCCACTTCATATTTGTTTCCTCTGCTTTGTACTTGTGGTTGAAGACTTGATCTCTCGGGTTCCGGATCCTGCCGCTGTGTCTGCCACAGCTTGCTGCAATGCTTGATACACAAAGGCCAGCAACAGTCTTCATGGGCAAAGCAGTGTTCTGGGTCCCCGTTCCTTTCTGAGTTCTTATTTTGAATGCTACAGGTATATAATTTGAACATATTCATTTCTTTGTGAATTTGTCATCTGTAATTATGGAAACTCTCACATAATTTTGGTGGATTTGTCTGCAGGAAGATTCATTCAGACACCTTATCCACAATCTCAGTGGAAATGCAGACCTTCCACTTACTCCTCTTGACACTAGTCATTTCCTGCAAGGGGGGAGGATCTATAAAAAATATAGTCTGCCTTGGTTCCACAAGTTGTTTATCTTTTGATCCTGCTGCAACACTTCCAAGCCCGTCTAAGAGCTCCACCCACTGAGTTTTTCACCCTCAGACGCTCCTTATCACCATAGAGTAAAATGATCAGCAGCTCCATTTGGCTCATGATATCTGTAACATCTTGTGTCATTTTGCATACTCTAGCTATTTTTGAAAAAGCACTAAAATGGGATGTAAAATATTTCTTAGCTCATTTATAAAATAATCTCTTCATAAGGATAAAAGCGTTACTGAGCAGTGCTTGGAGAAGCATAAACGGGATGATTGTTTACTACGGAGGGAGAAAGAAATATTTTTTAAAAAGCAATAATAATAATTCTGCCAGGCACGGTAGTACACATCTTTAATTCCAGTAGCCAGGAGATTATTCCTGCAGGAATATCAATAAAAGTTCAAGATTATCAATTAGCCACATAGTGAGATCAAGGACAGCCATGGCTACATGATGCCCTGTCTCCAAACACATATGTGTGCACACATGCATGTATGTGTGCACACACGCACACATACACACACACACACACACACACACACACACAAATCCAACAGTTTTTATGATATGCTTTTTCCGAACTTTTTATAGAAGAGTTTTTATTTTTATAATTTTATTTTATTTTTACTTCTAGTAGGTGGTGTGCTAGACATATCTTGTCCATTTGGCAAAACAAGAGCAGTAACTTTTTTACTAAAGTTCATGACATCCCTGACTATGGATGGGGTTTTGACTGTATCTAAACTGACAGATGTATCCATCCCTCCTGGCCAGAGAACATCAAATATAATCAGAAGGTGGTCAGTTACATTCTGTCTTAGTCAGTGTTCTATTCCTGTGAAGAGACACCGTGACTAGGGCAGCTCTTATAAAAGAACACCTTTATGTAAAGCTTGCTTGCAGTCTCAGAGGTTCTATCCATTTTCATCATGGTAGATAGCATGACAGCAGGCAGGCAGACATGGTGCAGGGAAAGTAGCTGAGAGTTCTACATCCAGATCCACAGGCAGCAGGAAGAAAGAAAATAAACCACTGAGTCTAGCTTGGGCTTTTGAAAACCTCAAAGCCCACACCCAGTGACACACTTCTTCCAACTAGGCTGTACCTCCTAATCCTTTCAAATAGTGTCAACCACTAGTATGATGGTTTGTATATGCTTGGCCCAGGGAGTGGCACTATTAGGAGGTATGGCCTTGTTGGAGTAGGTATGTCACTGTGGGCACTTCACTAGATGTACTACTACGAAAAACTACACCCCATGGTGATATAGACATAGAGAAATCAAATGGCAACTGGGTTGGAAGTTTTGTTCATGCTAGTCAGCTTTTGAACTGCCAGAAGATGCTATGCAGGCTGCTGGGGAAGAATTATTATCAATAGTCTTACTCACCTGTGGGTCCTGGGTGTGACAATGTCTACCAACCAGGCAAGATGAACTACTGGTGCAACAATGGAAAGTATTTTATGGGGATGTGATGCCTTGAGTAAACAAGACCTCCGTAGGCTCATATATCTGAATGTTTGGTCACTAGGTATCTTAGTTAGGGTTTTACTGCTGTGAGCAGACACCATGACCAAGGTAACTCTTATAAGGACAACATTTAATTGGGGTTGGCTTACAGGTTCAGAGGTTCAGTCCATTATCATCAAGGCGGGAACATGGCAGCATCCAGACAAACATGGTGCAGGAGGAACTGAGAGTTCTACATCTTCATCTGAAGGCTGCTAGTAGAAGAGTGACTTCCAGGCAGCTAGGATGAGGGTCTTAAAGCCCAACCCCACAGTGACACACCTACTTCAACAATGCCACACCTACCAACAGTGCCATTCCCTGAGCCAAGCATATACAAACAAATCACAGGATCTATAGGAAAGTCAAATGTGTTCATGGCCCCATCACTCTGAGGATGTTGATTTAATAGTGATCAAGAAATTGCCTCTCAATAGATTTGAAGCTAACCAACCAACAACAACAACAGATGAGGTGGTTGTGAGGGACACGTGACCTTTGGGAGTCACATCTAGTTCCTCTGGAAGAGTAGCCATTGCTCTTAACTGCGGAGTCATATACCCAGCCCCTCCATTCTGTTTTCTTGCTTAGTTGGTTGTTTGGTTGGTTGAGTTTGTTTGCTTGTTTGTTTGTTTGTTTGTTTGTGACAAAAGGTGGCTATGAGACCTAGGCTAACCCCACACTGAGATTCGATTTAAGAGAAAGAAAAATACACCAAGTGTCCATGAATACTATTCAATCTTGTCATGAAAACTAATATGCAATCTAATATCGTTAAATACTTCTAAAAGTCTATAAATATTTCTAATTTTCAGTGTGCAAAGATTAATATAATAACAAGTACTTGGCGATTTTAAGTGCTGTTCTGAAAAATGTACATTCTCAAAGTAACAATTTTTACTAATTTAGTAGTTTTAAATAAGTCAGAATAGACTTATTTTCTTCCAACTCAGAAATCAAGTATTTGACCTGCTGGTGAGACTTTTAGTTAGAAACATTACTATAATGCTTTTTTTAAAAAATCTCTTCTTTCACACTTAAGCCAAAAATTTTACACTTATCTGACTAACTCCCTGGGGACAACATAGAAGAGAATAGATTTCCTGATGAGCCTGAAACACAGATTCATTCACCTTGGCTTCTGAACATATCAGTTTATAGAGACTTAAGAAAGATGAAAACAAAGGGATTATCAACCAAGAACCACTTAAGAAACCCAAAGTAATCACAACAGAAGATGTGAAGTATGGGAACACAAAACCTGGGTTGGCGTGCCAGTTCTTGTTATTGATCAGCCATGCATCCTTGAGTGGGTAGGGAGCAATTCCATGCCTCAGTTCCCTACCTACAAAGTGGGGAAAGTAACAGATCTCTTGTGGTAGTTTGAATATGAATGCCCTCCTCCCCCCCCCCATAATCTGGTTCCCAATTGGTGGACAGTTCAGGAAGGATTAGGAGGTGTGACTTTGTTGGAGGAGGCATGTCACTGGAGGTGGGCTTTGAGATTTCAAGAGCTCATGCCACTTCCAGTTAGCTCTCTCCCTGCCTCCAACTTGCCAATCAGGACGCAAGCTCTTAGCTACTGCTTCAGCACCATGCCTGCCTGCCTCCTTCCATGTTACTAGCCATGATGATCATAGACCAACCCACTGAAACTTAAGGCAAGCCCCTAGTTAAATGGTTTTCTTTTATAAGTTGCCTTGGTTGTAACATCTTTTCACAGCAATAGAGGAGTAGCTAAAACATCTCCTTATGCTTACTCTAAGAAATTGCTGTTCTGAGATAACGACAGGCAACCTGATAATTGATGTCCACTACTGGAATACCTTCCTATCCCTACTATTAGGAGAGATGAGTGGCTATCTAACATTCAATGCATTAAAATACAGTAAGTGAGAAAAAAATATATTTCATAGTAGTGTTATCCTCATCTGAACCTCTACTTATGGTCGGCCATCTGGCAAATTCTGATATTGAGATCAGATGAAGGAAGCACAATAGTTCTAGTGCAAGCCTAGGAAGTATATTATGAAGAACACCCCCACAGAAATAATCATCACTACGGCCCCACACCAGAAAAGACACTTTGTGTTCCATCTGTCTCTTCTGGGCACAGGATTGAAATAATGATTTGAGGACTATCTTTGTAAAACAATGCTTAAACTTAATTTTTTATTACTTTATAGAAACATACAAAGACAATGAAAATGCTGAGTGAGAGATAGCATAGTTTGGTTTTTTTCATTGTTGGGATAAAACACCATGATCAAAAACAACTTGAAAGATCACTTTCAGAGTCATCGATGGAATTGAGGCCAGGAACTCAAGGCAGGAACCTGAAAGCAGGAACTGAAGCAGAGGCCATGGAAGAATTTGGCTTACGGCCTTGTTCCTCGTGGCTTACTCAGTCTGCTTTCTCATATAATCTAGTACCACATGCCCAGGGATGACACCACCCAACACCAATCATCAATCAAGAAAATATACAACTCACTTGTCCACAAGCCTGCCTTATGTATGTGTTTTCTCAATTGAGTTTTCCTCTTCCCAAATGACTCTAACTTGTGTCAAGTTGGCAAAACTTGAGCCAGGACATAATCAATGGAAGTTGTGCAATAAAATGATAATCATAAAGGTTTTATGCCCTATATAAACATTCTTCCAACAAACCTTAGGCCTATATAAAAATGTTCTACCACTAGTTTTCAAATCTCCTTAAGAATCAGAAACTGTTGAATAGCTGTAACAAGAGATAGTGTGTTGCATTGACCTTGTCAAGTCTGTTGCTGTCTCCATCCTGACTTTGAAGTAGTGTCTTCTCTTCCTTTTTGCTCTAGTTTCATACCACTCTGTAATAGAGCACTTGATACAATAAGATCTTTAAGTATTGAATGCAGCCAGTGTATGGTACTTCTAACTACAAGTAGCAATTTTAGAATTTTAGAAAGATGATTTCAAGCCATCAATGATAGAAACTGCAATATCCTAAACTAGTTAGAAACTGTGGTATGAGCTGTCTTAGTTAGGGTTTCTATTGCTACAATGAAGCACAGTGACGAAAAGCAATTGTGGAAAAAATGGGTTTTGTGCAGGGTGATAAGAATGGACCTGTGGAAGCCAGGCGTGGTGGCACACGCCTTTAATCCCAGCACTTGGGAGGCAGAGGCAGGTGGATTTCTGAGTTCAAGGCCAGCCTGGTCTACAGAGTGAGTTCCAGGACAGCCAGGGCTTCACAAAGAAACCCTGTCTCGGGAAAAAAAAAAAAAAATGGACCTGTGGGCATGTTTCTACATGCAGCCATCTTGTTGACCAGACCCAGTTTTTGAAGAAGCTGTGGGTTTTGGTGTTGGTGTTGGTGTTGGTGTTGGTTGTTGGTGTTGGTGTTTTGAGTGTGTATTTCTGCCTTCTTTATCAGAAATCAGATGTCCATACATGTGTCTGGGTCTTCAATTTAATTCCATCTATCTAACAAAATCTATCTGTTTTTATGCCAATACCATGCTGATTTTGTTATTATCATTCTGTAGTAAAGCTTGCAATTGAAGCTGATGATACCTGCATCAGTTCTTTTTATTATTCAAGCTTGTTTTCGTGATCCTGGGTTTTTTGTGTTTCCAAACAAAGCTTCTGAATAGCAACGGAAAGCTTCTGTCCAGCACAATTTGGGCAAAGAGGTGGGCTACCGAATGGGCAAAGATTTTTACTGACTACACACCCAATAGAGGAATGCTATCTAAAATATATAACTAAAAAAACTAAAAAAATAAATAAAATAAAAAACAAACATGAACACTGAGAAAACCCAATTAAAATGGGGTACAGATCAAAACAGAGAATTCTTAAAAGAGAAAACAATAATAGCTGAGAAGTACTTAAAGTACTTCAGCATCTTTAGTCATCAGGTGTGTACAGATCAAAACTATCTTGAGATTCCATATTACATTGGTCAGACTGGCCAAGATCAATAAAACAAATGACAGCGCATGCTGGTGGGAGTATGGAGCGAGGGGACAATCATCCATTGCTGGTGGAAGTGCAAACATGTACAGCCACTACAGAAATCAATATGGAAGTTCCTTGGGAAGCTGAAAATGGATCTACCTCAAGATCTACCTATACCACTCTTGGACATATACCTGAATGACTCTACATCCCACTAAAGAGATACTTGCTCAGCCATGTTCATTGCTGCTCTACTCATAAGAGCCAGAAACTAGAAACAGACTAGATGTCTGTCGATAGACACATAGAAAAAGAAAATGTGGTATATTTAAACAATGGAATATTACTCAGCTGTTTTTTTTAAATGGATTCAATCATGAAAAATCACAGGTAAATTGATGGAGATAGAAGGAAAGCATCCTGGGTGAGGTGATCCAGACCCAAAAAAACAAATATGGTATGTATTCACTTATATGTGGATGTTAGTTGTTAAGTCATTGAAAAGCAGACTACAAGCTATATGACCACAGAGGTTGGGTATAGATTACCTTAGGAAAGGCAAATATAGCTATGGATGGATAAGAGAGGAAATAGAATGGGAGAGTCAGATAGGAAAGCAGGGAGAAGAAGAACCGAGAAAGGGAATATGGGATGGAACAGTTAAAACTAAGGACCATTTGAGGAATGGAAGCCTCTTAGCACAGAAGAAACTTGCTAAAATATATACATATGTAAAGTATGTATATCTAAGTGGAATCACAAAATATCAAGGAAGATAAAGCCCCACCTGGACATCTCTCATCACCAAATGAAGACTTCAGTACCAGGAATGGAATATATGTAATCAAGTCATTGGCCAAAGGGGACCCTATGGAAACTCCCAAACAACCTAGGCTATTGCCAAAGCTAGTGGTTGATTTCCACAAACTGATGGTAAAGCCCTAATCCTGAAGACAACACCTTCACAACTCAGTGAACATGAAGAAGCTGGTACCTACCTAGAATCTTCCACCTACTGACTGGTGTTCAGGGTACTGGAAGGTACTCTGCATGCTACCAAAGGATTGAGAGTGAACACATCTGTGTTTCTTGTGACTTTTCTTTGGCTCTTAGTTTTCCTGTTCGTTTATTTGTTTTATCCTACTCTGGTTTTTTGGTAGGGGTTTTGTTTGTTTTTTATAAGAAAACTTTATTTTTATTCAAATCAAATATTTTGAAATGTTAAACACTATAAATTCTAGTTCAAATTCAACACTGTATGTCACTTAAATCTAAGGAAACATTTTGACAAATAAAGATAACAGCTAATCCTTAATGGGCAGGAAGAGATTGTGTTGCATATATATATATAGTCTTATTCTCATATTCAAAAGAAATATAGTAGTTTCTATTTTTCTACTGTCTGATTTCTATACTGTCTAACATGTATCTGTTTTGTAAATCATACACTTATTAAAAAGTATTAAATTTTCCAAACCAGAAGTAGTGTACAGTTATTGGGTAACCGCCTTTTTCCTTGATATTAACAAGATGTTAGAAATCATGTTGGGTTTGTCTCTCATGTTAATTGAAGTAATGACAATAGAAGACACAATTAAAAATGAGAAAACTCATTAAAATCTAACATCACATGGCCTCAAAAGTTCACAATAGAGAATCCATAGCTATTTTCCAGTGTGTCAGCTACATACTAATTTTATTTCATACATTTATTAATATTTTCATATTCGTCTTCTCTTCTGACTTCCTCTCAGCTCAAAAATTTATCTATTCCAGTGAATTATTTTCCCCAACCAAAACTGAATACAAATATAGATAGAAATCTCAGTTTGGCATCTATAGCTCAGGGATGAAGCAAGTGAAAACGAAGTTTGAGAGCTATGTCAGCAAAGTTCCTGTAGAACGGCATATTTTGCTTAAAATATTGTATTTTCTGGTTATCATCATTCACCATATATAATATATATTTTATATTTTATATGTTATATATTGTATATTAGATACTGTATATGTTATGATATAATATGATGCCATATTATATATTATATAGTTCACTTTTACCTAACACTCAGAGTCACACTGCAAAACCAAGAGCAACCGTGTTGTCAAAGCCATCAGTTATGTGCCCTCCAGTAGCATAGAAGTTGAAGTTGAATTGGCTAGAATGAAGACGTTTTTCTCGTATTAGGGAAGTGCACAGCATGAAGATGGAGAGTTGCTTACAAAGAGGGTCTTTCTAAATAAAAGGTAATATCAATAAATGTTAACTCTTCCCTAGGAATATTTACAGAAAAAAAAATGATAGTTAACTACATCTCTCCTACTTACTTCATCCTAAAATCTGCTTTATAAAGCAATGTGCACAAATATTCATAAAGAGGGCTGTCGGTTGTAGAAGTCTCATAGCCTAAGGTGCTTTGGTTTTCTATTTACCAATTTGATCTCCATATGTGAAAGGCGGGCTTTCCTTAAAACGTGCTGCTAGGTAAGAAATCTTCGTATTGGTAGAATGTCACGTTTTTCATTTACGTTTTTAAAAAAGCCTAAAGAAGAAGGAAGGGGATGGATAGGGAGGAAGACACAAGAAGGAAGCGTAGAAAGCAGCAATCTGAGGAACTGCCTTTGTGGCTCCACTTTCCCACGTGACCCTTCCATCTGCTAAAGATCAAAAGGAGAGCTATGTCTCCCTTCCTTCCTTTATTTAGCCAAAAGCATAGACGACAGTTTCTTTTGAATGCTATCTGTGCTTTGTTTGGGTTTCCTTTTCAACACATAAGTGAGCCCTGACATTTTTCCATCCTTGAAAGGAGTGAGCTCCGCAGAAGCCCCACCTTGAGGCCCCTCGGGCAGGTTGTTTTCAGGGTTTGGAAACCTGGTAGGGCCCTGGTAGGACACCAGGAGGTAAACCTGTTCTTTTCAAGCATACAGAGGAACATTCTTTGTGAGGAGCTTCGAGCTTCGGCTTTTCCTTCAAGTAACAAAACCATTCGCAGGAATCGTTATTTGCGGTTCACTACAGTCAACCCAGTAATGGTTTTGCCATTTTTTCCGTCTGTGGCCAACAGTTTCATTATGTTTCATAACGGCATTGGAACATTCATCGCTGCTTGGCCCAGTTTTATTTGAAATGACACAGCAGAAATGTTCCGTGAATGCCTGACCTCATTCTACCCAGGCTGGGCCGTGCTTGCGTCCACATTCAACAGGGCCCAATGAATTTCAGTTGAGGGCACTAAAGCTCTGCCACAAAGGGAGCTTTTAATTCTGCTTCTGTTCAATTTGAGCCCACCCTCCTTCTCAGTTATGGACCGCCCTGCAAGCCTCTTCTTGCTCCTCGTGTTCATGGTAACACTCAAGGTTAACAGCAAAGCACCCTCTGTTAAGTTTGCTCCTTTTTCAGAGATTTCTCAAGTAGCTATTAAAGAATATTAATTTCAGCAAATAAAATCTGTTCCATCCAAGTGTAGAAATTGGGTGAATTCATTGGACTAGAGAATTTTGGAAAAAAAAAAAAAACAAAAAACAAAAAAAACAAAGAACAAGAAAATGAAAACTAGCCTTGTTAGTATCCCTTCTAGGCTCCGCCCCACAGTTACCTAGCAACAGCCAGGTATGCCTGGCTTACTGTAAAAGGAGGCTGCTTGTCCCCTCCTTGCTCTCTTACTCTCTGCCTGCCCCTTCTCCCTCTTTCCTCATCCCCTCCCCCTCTCTCTACCTGTTCCTGGACTGACTCTCTCTCTCTCTCTCTCTCTCTCTCTCTCTCTCTCTCTCTCTCTCTCTCTCTCCTCCCTTCTCAACTCCCTTTTCCATGCCCTACATAAACTCTATTCCTGTGGCTGGTATCTCAGGGGGAAGGGATGCCTCAACATGGGCCCACCGAGGCTCCCCTCCTACCTCACCATACTTCATTCTATCAAACATATCCTTGACCTCAAAAGAGACATGGATGGGTCAGGCCAAATATACCAAGAACCCTGGTCATCTCCTCACTCTATTCTGCATCTATATTCCTCCACATGAATTTCCTTTTCTTCCCTTAATCTCTGCATTCATGGAGTCATGCTACACATAGCTCAAATGGTACTTACCACCAAATTCTGACTTCTTAGATGTTTCCACCACACAGGCTCATTCTGGATCCATTTGACACCCAGACCATGGGCTAAGAACAAGAAGTTTTAGTGATCAAGGTTCTGTCTTGATGACATTGGAAACGGTCAGAGAAACTAGAGGTGTAGAAAGATCAAAGAGCTATTTCTAAGATATAGGTTCTGTTACCCCATATGTAAACATAAACCCATATTGTATTACAATAGCCCTCTCATAAAAGACTAGAATTTAGCCTCTGCGTTGGCACTGATACCTGTTTTAAACGGATCTGAAAGGCGACATGTTAAGATTAAGAAAGGGTGTTAGTTATTTGGGGGATTGTTTTATTTTCAGGGGGTTTTGTTTTCTGTTTGTTTTATTTTTTGTCAACTTGAGACAAGCTAGAGTCATTTGAGAAAAGAAAACATCCGTTGAGAACATGTTCCCACAAGGCTGGCCTACGGCAAGTCTATGGGAGTTTTGTTTTTATTATTAATGATTGGCGATGGAGGGCCCATGCCATTGTGAGTGATCCCACCCCTAGTCAGGTGTTGTGTAAGAAAGCAGACTGAGCACGCTATGAGCATAGTGGTTCCTGCTTCAGTTGCTGCCTCCGGTTCCCACTTTGAGGTCCTGCCCTGATCTCCTCTGATGAGCTGTGTTACGGAAGTACAAATGAAATGAATCCTGTCTTCCCCAAGTAGTTTTTGCTCATGGAGTCTTATCACAGAAATAGGAAGCAAACTATGACAGGAGGTAAGGATGCCGTGAGAAATTCAGACCTATCAGGCTGATTCTGACAGATGGCCAGGGCTCTGAGAATTGATGTCTCTCACTTTAACTCAAGATATGTGAGTATAGATGCAATTACTGTGGATAGGTAAACATGGATAGTTGTCTTGCTTAATAAGTTTACACCTTATAATTTGTAAGGACATAGTCAACCTGGAAAACACTGAAAAATTAACATAGCTCTTCCCCCAAAAGACCCTTGATAAGTCAGCAAAGGAGGTTTGCACAACTCAGTAAACACATCCTTAAAGGCCCTCTTACACTCTATGCACGTAGCCTTGCAATCCATCACCCAGAGCCTCTCTTCACCCCACTTCCTCGCTCTCTTTTCTTTTTTCTTTTCTTTGGCAACTAAAATACATTTTTGTATAATAATTCGTTAATTGCTTTTTCCCAAATGAGATTAAAGGGCTTTTTATCTGGTTTTGTTTGATTGGTTTGTTGATTTGGGGTTTTGTTTGTTTTGTTTGTTTGATTGTTGTTGTTGTTGTTGTCATTGTTTTTGGTTTTTCAAGACAGGGTTTCTCTGTATAGCCCTGGCTGTCCTGGAACTCACTCTGTAGACCAGGCTAGCCTTGAACTCAGAAATCTTCCTGTCTCTGCCTCCCAAGTGCTGAGGTTAAAGGTGTGCTCCACCACTGCCTGGTTCCTCCTCTCTCTTTCAAAGCCCATCTTGTCTTCTTCTCTATTCCTTCCTTGGCTCTTACTGCTCCGGCAGGTCTACACTCTCCACTCTTCTTTTATCTGTTTTCTCCACCAATTCCTGTTCAACAAACCCACATACCTCCCCAATAAACTTCTAAAATGTAAATCCAATGGACATTATGTACTTACTTGGCTTATATTGAAAATCCTTTCATTCCTATCCAGCTACGTTGAGAAAAAACAACTCTATGGACTTTTGTTTTCCCGCGCCTTACTCATTCACCAACTCCCACACACAGGGATAAAAGTGGCTCTCTGCATTTCTGAATTTAAGTGACAAGAAAGACTACAGATTCAAGGCATGTCCAATGCTTTTCTAACACTCCAGGTTAGTGTATGTGAAATACAGCTTTCAAGACAGCACAACAGAGCATTAAAAAGCAGGACCGATGCAGTCTCACGGATACTGCCCATCTTTCTTCAGTGTTTGGGCTGTATCAGTTCTAAACAGCATGTTTCTGTAAGCTTCCTGGTAAGCTTCCTGGTCACGTAAAAATGTCATATTTAGGGAGACAAACAAAAGGTTTATAGATGGATATGAGAGACTTAAACCAATACCGGTCTCCATACATCTTTTGCTGCGGTTGATTTTTGGAACAGCTTTTGTCAGTATAATAATGCATTTTACTCTATATTGAAGGCTGGATCATTCCTGATTTTAGAATATTTAAGTACCTATTACAAACTTACCATCCCTCCAGTCACTGCTATCCTCTGAAAAGCAAACAGTATTCTACTTGTATTGAATATTTTATTAATTCCTATCATTAAAAATTCTTTTTCTTTCCCCATCTCTTTCATGGCAACATCTTCCCTTCTCAAAAACATCACTCTTTCTTGTTCCCAAATTGCAGACAAGGAGGGGAAGAAAAGTTGAATAATATTGTGAATTTAAATGCACCTGTTGCCATAGGAACAGCAGCCGCTGAGTGCGGAGAGCTACTTGCAGCTGCACTATATGCAGAAGACCTATTACCAAGCCTGGAGACTAATCCCATGACCAGGGGCAAGAGTGTGCACATTCAGAGAAAATTACTTATTCTGTTGGGAGGAGGCAGGGAAAGCCAAAGTAGGTCCAGGTGGTCATGATCATGCCAGTTGCCTGGCAAAGTGGCTCTTGTTCAAAGGGGTCTTTGGAAACAATTGGTAGCAATCTTGACTCCAAGAAGATAGCCAAATGATCACCTACTAGGTTTCCTAGCCTGTTTCCTGGCAGACTAGGTAAAGAAAGCAGGGTAAATATGGCGCCACCCTTCCCTTTAGCAAGCCACTGCCGAACTGCTGCCTCTTTAGCACCACAAAACTCTGAGCGATGTACAATTCCAGTCGTTCTTGGCCACTTCAAAAGCAAACCAAGAGGCTCCATCAAATTCCTAGCACCATGGGAAGCTGTAGCTACATTTCTCACTCTTCTCATTAAACAAGATCAGTAATCGTTGCTTATCCCATGGGTTTAAAAAAAAAAGATGCGGGAATATCTTTAAGGGCATTGTTTTCCTCTCATCTTAGTAAAAATGTGAACAGAGGAAATGAGTCACACCCATACCTCTGACTTTACAAACAAAAAGTGAAGGTAGGGTACACCACCGACAGACAAGTGGCTGCGGTCATGCTGGCAACGTAGAATGTGGCAAAAAGGCCACAGAAACTAAAATCTGAGAACCTCCGAAAGCACCATAGAACAACAAGCCTGAAGAATGCAGGGTTCTCTAGAGAAAGAGAGCTGATAAAATGAAAACACAGACACACGCGCACACGTGCTCATACACATGCACATGCATGAACACACAGGAATAGAGTATCTTACAGATTGTGGTCCAGCTAGTCCGACAATAGCTGTCTCCTAAAGGAAAGTCTCATAATCCAATAGCCTTTGGTTCACATGGCTGGCTGTCTCAGCTGGTCTTCAGTATGCACCAGAGTCCTGAAGAAGTAGGCTCTAATAATTCCAACAAAGAAATGAACTTGCCATCAAGAGTGAGGGCAAGCAGGAAAAAAATCAAAATCTTCCTTCCTCCTTCTGCTTTATATCGGCTGCCACCTGAAGGTGTGCCCAGATTTAGGGTGGGTTTTCTGATTTCAAATGATCTGAATTTAAAGGAGGCCTTCCCATGTCTGATGATCTAAGAAAAATCCCTCATAGTCCCACCCATCAGCTTGGATTTTAGTTCAACTCCAGTCAAACTGACAACAGCCATCACAGCTTAGGGACAAAACTGGGCTGGACCTGGTACAGCCTCCCAGATCCAAGCATTCTCACGTATAAACTGAGACACTAGGGAATAAAACAGTCAGAAAACCTGACAAGGAGAGAGAACGCATAACCAGATAGACACAAGGATGACTACACCTTACAAAGAGCCTTCAGGCCCCAGACACTGAAATCCCTAGAGATGGTAGCTGACAGGTGGGAACCTCAGAGTGGGACACGATAGGACACTGAGTTCCACAGAGGTGGACAGCAGCCTTTCCTTGGGAGGACTACACATCTGCACTCTCAACTGCACAGCACAAGGAGGAGGTGGGGAAACACATTTAACCAGTAAGGAGGAAGTGCTGAGTGATGTGGAGTCATCTACTTCATTTTATTTCCTACCTTTTTATTTTACATTTTTGTATCTGTATTGGTCCTTCTAATTTAGCTTGCTTTTTTTTTTTGCCTAAATAATAATTTATGACCGTCTTTTCTTTTCCTTCACCTCTAAAGGGTAGACCTCACACCCAGCTATAGATGGCCAACACAAAATGAACTCAACAGCATCTTCGAAGGTTTTTTTGGTCTCATAATGTTGTCAGGGCTTTTTAACATTATAAGCCTTTGGCGTAGATATGACAGCTTCCGGGTTTGTGTTTTTATGAGATTCCTGTGAGGATTTGTGTGCCTCTATGTCTATATGTGTTTCCTGTGCTCCTTCGTTGGCCCTTTTTCTTGTTTGGTTGTTTCATTCTGTTATGATGTGTTTGGTTTTGTCTTATCTAATTTTATTATGATTCTTTAGATGCCTGTTTGTTTTCTAAGAGGAGAACAGAGAGGGTGGGAGTGTAGTAGGGAGGAGCTGGGAGGAATAGCGGGAAGACATTAGTAACCAGAATTCATTGTATGAAAAAAAATCTATTTTCAATAAAAGAAAGACAGAATAAAGCACAAAATGGGGCAATATATCAAATTAAAACAAACATTAACAAAGGTATCATCTTTTGTTGACACAACACCCAGCAATAGAGAGGTAAGTGAGCATGCCCACCTGTCCGAGAACTCTAGAATATATTCAATAGAACAAATACGAGAATCCATAAAGTATAAAAAAGGAGGTTAAATTTTAAAACTAGAGGAATAAAACATCTATTCAATGGAATCGCATCAGAATTTTCTCAAATTTAATGAAAGAAAAAATAATAATGAAAGAAAAGAAACAGTCATTAAAAACAAAGAGAGAGGGGGGGAATCCTCCAATAGACATGATGAAAGACTAACACCTCAAAGCATACCTTAGTCAAAATGTCAAACATACAAACTGAAGGAACAATATTAAAAGCACGTAGGGAAGAACACAAACCCACCTTTAAAGGCAGACACATAAAAATAACACCACATTTCTCCTCAGCACACCTCAACTCCAGTGAAGCATAGAGTGATAAATCCCAAGCCCTTAAATTATTTTACTATCACCCAGATTGCTAGATGCAGTGAAGATTAAACTTAAAATTAAGGAAAGGATACAGGACATTGAAAGACAAGTACAAACCAAGGCCATTCCAGACAACCAAGCCAGCAGAACAGAAAATGTACGTTATCTATGGGGGAGGAGAAACCACAGCCATTGAGCAAATATATATTCCATCCAACAGAAATGGAATACATATTCTCCCAAGAAACCCATCATACCCTCTCTGAAATAGATCAGTTCCTAAAGCAAGTCTTTTTTTCCCTCCTCTTTGGGTGCATTTTTAATTGATTTTTTTTTATTTCTAACATATATAAGAAATAGATGTAATAAACCAAATACATGGACAAAAAAATACAAGAATCATATGATCATTTCAATGGAAGCAAAAAGAAAAAGGGAAAAAAGAAGTCTTTGATAAGATTCAATATACATTCTTAATAAAAGCCCTAGAACAAATAGGACTGTAGGAAGCATATTTCAACATAGTAAACGTTATGTATGACAAACTCATGGCCAATATCATCCTAAATGAATAAAACCATTAATAAGCCCCATTAAAATCAGGAATGGGAGAGGACTGCCCACTGTCCCTACTGCTCATTCATAATGTGATTGCAGCATTAGCTGGAGCATTAAGGCAAGAGAAGAGACACAAATGGGAAAATATTAAGTCAAAATTATTTTCAATTGGAGATTAAATTATCTTACACCCAGTGTCCCCAAAATTTGATTAGAAAAATTGTAGAAATTATCAATAATTTCAGCAAAGTGTTATGACACATAATTGACTTACAAAATTTACCAGTCTTAATACATATGAGTAACAAGCCTGCTGAAAAAGAGATCATGGACATGCTCCTCTTCCCAGTTTCTTGGGTAAAATAAAATATTTAGAATATACATAACAAAAGAGGTAAAAAAAAAACTCTACAATGAAAACTTTAAATGTGTGAATAGACTAAGAAACATACTAGAATTTGAAGACCTCCCAAGCATATAGCTTGGTAGAATTAGCATTGTGAAAAAAGACCTTCCTACCAAAACAATTTACTGATTCAATGAAATCACAATCAACATCCTCATCTCATTCTTCACATAAATAGAAAGAAAATCCTCAATTTGATTTGGAACAACAAAAGACCCAGAATAGCCAATTAGTCCTAGATAAGTGTTTGTTTCTATGCATTTTGCTCATTTTAAGTGCTAAGTGCATCTGCCTATGACCCCAACTTTTATACATCTGTTTCTATTGAGTCAATTTTGTTTGATATTAGAATGGCTACTCCAGCTTGTTTCTTGGGACCATTTGCTTGGAAAATTGTTTTCCAACCTTTTACTCTGAGGTAGTGTCTGTCTTTGTCACTGAGGTGCGTTTCCTATATATAGCAAAATGCTGGGTCCTGATTACATATCCAGTCTGTTAGTCTATGTTTTGTTACTGGTGCTGCAGACCCTCTGGGAACCTTTGCCTGCGTGGAACAAGTCTCTGGGGCAGGTGGGCAAGGCATCGGAGGGTGACAGAGCAACATGGGAGATTGTGTTGAATCTGAATGTCTTTTGTCAGGTCGAGCATCAAACTTTTTATACCAAAGAAATAACAAGAAACCAGGCAAAATACAATCCACCAAGTTACAGTGATGCAATACAAAAAGAATGTATACATCAAAAGAAGGTGGGCACCAGGCCGCTGTCACAAAGAAGGGAGCCAGGTGTAAACTAGTCTATTGGTAAACCCACCACCAGGGGTTCTGCACTAACAGACCTTTTCATGAATACTGCAATATCACAACCCCCCTATTTCCTGGGTCTACAGAAGAATATACCAACTTGCTTCTAATGTGAAGCTTGCTGTACCTAGCTGTAGAGAAGATCTCTGTCTCAGTGGGATTCCCTAGCTCTATTATGGTATTTCCTTGTTTGGGTGAGATTTGCTACTGTCCTTAGTAAATATTTTGCAGACCAGCTCTGAGCTACTGGCTCCATCTTTTGTAACGCTTAATTAGTTACTGAATAGGTAACTTCCTTACTGCATTCCTGCTGGATTTCAAGCTCGTAGGCTTCTGGGACCTTGGAACAATGGGGAGACTTAATTATAACAGAATTTAATCTTAAAAGGCATTTATAATAAAATATTAAAAGAGAGCTCATAGATCCATACACCAGACTAACGCAGGAATAGGGTATGAGTATATGGGTAAATGAGAACGCCAAAGCTCCAGGAGGTGAGTTTCCATGAAACTCTTTTCCTCGTGAGTGGCCTCCAGGCTTCTCAGCCTGTCAAGCAGACCTGACTGGAGGGCATGGCATACTGGGGAGTTGAGTCCATTGATGTTAAGATATATTAAAGAAAAGTGATTGCTACTCCTTGTCATTTTTGTTGTTAGAGTTAGAATTATATTTGTGTGGCTATCTTCTTTTGAGTTTGTTGAAAGATTACTTTCTTCCTTTTTCTAGGGTGTAGTTTCCCTCCTTGAGTTGGTGTTTTCCATCTATTATCCTTTGTAGGACTGGATTTGTGGAAAGATATTGTGTAAATTTGGTTTTTGTCATGGAATATCTTGTTTTCTCTGTCTATGGAAATTGAGAGTTTTGTTGGGTATAGTAGCCTGGGCTGGCATTTGTGTTCTCTTAGAGTCTGTATGACATCTACCCAGGATCTTCTAGCTTTCATAGTCTCTGGTGAGAAGTATGGAGTAATTCTGATAGAACTGTCTTTATATGTTACTTGACCCTTTTCCCTTACTGACAAAGCAAGTCTTAATAAATACAAGATAATCAAATTTTATGTGTCTTATAAGATCATAGCAAAATGCAACTAGAAATTAACAGCAAGAGAAACAACAGAAGTGTAAGAACACTTGGTGAGGGAATAGCACCCACTTCAATGAAAGTATGTCATGGACGGTGGTGGCACACATCTTTGATCCCAGCACAGAGGAAGCAGAGATGGGAAGATCTGCGTGACTTCAAGGCCAGGATACAGGAAAAAAGTCCTGTCTGGAAAAAATAAAAAGATGAAGTAGACAGTAGGCCATTAAAGATATCAAAAATAAAAAAACTTAAGTTCTTAGAATAAAAATAAAATAATAGCATCCTTTATCAGAACCTCTGGCTTATAGCTAAGGCAGTTCTAGGAAAAGAGTTTGTAGCTATAAGTGCTTATAGTGAAAGAGAGAGGGGGAATTTCAAATAAACTAATACAAAACAAGAGCAAACCAAATATAAAAGAAATTATAGCCAAAATCAATATAGAATGGCATAAAATAATAAACTAGAAACAAAATATAGAATCAATCAAACTAAAAATCTTGTTCTCTGAAATGATAAAAAAAATTTTGACAAGCCAGCGGGGGAAAAAAAAGAATACTCAATGTAATAAAATTAGAGTTCCAATGAATTAAAAACTTTGAAAAATTATATTTTTAATGTCAAATGCAGAGAAAAATGGAAAATTTCCTATGAACATGTGACCCATAAGAATTAAATCAAGTGAATATAAATAATTTAGATATGTAGCAAATAATAAGATGAAGTATTAGTAAAATATCTTCCAAGAGCAAAAAAAAAATGCTTAGGACTGCATGGATTCACCTTGAGATTCTGTCAAACCTTTAAAGAAGAGCTGACGCCTAAGTTCCTCATAGTTTTCCAGAGAATGGAAAGCAACACAGCCCAGCCCATTCTGCGTAAGCAGTATTAACCTAATGTCAAACCTAGATAAGGGTGCCAAAAACCAAACAAAACTGCAGACCGCATTCCTTGATGGACACAAATGGAAAGGATGTGATTAAAATACTGGCAAACTGAATTCCCAGAGTTATCATACACCATGACTAAGCTGATCTCAGCCCAGGGATGAACGTAAAGGTTGGCTCAATACACATCAATAAATGTAATTTAACTTATAAATAGGCTACAGGGCAGAAATTACACAAATATCACAGTAGAGACAGACAGGACCTTTAACAAAGTCCCAGATCCATTCATGCCCTAAGAAAAGCTAGTACTACAAGGAAAACGTCTCAACAGAACAAGACTGTATACAACAAACGCATAACTAATGTTGTACTAACCGGGGAAAGCAGAAAGTGTTTCCTCTAAACTCAGGAATGTGACAAAGGGGTCCACTCTCTGCTTCCATTCCATACCTTAGCAAGAGCAATAAGGCAAGCGAGAACTAAAGGAGAAACAAACAGAAAAAGAAGTTAAATTATCCATTTTCATGACATAAATCCTATACTAGAGCAGTGGTGTGCTGTGACCCTTCAATACAGTTCTTCATGTTGTGGTGACTCCCAACCACAGAATTATTGTCATTGCAACTTCATAACCATAAATTTGCTACAGTTATGATCAGCAATATAAATAGCTGTGTTTTCTGATGACCTTAGGTAACCCCTGTGAAAGGGTCACTCTACCCACAGGTTGAGAGCCCTTGCCCTAGAGACTCTACAAGAAAACTCCTAAATATAGTAAAGTATACAAAATCAGCATATCAAAATCAATTGCCTTTCTATGTAGCCATAATGAACATGTCAAGAAAGAAATAAAAAAAAAAACCTCTCAATAACTTTTTTTATCAATGCTAAAGAATATATCTTTCCAAGAAAGTGAACAACTTCTACAACAGTGAACTTAAAGCACTGGCAAAGAGATTGAAGAAGACTGCATAAGACTGAAAGCCTTTCATCCTCATGGGTCAGTAAAAATTAATATTGTAGAAGTGTATAAAAGTGTCTAAAATACTAAAAGTTAGCTACAGATTCAACACGACCTCCATCAAAATTCCAGTGACATTTTTCACCAAAAAAAAAAGTAAAACAAATCTAAGAAAGACTCATACAAGATCAGAGAAAACTCCAGATAGTCAAAGCAATTCTAGGCAGAAAGGGCAATACTGGAGCATTTACAATACTTGGTCTTAAATTATAGAGAGAGTCATAGTAATATAAATAATACAGTACGGGCACAGAGGCAGAAATGCTGATCATGGAATACAATAGAAGGCCTAGAAATAAACCCAGAGAGCTACAGATACCCCACTTTAACAAAAATGGCAACTTTCCAACAAAATAAAGACTTGTCAACAAAGGATGCTGGGAAAACTAGATATCTGTATGTAGAAAAAAATGAAACAAAATCTACTTCCCTCAACTGCACAAAAATCAACCAAACATGGATCAAAGATCTTGATGTAAGACATGAGATTGAAGCTACAGAAGAAAATATGCAAAACACTTCTACATTAAACAAAGGCCAAGACTTCCCTGCAAAGTGCCCCAATCTCGAAGGAGATAATCCCCCAAGTTAATAAACAATGTTACAGGAAATTAAAACTCTCCTGCACAGCCAAGGAAACAACCAACCAGGATGAAAGTTTCATTTATACAGTAGTAAAACTCTTCGCCAACTATGCATCAGAGAAGGAATTGATGGCTAGGACCCATAAAAATTTAATTCCAAAAATAAAAGAGAAAAATCACCTAGGCGACAAGTAGACCAATGAGCGAAACAGATAGTCCTCTAAAGAGAGATCACAAATGTCCAATTATCACTCAGGAAAAAGTGCTCATCATCTTTAGGCACCAGGGAAATGCAAATCAAAAGTGCTTCAAAATTCTGACTTACTCCAGGCAGAATGGCCATGGTAAACAAAATGAATGGCAACAAAGATTTGATGAGGAAGGGAAGGGAGAGAGACTGTCACACATAATCGGCAGTAATGTAGAGTGATACAGTCAGTGTGTATGCGGCCCCTCCATAGATGCTTAAGTGTAGAGATTCTTCTAACACCTAAAAAATGGGAGAGTTTTCAAACACCATATGACCCAGTTACACTCCTCCTGGGTACAGGCTGAAGGACCTTCTGTCTGTAGATCACAGAAATATTTAGGCTTCCAAAACAGAGAAAATTTCAATGCTTTTCTTAGATATAACCCGCAGACCTAAATAGTAGGCATTTATACAATTTTTTGATTAATCAACGCAACATGAATAATTCATTGCCAGGTTTTTTGTTTGTGTTATGGATTTATGTTTCATTCATTTCTGTCTTGTTTTGTCTTGTAGCCGCAAGGAGGATGTGGGCTGGGTTTTGTTGATATGTATGTTTTTGTTTTGAGACAGAGTCTCACGATTTAGACTTAAGGCTGGCCTTAAAGTCACTGTTCTCCTGCCTCAGCCTCCCAAGAACTGTGTGTATAGGCATGTACTACACCACCCAATTTATTGCCATAAAAAAAAACTTCCCTAAAATTATAGAAAACCATAAGGCTTCTGATACTATCTGATAAAGTTAACAGAATTCAGTGAAAGAATCCACTATGGAGGCCATATGTGCTTATGCTTGCCCATATTCCCTGAACTAAGGACCCTGAAGCAGGAGGATAACGGGTTCAAGGCCAACTTGGGATGCATGCAAGACCTATCATGAAACCAAGACAATAAAAACCAAAACCAAAAAGAGCCTAGAACTGTTGTTTTAATCAGAGCAAATGAAGGCCACAGTCTCTTTGATAAGGAGAAGACTGTACTGTGGCACTGGAGGCCTGATGGGAGGTCAGTGGAGATTTTCTGGCCGTAGTTCTGCCTCTGCAGTTTCAGATAGAAACTATCTGTACAGGCAGCCATTCTTGAGCATGGGTGGGTTTGGATGGGTATTTTAGGCAAGCATTTGCCAGACTGAAATATTTCACCCTTTAGTCTGGACTCCTGTTGTATGTGTCACAGGAGGGACAACACACTGCATTGTGTGTCATCTTCTATCTTTACTGTCACCAACATCTCTCAAATATCTTATAAATCAACACTTTCATTTCGAACCTATAAAAGACTATCATTTACTTTCATTTTTATTTTATTTTTTAGTTGGTTTATGACATAACCAAGTTTCTCACTTAGTTCTGTTGTTGTCTTTTACTTGAAACCATGCCAGTGTTCTATGAGCAAGCCTCAATAAAATTAATTAGTCATAAACATGTCTTGTCTCTTCAACAGATTTTAAAGCCAAAACATCTTGTCATGACCTGTCATCATTTCTCATTGTCTACTGTGCTATTTTTAAAATCCCCGGTAATGTAGTCTTCACAAGGCAGCTATAGGAAAAGAAGTAGAAAGTTCAATCCTAATAAAAATCAAAATGAGGCTGAGCAAGATAAAATAAAAACTCTCTCTCCCAGGGGTCTGTCACAGACGGTTTTCCAGCTGCTCACTGCTGGCGGTCTTTGTACTGTCATGGTCACATACTACGCAAAACCACCTTCAGTTATTTAGTCACACACAATACAGGAGGACACTGTATCATGTACAGGATGCCCTACATCTGACAGCTATAACATAAAACCCAACAGTTTTGCCCGGGTTTATGACCGCTATTCTGTGTATTTCCCAAGTAGCATACGTCTATGAAATAGTTATCGATTTTAATAAATTTAAGTTCCAGTCAGAACAATGACTTACAAGACAAGTATATACGGTGTGCTCAAATAATAACAAACAACAACAAAATCCCATCTGGCCTGAGTTAAAGTGCTCTGAATACACAACGTTATACATAACATCATCAAAGACCTTTAGGAAAAGTAGCGCCCTACGCCTTCCCTCACCCTCACCACTAACCGATTTACATTACAATGTAGAATTTATGTGAGCTATGTGAGAACCTAACAATCACCCAGCCAAGCACTGCTGTGTGTAGTTTGGGGGGGTGGGGGGCGGTGTGAACACACTGTGTGCTCGTGGGTGTAGAAGCCAGAGGTTGATTTCAGATGTCCTTCCTGGGTTTCTTCCCACCTCATTTCCGATGCAGGGTTTCTCACTGAACAGGAAGCTCACCAAGTAGGCTGGGTTGGCTGGCCAATGAGCTTCAGGCACCCATTGCCTCTCCCCACGGCAGAGCGTGGGGAGATGGTGACACTATGCCAACATTTTATGTGGATGCTGGCCATCTGAACCCAGATCCTAAAGTTGGGCTTCAGACACTCTGCCAGCCTGACCTATCTTCCTAGCCTCCTTTAACTCGTTTTGAGGATAAGAAATAAACAAACTCCAAAATTTTAGTCTTTTTAAATATTTCCACCATCACAGAAATATTTCAGAGATACAGTACATATTTCTAAGGATTCATTCCACTTGGAAAGAGGCCTATGAAGTGACTTATTTTTGTCTGTCTGCAACAGAGAGTGTGATCCAAAAAGAATAAGACGCTGGCAATGCTTCAAATAAGTCAATTATATCCTAGCATCTCTGTACATTCAACGATGATCATGGCAAACATTAAATAAGCATGAAAAGTTATGTGTGCGGTATACCAAATTAAACAATAATAAAAGTTATTATTCCACGTGTGAGACGAGCCAAAAACTAGTGCTTCTCATCCTATTTCAAGAAATATTTATCAGCTTTTCCACAAAATTTTCCCCACTCAAGGACTCAATAGCAGTTTCCAAATTGTATATATAAATTAAATGATGTGAGGGTATTGTCAGGGCTGACAAAAGGGCTTAGTAAGCAAGAGTGCTTGCTGCACAGACTGGACAACCTGAGTTTGATCCAGGGACCCACTGCTGTATATATAACAAGTAATAATAATAATAATAATAATAATAATAATAATTTAAATACCAGCATACAGGAGACAGAGGCAGGTTGATTACTCTGAGTTCAAGGCCAGCCTGACTTATATATATCAAATTTCAGACCAGCCAACTAGACAGTATAATTTTGTGTCAAGGAAGGAAGGAAAGAAGGAAGGAGAAGAAGAGAGGGAAGAACAGAGGGAGGGAGGGAGGAAGGGAGAGAGGGAGGGAGGGAGGGAGGGAGGGAGGGAGGGAGGGAGGAAAGAACAGAGGGAATAAAAGAAAAACTGCCCAACAATTAAGACCCCTTTCTTCTTTCCCAAAAAAACCTGGGTTCATTTTTCAGCTCCCACATCATATACCTCACAACCACTTGTAGCTTCTGAAGACATTTGCTTGTAACATACACACACACACACACACACATACACACACACACACACACACATACACATACACACATACACATACACACACACACACACACACATACACACACACACATACACATACACACACACACATACACACACACATACACACACACACACATACACACACACACATACACACACACACACATACACATACACACACACACACACATACACAACACACACACATACACACACACACACATACACACACACACATACACATACACACACACACACACACACACATACACACACACACACACACACACACACACACACACACATACACACACACTTAACGTAAAGTTAAATCTTTTTACATTTTTTAAAGTATTTTTTGCATCTATGGTGGTTTGAATAAGAATATCCCCCAAAGCCTCATCTCTTTGAATGCTTAGTCATCAGGAAGTAGAACTCTTTGATAGGATTAGAAGGATTAGGAGGTGTGGCCTTGTTGGAGGAGGTGTGTCACTGGGGGGTGGGCTTTGTGGTCTCAAAAGCCTATGGCAGGCTCAGGTTCCTTCTCCCTCTGCCTCTCTGCCTACAGATCAAGATACAGCTCTCAGCTGCTGTGCCAGTGCCTGCCTGTATGCCGATATGCTCCCTCCCCATCATGGTGATAATAGACTAAACCTCTGAAACTGTAAGCCAGCTCCAATTAAAAGCTTTCCTTTTTAGGAGTTACTGTGGCCACTATGTCTCTTCACGGCAGTAGAACACTGACTAAGACGGAAGTCAGGACCAGAGAGTGGTGTGTTGGTATGACAGGCCTGACCATGCTTCTTGTGGGAGGAATGTGAACTTTGGAACTTTGGGTTAAGAAAATGGTTGAATAAGTTAAGTGGGGCTTAATGGGCTATACTAGTAGGAGTGAGGCAGACAGGTGCTGAGAGAAATACAGATTGACAGCCTAGCTCAAGCAGTTTCAGAGGAGAAGAATATTAATAAGTGGCCTAGAAACCATGCTTGTGATATTTGGTCAAAGAATTGTGGTTGCTTTCTGCCCTTGTCCAAAAACAAAAACAAAACAAACAAAAACAAAAAATCAAAACAAAACTACCTGAAGCAAAATTGAATCATTTTGGATTAACAGCCCTGGCTGATGAGATTTAAAGATAGCCTAGTGCTAGCTGTTGCTTGGTTGGTGGTTACTTTTATGCAGATCTATAATGAAACAAGCTAAACAAGGGAAGTACAAAATGTGCAGTGTAAGGAGAGAAGGAACACCAGGGAGTGTAACGGAGCTAAGTCCAGGGCTCAAAGAGATAAAGAAAAGCCTGATGGTAAGTAGAATAAATGGAGTGGTAACCTCATGGCAAGCCCCCACCCAGCTAAGCTTCCAACTTGTAAAAAGCAAGGGGAAAAAATTAAGCAGTAAAGGAAATGATCAACAACAGAAAGCTGATGCAGATGTAATTGAACAAGGAGGCCATGCTCCAGCCCCAGCAAGCAGCAGAGCTTGGCAACCCAGACCACACAGTTCTGGCTTTAGAGTCAAGGATACCAGAAAGGAGTTGTGGAATCCTCTTTCATGGCTAAGGGAAGCTGCTGAGGCCAAGCAAGTATCAGGGTTGTCTGTGCATGGAGGCCCAGAGAGGCCTTTTTTTCATGAAGCTGTACAGGTGAAGCCTAGATTGCTTTGGAAACACCAAGATGTTGGAGATGCCAGAGTTATGGGATACCTACCAAGGAAAGGTGTACAAACAACCCAAGAGAAAGGAGTGTGTTGCAGTCAACAAAGCTAGAAGGAGTTGGAGATCTGAAGAGTGCTTTGACATCGGGCATGGAGAAGCAGAGTCTGGAATGTGTCCTGCTGGTTTTAGGTCTTGCTTTGTTCACTATGCTCCCTTCCTCCCTTTTGGAATAATAATGTATAGTCTCTGCCATTGTATGTTGGGAGTATGTGATCTGCTTCTTGATTTTTTCCAGGGGTACAGTTAAGAGATTAATACGAGAGATTTTGAACTTTGAACTTTTAAACAGTGTTGAGACTTGTAGACGATGGGAACTTTTGAAGTTGGGCTGGATGCATTTTTGCTACAAGCCGATGGGGAGGAGGCAGTGGAGTGTGGTGGTTTGAATAGGAATGGCCTCCATGAGCTCATAGACCGGAATGTTTGATCATTAGGGAGTGATGGTATTTGAGAGGGATTAGGAGGTGTGGTCTTGTTGGAGTATTAGGATCCAGAGATCTAATACAACCCAAGAGGGCACAAGAATCCACACCAAGTAAGATTTTCATTTGAATTGGCCAGGAAACCCCTTCAAAAAGAGGGGTGTGAGAGATGTAAAAGATCATGAGTACGAAGGACGGCACCCTAGACAGAGTGGGATAGAATTCATAAAATAAAAGCCCATACCTTTTAGAACTGAAACAGTGAAGGTGAACCAAGCCAGAATGTTCAAGGGTTTTTACATATGAAAACCATAAACATCTGTGCCAAGTTACAGTCACAATTTTTTTCATCAAACACAATCATTTGTTCTTTCAAGATTAGAAACTATCTGCCGGGGCCTAGCAAACACAGAAGTGGATGCTCACAGTCAGCTATTGGATGGATCACAGGGCCTCCAATGGAGGAGCTAGAGAAAGTACCCAAGGAGCTAAAGAGATCTGCAACCCTATAGGTGGAACAACATTATGAACTAACGAGTACCCCAGAGCTCTAGCTGCATATATATCAAAAGATGGCCTAGTCGGCCATCACTGGAAAGAAAGGCCCATTGGACACACAAACTTTATATGCCCCAGTACAGGGGAACACCAGGGCCAAAAAGTGGGAGTGGGTGGGTAGGGGAGTGGAGGGGAGGGTTCGGGGGACTTTTGGGATAGCATTGGAAATGCAAATGAGGAAAATACCTAATAAAAAATTTTAAAATAAAAGATTAGAAACGATCACTATGTTTTGAGGAACAGAAGAAAAATGAGGAAGAAATGTGCTAATCATCTGGAAAGCTCCCCTAGAGCCTGGGGACATGAACTTAGTTTCACCTTATGATCAAAATGGAGTCTGGAAACAAATGGCAGTATTTAGGATAAGTCCCATTTGATCCCAACATGAGGAAAGGTGGCCATATTGAAGTAAATGTGTCACTGGAGGTGGTCTTTGGGATTTCCATAAACCCAAGCCAGGTTCAGTGACTCTCTCTTTATATATACAAGCATACATGCATACATACATACATACATACATACATGCATGCATATATGCATACATACATACTTATATACATATTACTGACAACTTCAAAAAGAAGCTTCTCTGACAAAGCTGATAGATAGATAGATAGATAGATAGATAGATAGATAGATAGATAGATAGATGATAGATATCCCTAACCCTAGTTCTAGCTTCCTGCTGCCTACAGATCTTGATATAGAACTCTTAGTTCCCTCTCTAGCACCAGGTCTGCCCAGCCTGCCATGCTGATAACAGACTAAACCTCTGAAACTGTAAGCCAGCTCCAATTAAATGATTTAGTTTATGAGTTGTCTTGGTCATGGTATCTCTTCACAGCAGTAGAACATTGACTAAAAGAGTGTCCCCAATGGTTAAATATTGGCAAGTCTGTTGTGGGGATAGACGACCACTTTTTTTATCTGATTTGATTTCTGTTGTACAACTGGTTATTCATATGTAGTACTGTCAATCTGGCTAAAAAGCCCATGGCTGGCTGGGGATACCATAGACTATACTTGGGAAGCTATTGCTTTTATATTGCTAAAGGAACATGATGTGCACATCAAATTACCTTCTCAATAACTGTGTTTATTTAAAAGGCTCACAGATTAGTCAGCACTTTTATCAGCCTTTGTCAGAGAAGCCTTTCTTTGAAGTTGTCAGTGAGCACTATAAAGACTCAAAACAGGCTATTTGGAGAATAAATGGTTGTTGAGTGCTCAGTCATAAATGGGACGTCTAAACCATCCTCCCTCCAGGGCATAGAGAACATCACTGAAGAAAGGACAAAAGGAATGTAAGAGCCAGAGGAAAAGGGAGAGTGGTGTGGAACACTGACTTCTGTGCATGGCATGGCTGCTGCACTCTCTTTTTTTTTTTTTTTTTTTTACAATACTTTTTTTGATTGTTTGGAAATTTCACATCATGAACCCTGATTACTTACACTCACTTTCCAGCCCTCCTAGATCTGACCCCCAACCCTTGGCATCTCTCCCTCCATCAAGAAGACAAAGAGGAGGAGGAAGAAGTAGTGGCGGTGGTGGTGGTGGTGGTGGTGGTGAAGGGGAGAAAGGGAGGAGAAGGGGAGGAAGAGAAGAAAGAGGGTAAGGAAGAAGAGGAGAAGTAGAAAGAGGAAAAGGAGAAGGAGGAGGAAGTCCAATTAATGTTACCATATACTCGCTAGAGCATGGCCAAACTCCTTGTGGCTAGCCCCTTAAATAAAGCTGAGTCCTTCCCCACCCACACACACTCCATCAGAAGCCATCAGTCATGGTGAGCTATACTTCAGCATTCTTATCACATTCTTTAAGAGTTCTCTTTGGTGGCCACCAGAAAGTCCCAGATGCTAGGAAAGCAAGAGACTCCCAGGACCCAACAGGGATGATACCAGTTGAAATACCCAACAGAGGGGAGGGAGAATTTGTAGAGACCATATCCAGAGGTGAGGCAAGGCCCCTGGTTGAGGGATGGGGCCACCTACTCACCTGCAAATTTTTAACCCAGAATGGCTCCTGTCTAAAGGAAATATGGGGACAAAGTATAGAGCAGAGACTGAAGGAAAAGCCATTCAGACACTGCCCCACCTGGGGATCCATGCCATATACAGACACCAAACCAAACACTACTGTGTATGCCAAGAAGTGCTTGCTGACAGGAGCCTGATATAGCTGTCTCCTGAGAGGCTCTGCCAGAGCTTGACAAATACATATGTAGATGCTCACAGCCAACCATTGGACTGAGCACGGGGACCCCAATGGAGGAGTTAGGAAAAGGACTGAAGGAGCTGAAGGGGTTTGCAACCCCACAGGAAGAACAGCAATATCAACCAACTACTACCCCCAGAGATCCCAGGGGATAACTAAACCACCAACCAAAGAGTACACATGGAGGGACCCATGGCTCCAACTGCATATTGGAGGATGGCCTAGTCAGACATCAATGGGAGGAGAGGCCCTTGGTCCTCTGAGGGCTTGATGCCCCAACATAAGGGAATGCCAGGGTGATGAGGTGGGAGTTGGTAGGTGGATGTGGGAGCACCCTCATAGAAGCAGGGGAGAGCAGGATGGAATAAGGCATTTGTAGAGGGGAAACAAGGAAGGGGGACAATATTTGAAATGTAAGTAAATAAAATAACCAATATAAAAATATTTTTTTAAAAAGAGTTCTCTTTGATGGCTTTCTGTCTAGACTGTTACTTTGAAGAGGGTTGTGGAGAATATGGAGTTGTAACAAAAGTCTTCTATGTCCCTGTGAGTCTGAAGTTATGGCAAATGTAGGTTTGATTTGGTTTTGTTCTTTATAGTCAACAGGAACACAGATCATGGACATCCACATGATTTCCAGTGTTAGTTCCTGCCATGGACCTCAACATTATCCCCAGTGGTAGTACAAACTGTGTTCATCAACATGGCCCAATGCTGCTGCCACTGGACACCATTATAGCCATCAGCGGCAGCACAGCCCATGGACATCAACATAGGTTCAGGCACATGACCTTTGTTAGTGACACTGACAAACATAGACCAAGGACATAGCAACATAGACCAAGGACATCCACATGCCCTTTGTTAGTGACACTGGCTATGGGCATCAACACAGGCTCTAGGTGCAGTAGGAATATGGACCCAGACGTCATGATCTCAGGTGGCAGTACAGGCCACTCACATCAATACGGCCCAGGGCAGTAGCATAGCATATGAACATCAGGCTATTACACTCTTGAACTCACAGTAGCTATGATTTAGTAATCAATCTTTGTAGGGACTTATTCATAAGCATAAACATAGGAAGATCCATTGCTGGGTCCTACCACTGTCTGAAGGCTTAAAGGATGATGGGGCCAGGTAAGATATTTTCTTCAGTTGTGTAGAGGTTGACCAAAAACCCTCACCTATTTTTTTATAAGCTACACCAATAAAACTCATATTGTCACACACACACACACACACACACACACAAGACATAAACCAAGAAGGCAGACTAGTGGGGAAGAAAGAGATTAGCAAGAATGGAAGAGAAAGAGAATAATGAGCTAACATAATTGAAATACATTGTGCAGCTATATGAAAATGCCATAAGCTCTTAGATATATAATTATTTTTGACTAATAAAACATCTTTATAAAGATTTATTTATTTTTATTTATATGAGTACACTGTAGCTGTCTTCAGACACCCCAGAAG
This sequence comes from Mus caroli, assembly GCF_978045245.1. Lineage (NCBI taxonomy): Eukaryota > Metazoa > Chordata > Mammalia > Rodentia > Muridae > Mus > Mus caroli. Next base: position 14,610,444 of record NW_028227271.1, read on the forward strand.
AGGGCATTGGACCCCATTACAGATAGTTGTGAGCCACCATGTGGTTGCTGAGAATTGAACTGAGGACCTCTGGAAGAGCAGTCAGTGCTCTTAACGGCTGAGCCATCTCTCCAGCCCCCTAATAAACTTTTTAAAATTAAAACTCACCTACTAAGGATAAGGAGGAGAAGGCACAACAAAAGTAGCAGATAGAACTTCTGAGGTCTGTGGACTTATAAAATAAAATGTAAAATCCATGCTAAGTATATAACAAGATCCAAGTTTCTGTAAACGTTTAGATCCAGAAAAAAAATGATAAATATCAAATGATAAATAATTATCTGTAACTGGTTTTGGTGGTTTGAATAGGAATGGCCCCCATAGACGCATGTGTTTGAATGCTTGGCCCATAGAGGATGACACTGTTAAGAGATGTGGCCTTATTGGAATTGGTGTGGCCTTGTTGGAGGAAGTGTGTCACTGTGGGGGTGGGCTTAGGGGCTTCAGATGCTCAGTTAGGCCTCACTTGCATTCACTTCTGCCACTTGCAGATTAAGATGTAGAACTCTCAGCTATCTCTCCCGTACCAGGACTGCCTGCATGCCACCATATTTCCCTCCATGATGATCAATAATAGAGTACACCTCTGCAACTGTAAGCCAACCCCAATTAAATGTTTTCCTTTATAAGAATTGTCATGATCATAGTGTCTCTTCACAGCAATAGAAACACTAAGACACTGTCACCTGAAAGTAACTGGAGTTTTCTGCCCGCTAGTAATGGCTGTTACAATGGAACTCATTTAAGACTAACCACCAAACTAGCAAGGAAATTCTGTACCCAATAACAATAAGAACTTACTTTTAAAAAAAGGAGAAAAGAGAAAAGTTTAACCTACTTCCTAAAATTTGGCATGAAACTACCTCCTCAATTCCCTATTTCTAATTAGTAATGAAGGGGAAGATCACTCAAGGACCATATTAGCCAGGCACTGTTCTTGGTACTATTTCCTTTGGAATCCTCAAATTCTATCTATTCGCCCACAGAGACTTTATCCTTCCTCTTTATAAAGGCTGCCTTAACTTCATCCATGTATTTCTTTTTTTTTGTTTTTGTTTTGTTTTTTTGTTTTTCGAGACAGGGTTTCTCTGTGTAGCCCTGGCTGATCCTGGAACTCACTCTGTAGACCAGGCTGGCCTCGAACTCAGAAATCCACCTGCCTCTGCCTCCCGAGTGCTGGGATTAAAGGCGTGCACCACCACGCCCGGCTCATCCATGTATTTCATTCTCATTGGCCAACTATCAATAATTCACTCTTTGTACAAAATATGAGTTAAGCTTACCACACTATCACGCACACTTTACAGAAGGCCCTGAGGCTCCAGGGCTTTGTCTTGGCCCACTCCATCTATCCCACTGATGAACTCCTGGAGCACATGAAGGAGCTGGTCCTGTGGATCCAAAGCTGCAAGATCTCCATGACACAGGGCAACAACAGGGTGTCCAAGAGGAGTTCTGATGAGGATCCAGGATTGATAGTGTAGCAGAACCCAGAGGCCTCAAACCAGACCAATGAATCATTGCAGTGAACATTCACAAGTGGACAAAAGAGTATACTGTGTGACTGCCTACAGCTTCCACAATGAGATACTTTTTTGTTGTTGTCCTTTTACAGGGGAGGTTGCAAGAATAGAAGGTGTGCACAAAGAGAAGGGTGGGTGAGTGGGATTGGGATACATGATGTGAAATTCACAAAGAATTGGTAAAAACTTAAATATAACGTTTTTATTTTTTTAATTTTAAAAAGTTTTCAAGGAGGATGGTTTATTTTTTTTATTTGGTTTTTTATTAGATATTTTCTTTATATACATTTCAAATGCTACCCCAAAAGTTCCCTATACCCTCCTTCCACCCTGCTCCCCTCCCCACCCACTTCTTGGCCCTGGCATTCCCCTGTACTGGGGCATATAAAGTTTGCAAGACCATCACTCTCTTCCCAGTGATGGCCGACTAGGCCATCTTCTGCTACATATGCAGCTAGAGATACGAGCTCTGAGGGTACTGGTTAGTTCATATTGTTGTTCCACCTATAGGGTTGCAGATCCCTTCAGCTCCTTGGGTACTTTCCCTAGCTCCTCCATTGGGGGCCCTGTGTTCCATCCAATAGCTGACTGTGAGCATCCACTTCTGTATTTTCCAGGCACTGGCACAGCCTCATACGAGACAGCTATAACAGGGTCCCTTCAGCAAAATCTTTCTGGCATTGTGCAATACTGTCTGGGTTTGGTGGCTGATTATGGGATGGATCCCTGGGTGCGGTAGTCTCTGGATAGTCCATCCTTTCGTCTTAGCTCCAAACTTTGTCTCTGTAACTCCTTTCATGGGTATTTTGTTCCCAATCTAAGGAGGAAAGGAGGATGGTTTAAAAAGGGGGGGGAAGACACTATGAGACAGATGAAGTAAGAGCACAGAGAAAGAGCCTAAGTTGAACACTAGAGGATTGTGTAAGCAGGAACATCTTAAGATTTTCAGTCTAAGTATTTCTGTGAGTTTTCCAACCTAAGTATCTTCTTAAACTTTTCAGCCTATCTGCCTTGTACCAGTTTAACCTTACTCATTACACAATAGCAATCAAGAGTATCAACATATTCTTCAGCCAAGTTCCTAATCCCCAGAGCAAAACATGAAAATGACCAGATATCTGCACAAACAGTGGGTCATATTTATGGGGCTAACCAGAGATGAGACAATCCAGACTTCCCAAAGGGAAACACCATCTTTAGATTCCAACACTGTTTTCTGTATGAACATTCATGAAACAATAGACCAGAACAAAGGCAGTGTGTGCCTCTGCTCACGTGGTGTTCAGAGACATAAATCCATAGAAAAATATCAGAGTGCTTCACACACACACTCACACACACACACACACATACACACACATACACATACACATACATATATATGAAGTACACATTTAATACATGGGCTGATATCCCTTTATTTCTGCATCCTGGGCTTCTTTAAGGGAAAAATATGAGTGATACGAGAATTACATCAAAAGCATGACTGAATTTCATCTTCCCTCCAAAGCTCCCAACCCAACCTTTGTGCTTTCAATTCCCTCCTTAGTGAGTGAAGAGGAAATGTTAAAAGCCTCTCAAGTGGACTTCAGATCCTCTTCACCTACTTTCTCCTTTTCCTCCACCCCACATCCCTGGGCAGCACATGTGCCTCAGAGTAAGTGCATGGGAAAGCCCAGAAGGGCAACAGGGACAAAGAAAGGCTTCAACCTCTGAGGATAAGATAAAAGTGTAGGATTATATGTTTTAAAACCTACTTTAAGGGTACTTGAATGCTCTAACCTCCCTTCTAGCCCACTACTCACCCACAGGCAGTGGAAAGGAAAGGTTAACAGGGAGGATATGGACCTTGTCTTAGTTAGGGTTTTACTGCTGTGAACAGACACCATGACTAAGACAAGTCTTATAAAAGACAACATTTAATTGGGGCTGGCTTACAGGTTTAGGAGTTCAGTCTGTCATCATCAAGGTGGGAGCAGGGCAGCATCTAGGCAGGCATGATGCAGGTAGAGCTGAGAATTCTACATCTTCATCTGAAGGCTGCTAGTGGAAGACTCACTTCCAGGCAGCTAGGACAAGGGTATTAAAGCCCATACCTACAAGGCCACACCTACTCCAACAAGGCCACACCTCGAAACAGTGCCACTCCCTGGGCCAAGCATATCCAAACCATCACAGACCTGTTTAGAAATACTTCTTTGGGGTGAATCCAATCTGTGTTGTCAGGACATCAGCAGTTCACACAAATCAACAGAAGTATCTTGATTCACTCATAAACATCATTCATCAATCAGCAATGGCCATTCAATCCAGAAGAAACTGCAAGGCTCTGACAATCAGCCCAAGTCTGAGGAAGTGGCAAGAAGCCACTAGGACACCACCAGAAGTTCTTTGGTGCTTTTCTCTCTACAAAGCCATGACAAACGATGATCAGGCAAGGTAAACCAATGCCACAGCATCAGTAAAGCCCAAGGAAGACCAGCAATGAGTGGAAAGGTGAACCAATGTCACACAGCATCACGCACTATCTGTTGGGTTATACTTATACCCTTTCCTAACATCACATGTTCTCTCAAGCATCCACTCTAGCAAAACATCACATGCCCTTTCTCCAGGCAGCTTCCAGAAAAACACCACATGTCTGTTCTCAGCAAAACATCCTCCCACGTGTCTGCTTTAGCAAAAACATACTCTCATAAGACGGTTTCCAGAAAAACATCACATGAAACAACTGAGTCTCCAAAGAAACCAAATATTTCCACTTTGCCAAAGAAGGAAGCATGGCAAAGTGTGGACTCTCAAAGCATGAGATACAAAACTGGGACCACTGAGGCAGAGGAAATAACACAGAGATCTGCCACCGCTCCCCACACAGCCCCCATTTGCCAAGCCAACAAATAAGACCTTTGCAGTCTGATATTCTTTGGATTGGAATAGTCAATGCCTAATCACTTGCCTTCTGGCACATGTTACAGGACATTACCAGACCAGGTCCTTCTCCAACCCAAGGTGCTTGGTGATGAAGTTGTTCTGCTCTTACTCTAGGCTAGTCTTCTGGCATGACAGAAACATGGTCACCATGATTTCTGTCATTCAGTTCAAGATACTCATTGGCTTTCTCTTACAGGACTCTGAACCTGTAAGCCAACCCCAATTAAATGGTTTCCTTTATAAGAGTTGCTTTGGTCATGGTGCCTCTCCACAGCAACCTTAAGACAACTGGCTAAGCCAAAGCAAAGTGCAGACAACAAGTGGTTTGGAGTACTCATCCACAAATGGGAGGCATGAAAGAAGAGTACGGTGGAAATCTTGTAGGAGTGGGACTTGGGTGAAACTGTGTCTTCTAGACAGGACATGACCACTGCATTCATGAAATCACAATGGCTAGGGTGGCCTGCATAAGACAAACCAGTCACACCCCAGTATGGATTGGAGATAGGCTCACAAGATTCCAACATTAGCAAAGAAGCTATTGACACTTGATAGCTGATGGAGGAGAAATAGTCTATTTTCTTTTAGAGTGTGACCTCCAGTGAGTCACCATATTCCAGTAGATTTCCCTACATGAATTGAACTCACTGGATAATTGTCTTAGTCAGGGTTTCTATTCTTACACAAACACCAAGACCAAAAAGCAAGTTGGGAAGGAAAGGATTTATTCAGCTTACACTTCCACATTGCTGTCCATCACCAAAGGAAGTCAGGACTAAAACTCAAGCAGGTCAGGAAGCAGGAGTTGATGCAGAGGCCATGGAGGGATGTTCCTTACTGGCTTGCTTCCCCTGGCTTGCTCAGCTTGCTTTCTTACTGAAGCCAGGACTACCAGCCCAGGGATGGCACCACCCACAATGGGCTGGACCCTTTCCCCTTGACCACTAATTGAGATGGGCCCTTACAGTTGATCTCATGGAGGCATTACCTCGAGAGAAGCTCCTTTCTCTGTGAAAATTCTAGCTTGTGTCAAGTTGACACACACAAAAAAAAAAAAAACAGCCAGTAGAACAGACGCCTTGTCAACTTGACACACAAACACATCACTATTAAGCCACAACCATTACATTCTTATTCATCCCCACATTCTAAATAACTTTAAAAGTCCCACAGTCTTTACAAATTCAAACATATTAAAATTTCGACCCCTTTCAAATATCCAATTCTCTTTTGAAATTCAAAGTCTTTTACAATTCTAACTGTGGGCTCAACTAAAATACTTTCTTACTGCAAGAGGGAAAAATATCAGGGCACAGTCACAATCAAACTCTAGCCATTCAATGTCTGGGCTCCTCCCAAGGGCTTGGGTCACTTCTCCAGCTCTGCCTTATGCAGCACACAGCTTGTCTTCTAGACTCCAGCTGCCTCCATCCATTCCACTGCTGCTGCTGTTCTTGGTGGTCATTCCTTGGTACCGGCATCTCTAATATGCTGGAGTCTTCTGCTGCAATCAGGCTTCACCAATAGCCTCTCATTGGCTCTTTTCACTGTGTCAAGCCTCAACTTCTCTGCATGGCCCCTTCAGCCTTGGTTCTTTAACTGCCACTGAGGCTGTACCTTCATCAATGGCCTCTCCTGGCCTCTCACAATACCAAGCATCAGCTGCTGCCCCTTCATAGTTTCAAAACCAGAACCACCTGGGTAACTCTTATAAATTACCAACTTGGGCTGCATAGTGAATTCCAGGACAGCCAGGGCAACACAGAGAAACTCTGTCTTAAAGAAAAAAATAGTGGATCTACAAGGATTCTGCTTATACATGGCTGTAAAGTCACTTTAAAAATAGTTTTTAAACTAGAAAACCTGTATGTGCTTGCAGTTCCATCACTCAGGAAAATAAGCCAGTAGAATGAGTTCAGTGCCAGCCTAGGTTCTTGCATAGCACTCTCTCAAAACACAGACAAATAAAAATTATAAGGACCAATTGTTTGTTTAGAAACAATAGTCCAGAATATGTAAGAACCAGGTTTTTTTCCCACAGATCTCTTGCTGATGTCTAGATTGAAAAAAATGCAATTACAAATCTAGTTAGAAATGATTAAGATAGGTTTCGCTGAATTCCTACCTAGACTTAATAGCAAGTTCTTCCAACAGTAGAATCTGAGACTGAAAAAACCACAAAGGGAAGCCTTCCATGTGAGCATGGGCTTCATGATGTTAATGATGAGCTCGGCTGACTCACTGGTATATCTCAGTGGAAAAGATAGCATCTTGACAATGCCGTCTGAAATCATCTGTCATTCCTAAGACAGACTCAGATCTCTAGATACCAGCCTCCTGGGAGTGAGTCCCTTGGGCCACTGGTTTCTCCTCCCATGCTATTACATTAGATCTTATCCTTTCTGCTCAATCATATTTCCACATGCTTCAATCATTCCTGCCTGGACAACAAAGGTCCATAAGACTCCCAAGGAACTCGGTCCCAGGAACCGAGCCCTCAACTATGTGGTCCTGATGCTATCTATGTTCAAGTGCACAGTGTCAGGATGAATTCAATTAGGCATCACGACCTATGTCTGCTGCAGAAGCAATTGCTTGCTTACTAGTGGGGGAAATCCTCACATTTTTCAGAATGTGATGTGTGTTGAGAATATCCACTAAAGTGAACAGAGTACAGGTTGGTTTTATCCTGTTTTCACGTCCCTAGAGAGATCAGTAACCTGACCAGGCTGAAATGTCTTATTTTACCCTATATGCAGATTTCAAAGGAAAATTGCTTAAACACATAATTTACCATAAGCTACAAAATCCAAGATGATAAGAATGCTTGCCTAGCACAGATGAACCCTGGGTTCAGTCCTCAGCCACCTAGAATTCAGCACTCTGGAAGTAGAAAGGAGAGGAGGGGAAGTGTAAGATCATTTCGGCTCTATAGATAGTTTGAGGCAAGCCTACGTAAGTCCCTGTGTCAAAGGGAAAAAAAGCAAATGATCAGACCTATTTAAATGTAACTAAAAGCAGCACATGGAAATAATTGTAGGAGAATAGAGATGCTAATTTTGGAGGATTCTTTTTAGTTTCTGAAATACTTTAAAATTTCAGTTTTTATTATCTTGGCATACACATGCATATCACGTATCATTTTTTCACTGGGTTAACTAGGAAAGACATATGCTTGTTGAGTTCCTGTTGGAATACCTAACGATGCTTGTGAGACAACCATCAGCTTATCCTCCAAATCCTTTTCCTATGAATCAGTGATGAGCCACGAATCTTTAAAAGTAAACACTGAGTTTTTCTCATTTGCTTCTAGCCCACGTAAGTTTCATCTTGTTAGACTGCTTTCATTCATCCTGTCTTACTAATTTCTAAATTAATCACTATTTGGTGTTCCTATGTATGTAATAACCTAGGGCTGATATTAGGATAAAGCAAAAAACATACTTATTTAGGGCACAGATTCTGAAGGACACCAAACAATGACGTTTCAACGTAATATTTTAAAAGTTAAAAAAAATGATGCAAATAAAATCCATGATAAATAAAATTATCAAGAGTGTCAATGTAACCTTTCTTTGATTGTTTCATGACCTCTTGCCATTGTTAGAGTTGCCTCTAAGCAGCCTAAGCTAGACCTATCACTTTCCTCAGCATATCTCATGACAATGACATGGGACCTATTAAAAAAAAGTGTTTTATAACAGTCATGATTTCTGTTTTCCATTTTTTTTCACTTGGCTCATAATATGGGAAGATATTTTGGTATGTATATGAGGAGCACACATCTTCCCCTTTTACTTAGCACTTTAATAAGGTATCCCGTGGCACTAAAATAACAATTTTCCACATTCCCCAGATTCATTATTTGTAAGTTAACACCCAAAATAAGTGCTGAAAAGGGTATGAGGAGAGGAGAGCCCTCGTTGGGATTGCAAACCGGTGCAGCCACTGTGGAAATCACTGTGAAGAATTCTCAAAAGGCTAAAGATAAATCCAACCATGTGACCCAGCTATACCCCTCCTTGGCATGTAACCAAGAGACTCAGCATCCTGCTCCACTTGTTCATTCATGTTTATTGTGGCTCTATTCATAATAGTTGGAGAGTGGGAACAACCTGAATGCCCTTCAGTCAACAAGTGGAGAACGGAAACGTGGTATATATATAAGCCGCAGAATGCTATTCAGCTATAAAAAGAAATGAAATCATGAAAATTTCAGGTAAGCAGATGAAACTGGGAATTATTATATTAAATGAAGTAATTCCGAAGCAGAGGGACAGATGTTTCTCTCGTTTATTCTGTTCCATTTGTTGTCGTATTTTCTTATTTGTGGCTCCTAGCTTGAAATCTTCAGACATGAGTGTACAATCTGGAGTGACCGCAGAAGCCAGGAGAATAAAAAGAAACATGGGATGGGAAAAAGAACTCTAGACAGGTCAATAGCAGGACATAAGTGAGCAAATGGGGAGGGACTTTAATTTGCGAGAAGGGGGAAGGGAGTTCTGTATCTCGTTACAGAACGAGATAGAGAAGGGGCATTTTAGGGGGAATGGGGTGGAGAAGCAGTAAATAGCACTAATGATGTTGAACATAGACATAGGGAAAGACTATTGGATATTGACCTAGAATTACATACTACTCTGGATGATAACCTAACAAAACTCCAGGACCAGGCATGAGAAACCTTCTTGAATTGTTGGTTAGGGTAGCCCTAGAAACCCCCTAAACACTATTGGCTATTCCTGTTGGCCTTGGTTGCCCTGAAGAAGATAAAGGTACGCTCCTACCGCCAAATATACCACCCACGTTAGATGCAGGCCTTGGAGCAAGTGATCTTGATCTGAACCATGAACTTCCTCCCAATGAATAGCCTTCAGAGGACCAGAGGAGCTACAAAAGCTTCCCCACTGTGACACTTAGAAACCACAGCAATGGCCATTACAGCAAGGGCAAGATATCCCTAAAGGTACAGTGGTGGTACTCATATCTTGGTGGAAGCCAACAGCTCTCTAAATGGACTTAAGTCTTAATAAACAAAACTTAAATAATGGGTGGTACTAGAAACCTAGCCAAGGACTAGTGAGGCTATGGATCTTACAGGAGAACATATGACTGCCACTTCACTAGACCATGGTAACTCCTAAATGAATGTAAAACATATCCTTATACCCTCAAGTACGTACACCTCTAACCCCTCATCAAAGAAGCTTCCCCTTTGCAGAAAACAAAGATCATTACAGAAAACCACAGCTAGTCCTAAGTGTGCCAAGCAAGCCCCATTGGATTCATCTAGAAAACAACTCCTACACTAAAGTCTTGTGGAACATTTCAGGAGAAGAAGGGAAAGATTCTGAGAGGAGGGAGACCAGAGTGTCTCCTGCAAAATTGTGCCCCCTAGATATGATGAGGAAGCTGCATCCATAAAACCACAACCAAAGGAAAGGCTCATAAGCAAAATCTGAACAGGGGCAACACCAGTTGACTGGCCATGGTGCTTTGAATGAGGACAGCCGCTATGAGTGCATATGTTTGAATGCCCGGCCCCAAATTGGCGTAACTGTTGTTTGATAAGGGTTAAGAGATATGGCCTTCTTGGAGGTGTGACTAGGGGCTTCAAGGGTATAAAATTCCTGGGCAAGGTAACCCAGTCATACTATGAAGTCTATTTGCTAAATGAAGTATTTTTAAAATTACCTAGAAACACCAATCTCTGGGAACTATCTCTTCACATTGTTAACTTTCCTGAATTAAGGAGACTATTATAACATAATCAAGCCATCTCTTGCCATGAGAGTCTATTTGGCAGCCTGTCTAAGCATTCCCAGACTGCTGATCCAACAAAGCTTGGAACATCGATACTTAAAATTAAGCCTGTGAATCAAACTCTCAAGTGAAGCAGAAAGGCATGAAAGGAACAAACCCCACCCTATTCCTGTGGTGTGACAGGAGTGGTAATTGGAAGATTGCTTCCTGTCTCAAAATCAAGACAGAGATTTCCCTGCTTAATCTTGATCCCTCTTCTTCATCCCATCCATCATTTTTTTTCTGTCAATAAACCTCATCGACTAAGTTTCTCCAAAGGTCTCAGTTCTGTCCTCCACAGTGCACCCTCAATATCAATGTAACCCCATTGTTATATTTATAACCAAATGTAAGCATACTTCTCTTTTTAAGATTGTATGGTCTTCCTATACAAATACAAATTCATTTATGAATAGATATAAGTCGTCTTATACATCTATGTGATTGTTTCATGTGTTTGCTCTATATCTAGTGATTTTTAGGATTTTGTTTCAATTTTAAATTTACTTTTTATTTTCTGTATTTTGTGCAGTGAGTATTATGTTAACTGTATAAGTAGCGAGAGGATTTTATAAACCCATAGAGCTTGAAGTTTGCACCAGTTTTCCTTATGTAGTGTATCAGATACAGGAACCTGCTGGCATAGATTATTTTCATATACCCAAAAGTACACCAGTATCTGTACTAACAAGAAATCTTCAAGTTTGAGTGCATTTTGATTTGAGATTTCAGATTAAAGGTCTTTTACTTGTGCCATGTCTAAAACCATCACCTGGATGATTAGAGGATACGAGGAAAGAGAAGGGAGTGGTACTGAACTCAAAGTCAGAGGTATCCACTTAAACTCTTAGTTTATTGTTGACAAGCCCTTCCATGTTTCCTGTTGACCAAAGTGTTCCAAACAATACACTACGCTCTCCTTCCTCCAAATTCTTCAGATGTTGTTTATGTAACCCATTTAGAACTCAATCCAATATGTGCCTATGCTGGTATTTTTTCATTATGTGTTAGACCAATGTTTCCAAAGAGAACATAAACAAAGCAAGGTCAGATAATATTGTGCATGAGCTCCCGACACAATGCTGCCTGCAGAGTTAGCCAGTTCCATTGGCACAAGCATGAGAAGATGGTATCTTCACACTGGGGCTTGTTCAGTTTACACTCAAATCATGAGACATCCAACTTCCTAACAACTGGCACTTAAACCTGCAGGTACACCTGCACTTATACCTGGGTCAGTTCTTTCAGTCATCTGTCACAGAATGTTTGACAATGACAGTGATGTGCGGAATTAAAGTCCATTGTTATTTACAATAATTATGTCTTATCTGACTATATGCATGTTGCTTAATTAAGCACGAGATGCTTAATTTAGGAAGTACATATGAAAATCAAAACGAAAAGATAAATCTAGAGCAGGCTCTCTTGACATTTGTTTTGAATAAGGAATTATCAAAATATTCTGTTTAAAAAGGCAGAGGAGGGGCTAGAAGATAGAGTGCTTGCATGAGGTCCAATTGTGATACAAGGGTTCAATTACCAATATCACAGAAAAGAGATGGGGTGAATCCACGGTTCAGCAGGTAAAAAGTGAATCACATGAATTTGATCCCCAGAAACCACATGGTTGAAGGAAAGAACTATGAAGTGGAAATGTCTGGGTTTGTTGGAGATTCAATTGAGTCACATGATGTTTTCCTGGAAACTGTCTTATGAGAGGATGCTTTGCGGAAGCATACACATGAGAGGATGTTTTGATGATAACAGACATGTGTTTTTCTGGAAGCTGCCTGGTGAAAGGACACGTGATGCTTTGCTAGAGCAGACGGCTTAAGCGAACACATGCTGTTTGGACAGGGTATAAGAATAACCCATCAGACAGTGGACGACATTGGTTCACCTTGCTGGTCTTCGTTGGGATTTTCTGATGTTAGACTTCACTGATGATGCTACTGCACTGGTTCACCTCCTTTCCTCACTGGTCTTTGCTTGTTGTGACTTCATAGAGAGAAACACACCAAAGAACTTGTGCCAATCAGTGGATCCTCTTGGTTTCTTCTGGATCAAGCCACTGCTGCTGATTCACGGTTGATGTTTTGCTAGTAGCCTGGACTACAGACAACAAAGATTGGGATCGCCACAAGGAATTTCTTCTAAACAGATCCACATCTCCTTGTCCTTTGGTCAGTGGGCTATAAGGGAGGTTAAAGCATTCAAGAGCTCTTATTAAAGTAGGTTTTAAAAAATGTAAGCCTACAGAACCAACTCCCAAAAGTTGTCCTTTGACCACTACACGTGTGCACACATGTGAACACACACTTATGATGGTTTCTGTGGAAGAATGAGGAGGAAAATATTTCAGCGATTCTTGGGGATTCACACTGAAGTATTGAGCTGAGTTTTTGACTAGTTTAGCACTTCTCAACAAAATTATTTTGTTGTGTAACATTTGATCTTGTCTTTCAAACATACTTTGGGGAATGCAGATTGTGAAACTCATAATTCCATTCTCCCTTCCTTAAAAGTCATATCAAGCATTACACTCTGTTGGCAGCTTACCACCATATGGTTTAGGGGTTAATTAAAACATCTAAAACTCCTAAAAGTTTTTGTGTCTACAGTTATCCTTTGGTATCTGTTGTGCATCTGTGTATGTCTTGCTAAACCTTCAGAGTCTAGGGAGCCGACTAGTTAAGCTGACGTTCTTAACTGATAGTCATGTCATCTTGGCTGGCAACCCTCCATCACCTCGTATGTTTCTCGAATGCTGTTGATTTTCTCTGGCTCAGGAATGGTAATACTTAAAATGCTCGACCCGAGAATGCATCTATCAACACCCAAGGATGCTGTGGATCACACAGCGATACTGCTTACACACGGCGGGGCAGGGGGAGCAACAAAAAAAAAAAATCTATTTGATAAAGAACAGAACCTGGCCATACTTAAAATGTTAAAAATCTGATTTGCAGCTGTCTCTATCACTCTGGGAAAAAAAAAAAAAAAAACAGAGAAAGACAGTGAAAGCATAGAGCTGGAATAGGGTTCTGGATGCCATAGCAACGGCATATTCCGCGGTGGCATTATGTACCACCTGGCATGCTCCTAACTAAAGTGTAATATTTTGTCTCAGGATTCACCAAAATGGGACAAAGCATAGACATTACATAGACAGCAATCACATTAAGGCAACCTAGCAGTTGGAGCATGAAGCATCCATCATTTTAATTTCCCTAATAATGCCTTTTGTGTGGCCAGGTGTTAGCGCCATATCAAGATTTATGAGTAAAGCCAAACTCGGAAGTATTTGAAAAAAAAAAAAAGGAAAATGTGTGCTATAAACTTGCTAAGAAGACCTCACTGAAATGTACTTCAGTAAGAAGTTCTAGCTTAACCTTCAGTTTATGTAATCAACAGAAGGAATGAAAGAGAGGAACCTCAAATGGAGACTGGCTATGACCTTGTGTGTTCTTTTCTCCTGCCTCCAAACACAGGGCTCTTGTGACAGAGATACACAGCATTTCACAGCATTGGCACAGAACCGTTCACAAAGTAAAGGTCTCGATAATTTTCTTTATCTTCAGATCAAAATTAGCCCTTTTATGATTTAGACAATTTAGGAAATTGTAGGCTTAAAGTCAACCCCCAAAATATTGAGACGTATTCAGTAAGCATCCATTCGCTGAGAGTGTATCATATATAGAATGCTACAGATGTCATGAGCCATATATACCTTGTCAATCAACAAAACATCTGCAGCACTCTCCTTTAAGAATACATGGAGTCCGCACTGCTTGCTTATTTTGAAGTTAAGCATGGACATACACCTTGCTTGGAACAAGAGAATGTGAGCAAGAGGGAAGTGTGCCACTGTCTGGCAGACATCATAGGAGACAGAGCATCGTTTGACAAATTGCCTCTCTACTGCTTCTGTGATCAGATAAGCACGCATGGAAATGGTCCTCAGTCCATCAAATCTCCAAGCCCTGCTAGCCCGTGTTGGACATGAAATCCAAAAGGGAAAATCCTGGTATGTGCCAGGGAGTTGGGTTGTTGATTACCATAGCATAATTTTGCCTCTCTAGTCTGATTTAAAAAAAAAATTATAATCACCTTAATCACAAAGTCCATGCCACATTAAATGCTATTCTACCTTTGCTTCAGCATAATTTCACTGTCGAATGTCTTTAATTTCACTTAATAAGGGAGATAATTGTGTGTCAGAACGGTAAAAACAACTTGTCCGAGAGGGAGCAAATGGAAAATGACTGAGCCTCAAGTCAGACCAAGTTCTGAATCAATGCTTTTCCACCAACCATACAGCCTACTCTTGAGAAATATTATAGTCACATTAAATTTTTAAAATATATGAAACAAAATTGTGATGGAGCAACTGCATCATTTCTACCAACAAAACTCAGTTTATAAAAATCTTTCCATAAATACAAGTATAAAAAAAATAATTTCTTGGTTATTTGGGACCTTCTGGTCTCCTGTGAACTCTTGGATTGGTTTTTCTAGATCTGTGTAATTTGCCATGAGAACCTGAATGAGCAGTTCCTGGAATCTGTAGATTAAATTTGGTAGTATATTCGTTTTTCACAATATTAATTTTGTCAATCCAGGAGCACGGAAAGTTCTGTGTCTTTCTTTTTGTTGTTGTTGTTGTTTTTGTTTTTGTTTTTGTTTTTCGAGACAGGGTTTCGCTGTGTAGCCCTGGCTGTCCTGGAACTCATTCTGTAGACCAAGCTGGCCTCGAACTCAGAAATCCGCCTGCCTCTGCCTCCCGAGTGCTGGGATTAAAGGTGTGTGCCACCACACCCAGGGTCCTGTGTCTTTCTTAATGTCATTTTACAACATCTTGAAGCTGTATTGCAGAAGTCTTTTCACTTCTTTAAGTTGATTTATTCACTGCTACTTTGTATACTTATTACAGCTATTATTAATGACTTAAGTTTTCCGAATTTCTTTCTCTTGAGAGCTGATTGTTGGTGTGTATATTGATTTTATATCCTGAAACTTCACAGTAATTAGTTATTAGATGTGAGGGTTTTCTAAGCAGGAAGAACACAGCTGTGAATGTGACAGTATCTGACCTTAAATTATACTACAAAGCTAATAATGACAGAGACAGCATGATACTGACATAAAAATAGATGGGTCGGTATATAGAATAACCCAGAAGTAAACTGACAAGCCTGGGCCCACCAACTTTTTGATAAAGATGGCAAAGGCATGCAGTGGGATGGATGGTGCTGGTAAAATGGAACTGAGCACCTACCTACAGAAGAATCGGATTAGATCCATATCCTTCCCCCTGTACAAAATCAACTCAAAGAAGATCAAAGACCTTAATTTAAAACCCGAAACGTTGAAACTTTGAGAGGGATTACTCCTCAAGATGGCGGGCTAGGAAAACACTCTGAAAAGAACCCGGAAGCCTCCATGCTGTGAGATGCTCATTCCTCTCCCACAGGCCCAGCTCCAGAACCACGGCTTTGAAGACATCATTTCCTGGTCCAACTATACAGCTCACTCACCAGCTTGACCCAGCCCAGCTCTAATCATGCAGCTCCTGCACTGACCCAACGTAGGGAAGGACAGATTCTCATACCAGACACACAGCTGATGAACAAAGTGCACATTCCCAGGTCAAGTTCCCAGGTAAAGCAAATACAGCATTAGTGAGGAAGCCAGCATGTCTTCCATCAAAATGTCTCCTAATGAGAACTACCAAGATGAACCTCAGGATGCAAAATTAAAACAAAAATTGATTTAAAAAAAAAGATTATCAAAGAATTCAAGGAATTTAGGAGGACATGAGCAAACACTTTATTTAATTCCAAGATCATAACCAGAAATGGATTTGTGATATTTAAGAAAGCATAAATACTGGGCTGGAGAGATGGATCAACGGTTAAGAGCATTGACAGCTCTTCCAGAGGTCCTGAGTTCAATTCTCAGCAACCACATGATGGCTCACAACCATCTGCAATGGAATCTGATGCCATCTTCTGGTGTGTCTGAAGTGTGCTCATATATATAAAATAAATGGATAATTCTTTTAAAAAAAAAAGAAAGAAAGAAAGGAAGGGAAAGAGAAAACGGACAAATACCCAGCCATAAGAAATGAGCATTCAGGAAATGTGGAACACCACCCAAAAATATCAAATCTTTGTAATCTCAGAGGCTACACTCATATAAAGTCTCACCAACATGACTGTCTAAACATGAGGTGAACAGGAGAACAGAACAAGACACACCAGAGTGAACAGAGGGAAAAAAAAAAAAAGAGGTCTCATCTCTACACAAGGAACTACAAGAAATTAAGGGATGCTGAGGTGGGAGACGTGGTGCATTCCCCAGGAAAGTGCACATCAGTGGGGTAACCACTTGTGGTCGTTGATGAAAACGTTCATCCAAGATTGGTGCCTAGCCCAATCGCCATCAGAGAGGGTTCCTCCTGCAGCTGGTGGGAGTAGATGCAGAGACCCACAGCTAAACATTAGGCAGAGCTCGGAGAACCTTTTCGATGAAGGTGGAGGGGGAGGATTGTAGGAATCGAAGGGGTCAAGGACACCAGGAGAACATGGCCTGCAGAGTTAACTAAGCAGGGTTCATAGGAGCTCACAGAGACTGAAGCAGTAATCACAGAGCCTACATGGGTCCACACTAAGTCTTCTGCATATATATTATGGTTGTTAGCCTTGGTGTGTTTGCAGAACTCCTAACAACAGTAGTGAGGGTGTCTCTGACTCTTTCATCTGCTCTTGGGACCCTTTTCCTCCTACTGGGTTGCCTCACCCAGCCATGATAGGATGGCTTGTGCCTAGTCTGTATTCAGTTGATATCCCTGGGAGGCCTGCTCTTTCCTGAAGGGAAATGGAAAAATGGATCTGGGGGAGGGAGGAGATGCAGGAGAGGCTGAGAAGAGTGGAGAGAGGGAAAAATAGCAGTCTGGATGTATTGTATAAGAGAAGAATAATTTTTTTAAATAAAAAAATATATACAAGTAACATTATACAGATTGAGCAGGCCAAACTTAGGAATATATGTTTATAATATAACATATGTACATATGCATGTAACTACAATAATGAAAAATAGGCCAATATTTGAAGGAAAGCAGGGAGGAATATATGAGAGGGTTTGGGTAGAGGAGAGGGGAGGGGGGGATGATGTAATTATAGTATTGTCTCAAAAGTAAAAAAAGAAAAAAGAAAAAAAACCAGAACTTTAAAGACATAGAAGAGGGAAAAGAATCCCAGGACAATGGCAACAAAGGTGATAGATGAAAACTTCCCCCACACTAAAGAAACGCCCATAGAGGTGCAAGAGGAACACAGAATCCCAACCCGACAAGACCAGAAAAATGTCTCCCCAACCCAAGATATAAGATACAATTTGCTAAACGCATGAAATTCAAGAAGAACGAAGGCCAAAGTGTGGACACTTTGCCCCTTCTTAGAAAGGGGAACAAAACACCCATGGAAGGAGTTACAGAGACAAAATTTGGAGCTGTGATGAAAGGATGGACAATCTAGTGATTGCCATATGCAGGGATCCATCCCATAATCAGCCTCCAAATGCTGACACCATGGCATACACTAGCAAGATTTTGCTGAAAGGACCCTGATATAGCTGTCTCTTGTGAGACTATGCCGGGGCCTAGCAAACACAGAAGTGGATACTCACAGTCAGCTATTGGATGGATCACAGGGCCCCCAATGGAGGAGCTAGAGAAAGCACCCAAGGAACTAAAGGAAACTGCAACCCTATAGGTGGAACAACAATATGAACTAACCAGTACCCCAGAGCTCTTGTCTCTAGCTGCATATGTATCAAAAGATGGCCTAGTCGGCCATCACTGCAAAGAGAGGCCCATTGGACTTGCAAACTTTATATGCCCCAGTACAGGGGAATCCCAGGGCCAAAAAGGGGGAGTGGGTGGGTAGGAGATTGGGGGGGAGGGGGTGGATATGGGGGACTTTTGGGATAGCATTGAAAATGTAAACGAGGAAAATACCTAATAAAAAAATAAATTAAAAAAAATGTCTCCCCAAGACACGTTATAGCTAAAACACTAAATATAAGGAACAAAGAAAAAAACATTGAGGGGCTGGTGAGATGGCTCAGTGGGTAAGAGCACCCGACTGCTCTGCCGAAGGTCCAGAGTTCAAATCCCAGCAATCACATGGTGGCTCACAACCATCCGTAACGAGATTTGGCACCCTCTTCTGGAGTGTCTGAAGACAGCTACAGTGTACTTACATATAATAAATAAATAAATCTTTAAAAAAAAAAAAGAAAAAAAATTGAAAGCTGAGAAAGAAAAATAATATGAGTCACAGTACACAAGACAGACCGCCAGGATTTTCTTCTGACCTACACATGCACTGTAGTGCACACATGCACTGTGGTGCACACATGTGCTGTGGTGCACACACGCCCGTGCTCACACCCTCACACAAAGAAGTTCTTTGTTCAAAGTCTGTCTTCACCTCAATCCAACATGTGTGCAAGAAGCAGATGTATTTTGACTTGAGGGACAAGCAAGAAAGTGTCTGTCATTTTCACTCTGAATCTGTGACCTTCAACTCTGAACGTGACTTACGCACTCCGAGTCACCCTAGTTTAGTTCTCAGGAGTTCTTAACCTCCACAATGAAGGTTGTTCTTATCTGTCACCGTACCCTCCCTTTGATTTTCAGTGGTATTTTGAAGATATTTTTGTTTGAAGATATTCATGCTTTGGGTTTTTGTTTTTTACTTTACTGGACTTTTGTTTATATATGCTATGTTTTTTTTTAATTTTGTGTGTGTGTGTGTGTGTTGTGCATGCGCACA
This sequence comes from Mus caroli, assembly GCF_978045245.1. Lineage (NCBI taxonomy): Eukaryota > Metazoa > Chordata > Mammalia > Rodentia > Muridae > Mus > Mus caroli. The sequence continues at coordinate 14,629,582 of NW_028227271.1, forward strand.
TGCGTGCACATGTGTGTGTTGTGCACACGCGCATGCGTGCACGTGTGTGTGCATGTGCATCTGTCTGCCTGCATGTATGTGTGTTTCTTGTGCTTTTTTCCATTTATTTTATTTTATTCTTTTTTGTTTGTTTGTTTTATTTGCCTGTTTGTTTTCTAGAGAGGAAAAGGTGTGGAGTTTGATGGATAGAGAGGTGGGGTGGACCCGGGATTTGATGACGAAACTAATCAGAATGTATTGTATGAAAAAAAAAAAAAACCTATAGAACCAAGGACTGTTCCTATTCAGTTTAAAATCCACTCCAGGACACATGACGGGGTACTACTGGCAGCTAGTGTCAAAAGGAAAATTCCCCCGTGTCCAGTGTCATTGTCATCAAGCGAAGAAGCAGACTATACAGAGACTCGCAGAACCTGAAAGATCTTCCTACGAGAGTGAGTCTCCTCTGCCCTCTGGTGGCAGAGATCTGCATCACACATACTGTCAACGCAGTAGCAGGAAAAGGCTATTTTGAGACAGTGTCAGTGACAAATCATGGAGCAGAGTGATGTCCCCAGGGTGCTGTCATTTGAGGAAAGATACTGGGACGTATAGCTCTGCCTGTGTTTGTGAAACAGTGGCAGGAAATCCTAAAAAGAAGCAAAATGGTCCTGTGGAGCAGAGAAGGGTAGAAAGGAAAGGCACGGCGACTAGGGGGATATTTCCACGGCGTATATTTTCTGTGCTTGGACGGAGCTAGAGATGGGGCCATGGCTTAAGAGCCCTTGTTGCTTTTGCAAGGGACCCAGGTTCGGGTCCCAGCAATCACATGGTGGTGCACAACCATCTATAGCTCCAGGGGACACCAAAGCTAAAATAGTTTTTAATTATATTTTATAAGTATACAAAGCCAAAACAAACTTTGATATGTTTGCCAGTATCAACCTGAGGCGACTTCTCCACAGGGAGAGAGGATAGTTCAGCGCACACCCCATGCCAGAGGCACTGGGAACAATGCCTTGGAAGAGCAGAGTTCTCTGTGCAGGTGGCAGTATGTTTTAAATATAATATCACATGGCACTTTATTCATTTGCACCACGTGTGCACACAAGCACATACATACACAGGCACACATGCACAGAGGTGGGAGAGAGAGAACTAATAAAAATAAATTTTAAAAGTAAAAATGGATGCTATCATACCATATGCAGATAAATATGATTTACTTTTTTCCTGCTCTTGTGCCTCTGTATCACGAAGTATTAAATAAAGCTTTCAATATAACACTGTATGATAAAATAGGGTCCCCCATGACAGCTTCTGACTCATGCTTAGTTACAGGACTTAACATGTCACCTTCCTCCACTCTGCCTACAGCTCTGTGCTGTGTATCAAGATGGTCCTCACAGAACAGGTGAGGACCTGAACGATGGCGGTTCTGTGACCTCTTCTGATAAAAGGTATTTATTTATGTGCTTGTTCTGGGGAAATGAGGATATGCATATCAGGCCTGGTGCGCCACCTTGTGGAGGCAAGAATGTAGTGCATCTGAACACAGGCTATCAAAATCAGGGCTCACCAATCACCCTCACCGCAGACACATTCCTTCTCTCAAAAAGAAAGCCAACCCCAGTCAAGAAGGAAAGGCATGCGCACTCTCCAGTGAGGTTCATGTGCACCCCTCAACCTGGCAAAAGTCTGATATGACTAGGGAGTCCCAGGGCACTGATGTCATCGGACAACTCAAGCCAGTGTCTTCTGTCTGGCCCTTTGCCCTGCCCAGGGTCTGATGTACTCTTTACTGAAAGAGGCTTACTCCTTTAAAAGTTACACTCGGGAGACCATCTCCCATTCTCCCCAAATTCTGAGCTATTCCCCAAGCACAAACATCTAACCGTGCCCATCTCAAGCCTTCACAGGCTGCGCAGGAACCTGGCCAGGCCACTGACCAGACTGTCAAGGGAATCTTGCTATCTCCTACCTCCGAACATGGCCACCAGTTCCCGCCAGGAGACTTGGTTTGGATAATGAATATCCCTGTCTAGACTCCAGAACCTGCCTGGAAGAGAGGCCACTCAGCTATCCTTGCCACCCCAACTACTGTAAAACGTGGTCGATGTCATCCCCTGTATTCATCCCAATTAAGAAGAAATATTAAGAATAATAGACACAGAGAAGGTGACGGTCCATCTGGCTACAGATGAGCAACCCCAGTTCCATATAGACCTTTCTTTGTTCTTTTAACTACAGAAGGGACAGTTATGAGAGAGGAAAGCAGGCAGTCTCTGCTCCCCTGGTCCCCATGGCTGACCACCTACTGTCAGCATTAGCCTGACTGTTGATTCTTATCCTGGTTGGACCAATGGTGGGACACCGAATCCTTAACTGCATGGCCAACTACATCAAACAGAAAATAAATCAGTTAAGCTGCTGGTCCGTGGGACCAACTATGTTCCCATAAAACAGGATGCATCAATGATTTGATCTCCTCAATGAATTTGGTCCCCTTCATGGGAAGCCTCATGGAAATTTACCCAATTCTGTTCTAAGAATCTGAGGTCAAGATGTCCCCGCTAACTTATTTTCCCTCCTGTTAAACAACTTGTGTATGAAAAACCTCCCCCCACCCCGCTACTGCTGAATGAGAGATACCCGAAATGGGTTTTGTCTTTAAAAAAAAAAAAAAAAAAAAAAAAAAAAAACCTTACTCTAAATGCTCAACCCTACACTTGGGTCCCAAAATACCTAACCATAGTCCCGTTGACAGGAATAAGGATGTTCAACTGGCTGTAGACTGTGTCCCAGTGTTCTTCTCCGGCGGGCACCCATAACACAGGTATCTTCTTCAATCCTCTCCATTTTATATTCTGAGGCAGAGTCTCTCCCTTGAACTCAGAGCTCACCTGCTCCTCTAGGCTAGCTCGCCACTTCGCTCCTAGAGACCTCTACCTCTACCTTCTGCTGCTAGGATTACAGGCGAGCCCCACACATGCCCAGCACTTATGTGGGTTCAGGATGTCTGGACTGTGATACTCATGTTTGCACAGCACGCGCTTTATCAGCTGTTTTAGCCAGGGTCCTCTAGAGGAAGAGAACTCATAGAATGAATCTATAGAAAGAAAGATAAAGGGGATTTACTAGAGTGGGTTACAGGCTGTCGTCCTGCTCGTCAAACGATTGCTGTCTACCAAAGGAAAGTCCAAGAATCCAGAAGTTGTTCAGTCCACAGATTAGATGTCTTAGATTCTTCAATATATGCTGGAAGCTTAAAGAAGGAGGCTATAGTGGTTAAGATAAGGTACCTTGGTCATTTGGGGCCAAGGTGTGCCGCTAAGAGATCACACCACACAACAGAGCTAACAGAAGAGGTTTTATTGGAGAGGGGGCAGCAAAAAAACTGTCCCAGAGTGGGGACATGAGAGACAGAGACAGACACACAGACTGACACACAGACAGACCAGGAGATAGAGAAAATGAGAGAGAGAGAGAGAGAGAGAGAGAGAGAGAGAGAGAGAGAGAGAGAGAGAGAGAGCTGTGATGTCCAGAGGACATGTCACATAGGGAAATTTGCAACCATGGACAGTGGAAATGTCCCTGGCCTTGCCACAGTGGGGGAGGGGAGGATGACATAAGCTGCTGGTGCTGAGTCAGCAAAGCACCAGGCTTACAACACTAATGTCAGTGACATGGGCTTGTAGGTGAGAGCGAGAGCACACAGAGAGAGCAAGCTCCCTTCTCCCACATCCTTTATATGAGCTACCAGCAGAAGATGTGACCAGATTAAAGGGGCATCTTCCCACTTCAAAGATCCAGATGAGAAGTATTCCCACTTCAAAGGATTTCATTAAGAAGAAAACCCCTCACAGGTAAGGCCAGTCATTTGGGTTTTAGCTACTTCCAATTGTAGTCAAGTTGGACAACTAAAAAATAAACCACCACACTGGCTGAGCTGGCCGCCCCCAGACCTGTTTTGTTGATGGTGGTGGTGGGTGGGTGGTTGTTTGGTTGTTTGGTTGGTTTTGGTTTTGGAGTTTATTTGTGTGTGTGTGTGCATGAGAGAGAGAGAGAGAGAGAGAGAGAGAGAGAGAGAGAGAGAGAGAGAGAGAGAGAGAGAGAGGTTTTGTTTTGATGCAATGTCTTACTATATAGAGCCCAGGCTGGCCACAGGCTTTGAGCAATTCTCTTGCCTCAGCCTCCCGACTGCTTTCATTACAGGTGTGAGAGCCACAGTTCTGCTTTAAGTTTTAATTACTGTGCCTAAGAAACCCATGAAATAAAACTGCCTCTGACCTGTAAGCCCCTTGCCCAAGAGCAGGTACTTGGTGAAATGCTGGAGTCTGTTATTTATGGGAAATCGCAAGCCATGTGTTTTCACTCTCCTAAACAAGTTTGACCCAACTATACCAGATATGCTCGATCACATGTAGGAGGGAGGTGTGTAGGCAGGACATCCATCAGGATATGCCAGGAACTGGGTAGGGGAAGATGGGATACATGGGTAGAATGTGCATCAGGAGATATGCTTGCCCCTGATTGGACCTGATGGGAAGCGCCTTGTGCAGTGGCCTTGTGGGGTTGTCTTTTGAGGCCTCTGCAAAATGTGACAATGTGACTCATCACCATTTTCTGGGAACCTGGGAACGAACCTGGCCAGAGCCCATTCTCCTGGCCAGTATTTAAATAAAGCTTGCTTCAAATTTGGTTTAAAGATTGTGGTAGTGGGCTTATTCTCCACTGGTGAGAATAACACAGGTGTGCACCACCATGGCTCTCTGAAAACACAACTCTTTGAAGAAAAAAAATGAACAGCACTGTCACTGGGGTTGTGGTGTCCGATTGAAAGACCTGATTGTTTTAATATCAGAGAAGCCTGCAGCTCCTGACACAGGCAGCATCCAGGTGGAGCCATTGACTGTGATCCTGTATCCACTGCACGCAGGTGTTCCAGACAGCTGGTAGACCTGCTGCTTGGTGGGAATTTCTCACTGACAGTGATTCGTTGATCTCCGAGGAGTGGTGGGGTGGGGGTGGTGGAGACAGACAGAAAGACAGAGAGACAGAGACAAACAGAGCCAGACAGACCAACACAGAGACAGGCAGGCAGGCAGGCAGGCAGACAGGCAGCTTTGTGGAGTGCATTACCAGAATACAAGAGGTTGAATTCTGTAAGACAATGCAGGAGGAAGGAAACCTGCCTCCCCCCCCACCCCGCCCCCCTCCCTATGGCTGCACTTGGGTGGCAAAGGTATGCTGGGCTTCCTTGCATTTTCCTAACAAATCAGGTGGCAAGCACCCCTCCATGGACTTCAGAAAGCACTTGCTCTCCTTTTGGAAGCTCTGTTTGTAGGTCGTAACCCCGGTTAACCAGAAGACTCAAAGTGAGGCTTCCACTTCCTGAGTTGGTTGGGATGACTTTCAGAATGGTCTGGGGTTCCCTGCAGCCTCGGTCCTGTGGCCCGCTGCTCTGGGGCTCATCTGTGACGGTACAGTTTTCAACGCTGTGTGTTAGGAACAGACTTTCATTTCTTCAGCCTGCAATAGCTGCAGATCCACCTGTTGAAAACAGGGGACGTGAGGCTGGGGAGATGGATCGGTGGGTAAGGTGCTTGCTGTGCACATGAGGACCCGCAGCGCCGAGTTAAAAAACAAAAAAAGCTGGACATGTCTATAACCTATAACCACAGATAACTCCAGTGAAGTGTGGGACAGCAAATGCCTTTGACCTCAGCGGTCAGGAGGAGGAGGCAGGTGGGTCTGGGAGCTCCCGGGTGGTCTGCTCTACACAGTGGGTTTCAGTCAGTCACCAAACAAAACAGGGGAAGGAAGTGAGGAAAAGGAGGGAGGCCCATTGCTCCTACTGTAAGAATCACATTTGACCAGAGGACCCGCTCAGTTCACTTGACTCCTGTTTGGTTATTGAATGACGCCACCACCTCTGGTTTATACGGTGTTGGGATCAAGTTCAGGGCTTCTTCATGCATGCTGGAGGAGCACGCTCCCAAATGAAAGAAATCCCTCTCCTCGGGAATAAGTCTTGTCTTATTTTTTATCATGACATCCATCACTTCATGCTGTAGAATATGTTTACATTTATTTTACTTCTTGAAAACAAAAAATAATGGGTTTAGGGGCTGGAAAGTTTGCTCAGTGGTTAGATCCCTTGCTGAACTTAGAGGCATTCTGGATTTAATTCCCAGCATTCACAAGACAGCCTACAGTCCACTGTAACTCCAGTTCCAAGGGACATGATATCCTCTTCTGGTCTCATCAGGCAGAGCACATACATAGTACAATTACACACATGAAGGCAAAAATATTCATAAATACATACATAAAACAATGTGTGCATATATTACATATACATACAAAAAATTTAAATACACTAAATACATTTAAATGCAAAAAAGTTTAATACAAAAATTTATTTACACAAACATAAAAATAACATTTTCTTTTATTGAAGTACATGTGTGTGTAAATGCGTGTATGTGTGTGTAAATGTGTGGGTGCCTACTTGCACGAGATGCAAAGTTAAAAGACTAATTTTAAGAATTAAAATTCTGTCTTTCCGTTGTGGCTCTAGGAGGGTCACACTCAGGTCGTTGGCTTCTGCCAGAGCACATAAAACTTATTTTGCCAGTTGAACCATCTCGCCTACCATTTTTCACTTCTTGCAGTAGTGAGTTCTAAGCCATCCAGGATTACACAGGGAGACCCTGTTTCAAATCAAAAATCCAACAACTAAGGGCATCGTGCACACCTGCGTTCCCAGCATTGGAGAGGCAAAGGCAGGAAGACCGGGGGTTTAAGATCAACCTAAGCTACACCTCAAGTTCTAAGCACGCCTGGGCTACGAGAGATTTTTCACTCGTAGGAAAAGCAGGAAATGTTTTCACAAGCAGGAAAACATCCACAATGTTACCATTTCCTGGAGCATAAATAGAACAAAAACCTCATGTTCCAAAAATGCCAATGACCACCCGGCAGCGCTGCCCCCAGTATCACGTTCTCTTGCTGGCTGATGGAAGAGAATTTGTCATGGGTTCTGCTTCCCCCACCTTAACCTCAACTCTGACCCAAGTGCATACCCATTTAGATTCCCAGATCTCAATAGAACGAGGAACGAAATGGCTGGAGGAGAATAGGCTTAATGCCAGAACATTTGGACAGAAACCACGTTTGGCAAGTATCAAATGTACTGAGGTTTTTTTTCTTTCCTAGGCATCCGAGTGGACAGCTTTATTTATAACCAGGGATATAATAAAATTGGGGCCATCTGGCCAGAGTTGTAACATCTCTATTGGCACAGGTCCCCATTCTTCTATTAGGATGGCACCCATCAGCAATCCCACTAGTGGGTGGGAGGGTGAAGCAGGAAGATCAGTTCAGGAGACTCAGGGGAAAAGATTGACATCACAGCATAAATCCCTGGATTATTTTGTACTTTTACCAAGCTGTAAAGGCAGCTGACTGTGAACTACAGTTCTTAGGCTCTATCACCACCTAGTGGTACACTGCTGTTAACCTGAGACCCTGTCGTCCTCAAGGTAGCCATGCCAAAAGAAACTCAGGAAAGAAAGAATGGTGAGTATTACTTACGTTTCCATACGCATCCGCCACTAATTAAGAGATGCCTCACAGCCTTGTCTACAGCCCAATCAAATGGAGGCATTTGTTTCCCTCCTTGAGGATGACTGTAGCTTTAGGTCAAGTTGACAGAAAACTAGTCATCACAGAATCTAAATGGGCAATCTTGCCCTCCTGTTGTGGTACCTGCCACAGAGCCCCATTTCATCCCTACTTCACATCTCATCCACACAACATTTTTGTGTCTTTCTTTTTCATTGCTAAGAATATTACAGCCGCCATACTGTCCCACTAAAAGAAAAAGAGGACTTGAGTCAGTTTCACTGGGGAACAATACATCACATTGTAGACAAGTTATCCACACTCTTGGGCCTCGATTATCTCCTATTTTGGATAAGAATAGCAACAGCTGCCTCAAAGAGTTATTATAATTAAATCAATTAATTTAATTAATTAAGATTAAGGGAGATGGTTCATGGGTAAATTGTTTGCCTTACAAGCATGAATACAGATTGACAGCTAGGTGTGACAGCACATGCCTGAAACCCCAGCACTTGGGAACTGTGATAGTTTGCATATGCTTGGCCCAGGGAGTGGCACTGTTGGTAGGTGTGGCCTTGTTGGAGTAGGTGTGTCACTGTGGGTGTGGGCTTTAAGACACTTGTCCTAGTGGCCTGGGAGCCAGTATTCTGCTAACAGCCTTCAGATGAAGATGTAGAACTCTCAGCTCCTCCTGCACCATGCCTGCCTAGACACTGCCATGCTTCTGCCTTGATGATAATGGACTGAACCTCTGTACCTGTAAGCCAGTCCCAATTAAATGTTGCTTTGGTCATGTTGTATGTTCACAGCAGTAAAACCATACCATAACTAAGACAGGAACCAAGACAGGTAGATCCTGGGGACTCACTAGCATCCAGTCTAGCTAAACTGCTGAGCTCTTGGTTCAGCGAGAAAGTCTGTCTCAAAAAAATAAGATTGATCACTAGAGAGATGGCTTAGTAAGGAGAAGTGTTTATATTACAAGTCTCTGAGTTCTCTCTCTCTCACACACACACACACGCACACGCGCACACACACACACACACACACACACACACACACAGTTTGAGAAGCCACTAATGTCAACATCTGGCCTACATTACCCCCAGCCCTTTGTGTGATCAAGCACACACACAATCATACAATACACACACGTTCATGGGGCAGGGTGGAAGAAGGGAGAGAGAGTGGTGGAAAGAAAGGGATATAGAAAGATAAAAAGACAGAGAGAGAGACGGGAGTGAGAGACAAACAAAGCCATCAGTAAACGTTTAACAAGCTTACAATCGAATCCAACACGCACAAGCATTAAACAGTACAAAACACTATAAATTAATATTTCATACTGCCTATTATGTGAGGGTACGGTACTCAGGCAGGAACTCAAGGGTTCAACTACTTCTTAATATTTTCCTTTTCTTTTCTTCAATTTTTTAATAAGGTCTCCACTGCAACTCACTATATAGCTAAGGGTGACCTTGAACTCCAAATCCTCCCGTCTCCACTGTGCATGATCATGACAAGTTTTTGGGGTGCTCTGGGTGAACCCCAAGGATTCAAGCGTGCCAGACAGACACACTTCCAAGATAATCTCCAGTCTGTTTTCTTTTTTGGTTTTGAAAAGGATTCTTCTCTATAACCCTCAAAACTGACCTCAAAACGTCCCATCCTTCTACCGCAGCTTCCTGAGAATTACATATGTACAGCACTGTGCCCAGCACTGAGAAACCAAAACCTGCTTTATGGTGTCACAGTAAAGCATTGTGATATAGTATTCGAAGATCGTGACATCATAAGGAAACATCGGGTGTTACAATAGGGTTCTCCTGTGTCACAATCATGATTTAAGATCTCCCAGTTCAGTTGTTGGGATAAATGGTGCACTGTGATGTCATAATTTAAGATTGGGATGGCATAATTTGGTATTGTGCCACAATCACCTGTTGATGACGCATTGAAGTATTGTAACTTTATTATTTTCAAAACCCATTTTAATGGATAATTTATTACTATTTCAAGTGTTATCCCCTTTCCTGGTCCTCCCCCCAGAACCCCCTATCCCATCCTCACTCCCCCTGCTTCTATGAGGGTGCTCCTCCACCCACCCACCTCCCTGCCCTCAGTTCCCCTACCCTGGGGCATCTGTCAAGCCTTCATAGGACCAAGAACCTCTCCTCCCATTGATGCATGACAAGGCCATCCTCTGCTAAATATGCAGCTGGAGCCATGTGTACTCCTTGGTTGATAGCTTAGTCCCTGGGAGCTCTCGGGGGACTAGTTGGTTGATATTGTTGTTCCTCCTGTGGGGTTGCAATCCCCTTCATCTCTTTTGGTCCTTTCTCTAACTCCTCCATTGGGGTCCCCGTGCTCAGTCCAATGGTTGGCTGCAAGCATCCATCTCTGTATTTGTAAGGCTCTGGCAAAGCATCTCAGGAGACAGCCATATCAGGCTCTTTTCTGCATGCACTTCTTAGCATCCACAATAGTATCTGGGTTTGGTAATGGTATATTAGATGAATCCCCAGGTGGAACAGTCTCTGGGTGGCATTTCCTTCAGTCTCTGCTCTACACTTTATCTCCATATTTGCTCCTGTGAGTATTTTGATCTCCTTCTAAGACCGAAGCACCCACACTTTGGTCTTCCTTCTTCTTGAGCTTCTTGTGGTCTGTGAATTGAATCTTGGTTATTTGGAACTTTGGGGATAATATCCACTTATCAGTGAGTGCATGCCATGTGTGTTCTTTTGTGATTGGGTTACAACCTCAAGATGATATTTTCTAGTTCTATCCATTTGCCTACGAATTTCATGAATTTCATTTTTAATAGCTGAGTAGTACTCCATTGTGTAAATGTACCACATTTTCTGTATCCATTGCTCTGTTGAGGGACATCTGGGTTCTTTCCAGCTCCTGGCCATTAAAAATAAGACTGCTGTGAACATAGTGGAGCATGTGTCCTTATTACATGTGGGAGCATCTTCTGAGTATATGCCCAGGAGTGGAATAGCTGGGTTCTCAGATAGTACTATGTCCAGTTTTCTGAGGAACCACCAGACTGATTTCTAGAGTGGTTGTACCAGCTTGCAATCCCACCAGCAATGGAGGAATGTTCCTCTTTCTCCACATCCTCTCCATCATCTGCTGTCACCTGAGTTTTTGATTTTAGACATTATGACTGGTATGAGGTGGAATTTCAGGGTTGTTTTGATTTGCATTTCCCTGATGATTAAGGATGTTCAACATTTCTTTAGGTGCTTCTTGGACATTCGATATTCCTCAATTGAAAATTCTTTGTTTAGCTCTGTACCCCATTTTTAATAGGGTTATTTGATTTTCTGAAGTCTAACTTCTTGAGTTCTTTGTATATATTGGATATTTGCCCTCTACCAGATGTACAATTGGTAAAGATCTTTTCTCAATCTGTTGGTTGCCTTTTTGTCCTATTGCCAGTAACCTTTGCCTTATAGAAGCTTTGCAATTTTATGAAGTCCCATTTGTCTATTGTTGATCTTAGGGCATAAGCCATTGATGTTCTGTTCAGGAAATTTCCCTCTTCCCCACTCTCTCCTCTGTAAGTTTCAGTGTACCTTGTTTTATGTGGAGGTTCTTGATCTACTTAGACTTGAGCTTTGTACAAGGAGATAAGAATGGGTCAATTTGCATCTTTCTACATGCTGACTGTCCGTTGAACCAGCACCATTTGTTTAAAATGCTGTCTTTTTTCCACTGGATGGTTTTAGCTCCCTTGTCAAATATCAAGTGACCATATGTGTGTGGGTTCATTTCTGGGTCTTCAATTCTATTCCATTGATCTAACTGCCTGTCTCTGTACCAATACCATACAGTTTTTATCACTATTGCTCTGTAATACAGCTTGAGGTTAAGGATAGTAATTCCCCCAGAAGTTCTTTTATTGTTGAGAAAAGTTTTTGCTATTCTGGGTTTTTTGCTATTCCAAATGAATTTGCAAATTGCTCTTTCTAACTCTATGAAGAATTAATTTGGAATTTTGATGGGGATTACATTGAATCTGTAGATTGCTTTTGGCAGGATGGCCATTTTTACTGTATTAATCCTAACAATCCATAACCATGGGAGATCTTTCCATCTTCTTCGACTTCTTTCTTCGGAGACTTGAAGTTTTTATCATACAGATCTTTCACTTGCTTGGTTAGAGTCACACCAAAGTACGTAATATTATTTGTGACTATTGTGAAGGGTGTTGTTTCCCCTAATTTCTTTCTCAGCCTGTTTATCCTTTGAGTAGAGGAAGGCTACTGATTTGTATGAGTTAATTTTATAACTGGCCACTTTGCTGAAGTTGTTTATCAGGTTTAGGAGTTCTCTGGTGGAATTTTTGGGGTCACTTAAGTATACTATTATAACATCTGCAAATAGTGATATTTTGACTTCTTCCTTTCCAATTTGTATCCCTTTGACCTCCTTTTATTGTCTAATTGCTCTAGCTAGAACTTCGAGTACTTTATTGAATAGATAGTGGGCAGCCTTGTCTAGTCCCTGATTTTAGTGGGATTGCTTCAAGTTTCTCTCCATTTACTTTGATGTTGGCTACTGGTTTACTGTATATTACTTTTACTATGTTTAGGTATGGACCTTGAATTCCTGATCTTTCCAAGAATTTTAACATGAAGGGATGTTGAATTTTGTCTAATGCTTTTCAGCATCTAGTGAAATGATCATGTGTTTTTTTTTTTCTTTGAGTTTGTTTATGTAGTGGATTGTGTTGATGGATTTCCGTATATTGAACCATCCCTGCATCCCTAGGATGAAGCCTACTTGATCATGGTGAATGATCATTTTGATGTGTTCTTGGATTCTGTTGGCAAGAATTTTATTGAGTATTTTTGCATTAAGGTTCATAAGGGAGATTGATCTGACATTCTCTTTCTTTGTTGGGTCTTTGTGTGGTTTAGGTATAAGTGTAATTGTGGCTCCATAGAATGAATTGGGTATGGTCTTTCTGTTTCTATTTTGTGGAATAGTTAGAAGAGTATTGGTATTAGGTCTTCTTTAAAGGTCTGATTGAATTCTCCACTAAATCCATCTGGTCCTGGGCTTTTTTTGGTTAGGAGACTATTAATGACTGCTTCTATTTCTTTAGGGGTTATGGGACTGTTTAGATGGTTTATGTGATCCTGTTTTAACATTGGCATGTGGCATGTATTTAGAAAATTGTCCATTTCATCCAAATTTTCCAGTTTAGTTAAGTATAAACTTTTGTAGTAGGATCTGATGGGTTTTTTTTTAATTTCCATGGTTTCCTTTGTTATGTCTCCCTTTTCATTTCTGATTTTATTAATTTGGATACTGTCTCTGTGCCCTCTGGTTAGTCTGGCTAAGGGTTTATCTATCTTATTGATTTTCTCAAAGAACCAGCTCCTGGTTTGGTTGATTCTTTGTATAGTTCTTTTTGCTTCTACTTGGTTTATTTCAGCCTTGAGTTTAATTATTCCCTGCCATCTACTCCTCTTGGGTGTATTTGCTTCTTTTTGTTCTAGAGCTTTCAGGTGTGCTGTCAAGCTGCTAGTGTAAGCTCTCTCCAGTTTCTTTTTGGAAGCGCTTAGAGCTATGAGTTTTCCTCTTGGCACTGCTTTCATTGTGTCCCATAGGTTTTGGTATGATGTGTCTTCATTTTTATTAAATTTTTAATTTCCTTCTTTATTTCTTCCTTGACAAGTTATCATTAAGTAGAGTGTTGTTCAGCTTCCATGTGTATGTGTGTCTTCCGTTGTTTTTGTTGCAGTCTATGGTGATCTGATAGGGTGCGTGGGAGTATTTCAATCTTATTGTATCGGTTGAGGCCTGTTTTGTGACCAATTATATGGTCAGTTTTGGAGAAGGTACCATGAGGTACTAAAAAGAAGGTATACTCTTTGGCTTTAGGATGGAGTGTTCTATAAATATCTGTTAGACCCATTTGGTTCATAACTTCTGTTATTTTCACTGTGTCTCTGTTTAGTTTCTGTTTGCATGATCTGTTCATTGCTGAGAGTAGGTGTTGAAGTTTCCCACTATTATTGTGTGGAGTGCAATGTGTGGTTTGAGCTTTAGTAAAGTTTCTTTTATAAATGTAGGTGCCCTTGCATTTGGAGCATAGATGTTCAGAATTGAGAGTTCATCTTGGTAGGTTTTTCCTTTAATCAGTATGAAGTGTTCTTCCTTATCCTTTTTGATAACTTTTGGTTGAAAGTCAACTTTATTCGATATTAGAATGGCTACTACAACTTGTTTCTTGGGACCATTTGCTTGGAAAATTGGAAAACCTGTCTTTGTCACTGAGGTGCGTTTCCTGTATGCAGCAAAATGTTGGGTCCTGTTTATGTATCCAGTCTGTTAGTCTATGTCTTTTTATTGGGAAATTGAGTCCGTTGATATTAAGAGATTAAGGAAAAGTGATTGTTACTTCCTGTTATTTTTTGTTGTTAGAGGTGGAATTATGTTTAAGTGGCTATCTTCTTTTAGGTTTGTTAATAGATTACTTTCTTGCTTTTTCTAGGATGTAGTTTCCCTCCCTGTGTTGGTGTTTTCCGTCTATTATCCTTTGTAGGGCTGGATTTGTGGAAAGATATTGTGTAAATTTGGTTTTGTCATGGAATATCTTGGTTTCTCTGTCTATAGTAATTGAGAGTTTTGCCAGGTATAGTAGTCTGGGCTGACATTTATGTTCTCTTAGTTTCTGTATGCCCAGGATCTTCTAGCTTTCATAGTCTCTGGTGAGAAGTCTGGTGAGAGGTCTGCCTTTATATGTTACTTGACCTTTTTCCCTTACTGCTTTTAATATTTTCTTTGGTTAATGCATTTGGTGTTTTGATTATTATGTGACAGGAGGAATTTCTTTTCTGGGCCAGTCTATTTGGAGTTCTGTAGGATTCTTGTATGTTCATGGGCATTTCTTTCTTTAGGTTGGTGAAGTTTTCTTCTATAATTTTGTTGAAGATATTTACTGGCTCTTTAATTTGGGAATCTCTACTCTCTTCTATACCTATTATCCTTAGGTTTGGTCTTCTCATTGTGTCCTGGATTTCCTGTATGTTTTGGGTTAGGAGCTTTTTGCATTTTCTCTGGCTGTTTTTTGTTTTGTTTTGTTTTGTTTATTTTTTTAAGATTTATTTATGCATATGAGTACATTGTAGTTGTCTTCAGACACACCAGAAGAGGACATTAAATCTCATTACGGATAGTTGTGAGCCACCATGTGGTTGCTGGGATTTGAACTCAGGACCTCTGGAAGAGCAGTCAGTGCTCTTAACCACTGAGCCATCTCTCCAGCCCTTCTCTGACTGTTTTGTCAATGTTTTCTATGGTATCTTCTGCCCCCCAAGATTCTCTCTTCTATCTCTTGTATTCTGTTGGTGATGTTTGCATCTATGACTCCTGATCTCTTTTCTAGGCTTTCTAACTCCAGAGTTGTCTCCCTTTGTGATTTCTTTATTGTTTCTCATTCCATTTTTAGATATTGGATGGTTTTGTTCACTTCCTTCACCTGTTTGATTGTGTTTTCCTGTAGTTCTTTAAGGAATTTTCATGTTTCCTCTTTAAGGGCTTCTAGGTGTTTACCTGTGTTCTTTAAGGGAGTTATTTATTTCCTTCGTAAAGTCCTCTATCATCATTGTGAGAAGTGATTTTAGATCCAAGTCTTGCTTTTCCAGTGTGATGGTGTATCCAGGACTTGTTATAGTGGGAGAATTGGATTCTGATGATGCCAAGTAACCTTGGTTTCTGTTACTTATGTTCTTACACTAGCCTCCTGCCATCTGAATATCTCTAGTGCTACCTGCCCTCACTATATCTGACTGGAGCCTGTCCTTCCTGTAATCCTGGTTATGTCAGAACTCCTCAGAGTCAAGCTGTCTCTGTGATCCTGAGATCCTGGGTATGTCAGAGCTCCTGGGAGTCAAGCTGCCTCTGGGACCCTGAGATCCTGGTGTGACCAAGTTCCTGGGATCCTGGAATCCTAGCTGTGTTAGAGCACCTGGGACTTGAGGCTCCTCTGGGTGCTATGGAACTGAAATGCAGAATTTGAGCCCAAGGTAAACCAGACCAGAAGGAATCCAAGCCACTGGTGGGATGGGGTTCCTGTGTCCCTGAATCCTGCTGGTCCTAGTTACTCCTGGTGGTGTTGAAACAGATATTGTGTCCTTCTTACCCCTGATCCTAAGTTCCTGGGTGTGCTAGAGCGACTGGGAGTGGAGCCTCCTCTGAGTGCTGTGGGACTGGCTGCAGAATTCTCACCCCCTCAAAACCTATTTTCACAGGTGAAAGGATGTTCTGCTAAAGCAAGCACGTAAAAGGACACATGATGAAGGATTCTTTGCTAACAACACACATGTATTGGTCCGCCTTATATTGTGTAGTTCAGCTGTATTTGTTGGGTCTCCATAAAGAGAAATGCACCAAAAAACTGATATCACCTGTGTCTGCTTCAGCTAAATGCTCCTTCAAGAGTCGGCCTTAGTCTTTCACACCTGTGTCCACTTCAGGAAAACACTCCCTCATGTGTTTGCCCAAGTAAAACACCATCCAACACAACTGACTTTCCAGAGAAACCTTAGGTTTCCACTTCAGAGTATCGTACTGGAACAAGGGAGCATTGTATTGGTCCCATGGGAACAATGGAATCTTGTACAGATCCAATGGAACAATGGAGTGTTCTGATGGTATGATGCATGTGATGCTGCACAATAGCACATTGTGAGGCACTATGTTGTCATAGTGGACATTCTGGTGTCCATGGGGCATTGTGACATCGCAAGGGTTCTGTGGTATCACAATATCACATGATTGCACAATGGAGCCTTGAATTATCTCACTTTATCTTTGTGACATCACAAGGAATCCTGTGATGTCACCCTCAAGTGCTGCTATGACACGATGATACAATGACTAGTGCAACCCAGTGATGGCACACGAATAATATGATTCTACCATTCATGGGCTACATGTGACTGTCTCAACAAGTTGAGAAATCAGGCTAGGAAGGTGAGTCTACAAAAGTACTTATCACACAAGCATGAGGACCTAAATTCGATCCTCAGGACACAAGTGAAAAAGTCAAAATTGGTAGTACTCCCAGCCCTGCCCCCATGAAAAAAGCAGATCTCAGGGTCTTGCTGGCCAGCTCCCTAAGAATCTGTCTCCAAAAGGCTTTCTGACTTCCATACATGTGCCAGGGCCCGTGTGTGCTCCCTCATCCCCCAACCTCACACACAGAAGCACATAAGGTGAAGTGATTAAGGAAGAAATACTGGTTTACACACACTCACTCACACACACACACACACAAAAGACTTTATGGGCATTTAAGCCAGGACATTGTGACTTAATTTCAAATTATCTTCATTAGCTTAAACAAATATTAAGAAATAAGCCTACCTATAGCCAGAGCTAAGCATTAAAGTGTTGAGTATTTGCCGGAGAGTGGGATCAGCTGTCATAGTCAGAGCTGTTTGCCTTGATCCTAGACTTACTGCCAGGCCATCCAGTTGCTGTGTGTTAAGGTCTGAAACTAAGTTCATTAAGAGCCCCATCTCAAATGAGCAAGGTACAGAAGGATAAAGGACACTCGACCTCCTGACCTCTCCTTCCACCTTCTGTATGTTCCTATATCAGTATGTACACTCACACCCCAAAAATGGATGGAAAGAATGCTTGATGGTATATTTAACAAACCTGGATTAGCAATACAAATGCACAGAAACTTAATGACAGGAGATAAAGATATTTCTGTCCCAGCAGGAAGCAGGAGAAGTCTTACTTCCTCAAACATACAATGGTACATCCCATTCAGTCATTAAGGACAGTGTAGTCTACCATCATATCTATATACATATGAAAATGTCTGCTAGGGCAAGAATGTTGAGGCTGGTGGGCATCCCAAAGCAAAGGTGGTATGTATGAGTAAATATACCTTCACCTTGCCAGGAAGAATATACAATTTCTTTTATTCACTTATTTATTTATTCATCCATTCACTTATTCTTATGTAGGTGGTTTTTGTCTGCATGTCTGTGTACCACGTGAATGCCTGATACTCACAACGGACAGAAAAAGATGGTGAATCCCCTGGAACTGGAGTTACAAATGGTTGTGAGCCACCATGAGGGTGCTGGGAATGAAACCGGGTTTGCTGGACCAGTAGTCAGTGCTATTAACCACTGACCCATATCTCTAGTCCAAAGAAAGTATAGTTTCTTAACAGCCATTAAAAGATCATAGTTAGGCCAGGAATAGTGGTACACACCTGTAATCTTAGATGAGGGAGAAGATTGTCATGAATTTGAGGCCATCCTGGGCCTTTCTCAAAAAAAAAAAAAAAAATGCCTTAAACTCCCAGTTGAAATGCAGTCTATATCAAAAGACAGAATGCAGGACAACAGGCAGGTAAGTCAAAGTGGGATTGAGGTCATAGAACCAACACACAAGGCCTGGTCCCAGTGATGGTATCAATCCATCAGCTTGAAGGACCACATTGCAAGTCCCTTCCCTCCCTGTAGTGGGTTTGGTCTAATGCTGCTTGTATTATGTAATTCGGGTCCCCAAAATTGCAGGAGAATCCTCATGCAAGACACTGAGGGACCCTGCCCCCAGCAGGGCAGACAGAGGTGGGACATTTAGGATTCCTGGGCAAGGGACAGAGGAGGGAGGGAGGGATCTGCCTTGACTGGAGAAGGAGAGGAGAGACAACACCTGAGAGATGTGAAACAGAAAGCATAGCTGCCATATAGGAGGAGCTGGGGGAACGCAGCGCAAGAGGGCTGCATGTCTAGGTCTGGGGCACCCAAATGGAATATAGGTTTTAGTAAGAAATAGCTCAGGAATATCCAAGGGAAGTGGATTAGCCACCTGGAGGTTAGGAAGTGGCCCAGCAATTGAGCCATTTTAGGCATCAAAGTATAAAGGCTGTGTGTGCGCACGCAAGTGTGTGTGTGTGTGTGTGTGTGTGTGTGTGTGTGTAGCCACTGGGTGGCTGGGTGCTTCTTCTGACTCATTTGAAACTAATCTCCCTCTTTCTCTCAAGCCGTTTATCATGAAGGCTTTCTGGCCCAAGTGTCCATGTATGTTGTCTGTCCTGCCCTGCTGCATCTGATCCAGTCCTCCAACCTTCTCCAGGACTTGACAGCAATCTTACAACCCTATCAGTTACTCTAGGAGGACTCAGTCACAGTGGGTCTTAGGGAATACATAGCATAAGGGCTACTTACAAACCTCAGTCAGGTAAACTCATAACTGCACTGGGGCAGGATGGGATTCCTCTCCTAGTTTCTGCTCAGATGAGGTCATCTAGGCCAAAGCTTCTTAAATTCTTTCTGCCCATGGCCCCTTTCACCCCAAAAATTTTAGGTAAACACAGATGTATAGGTATATAATATAGGTAAACAACTCAAACATTTACCCATGATAAACTATATGGAATTTTATTTTATTTTATAATAATTCCTTGATATGCATATAATTTTACCATTTATCTAAAACAAAAGCAATATCTGGATGTGCTTTATTTAATAAAATATTAAATCTTGGCTGAACATTTGATACTACATTTTTCATGGCTGTTTTCTTTTTTTTTTTAAGATTTATTTATTTATTTTATGTATATGAGTACACTGTCACTGTCTTCAGACACACCAGAAGAGGGCATCAGATTCCATTACAGATGGTTGTGAACCACCGTGTAGTTGCTGGGAATTGAACTCAGGACCTCTGGAAGAGCAGTCAGTGCTCTTAACCGCTAAGCCATCTCTTCAGCCCCTTTCATAGCTAATTTCATAGTTTAGATATTATTAGTGCTGAGAATCCTGCTACCGCACAAAGCAGCAGATGTGTGTTTGGAGTGATCTCAAAACTTGTTGGAAATTTTGTCCTCATCCCAAGCCAAAATTTATTTAGTCTTTTTGTTTGTTTGTTTGTTTTAAAGTAAAACAAAACTCAACCACTCAAAACACCAATTCCTAAAAACCAAGTATTTTAACACGATATAATCCAAAGATATACTAATTTGATAAATACTGGTTGAAATGCTGGTAGGAGAATATACAATAATAATAATAATGATAACAACAACAACAACATCCATGAAGCCTGAGGTGAGGAACTCCCACCTCCAACACACACAGAGATAGTGTTGGAACTCATCTATCACTGAGCACAATAGCTTTGAACCTAGAATATCTCAAGCAGTGTTCTAGACTCTCTATGTATGGCACTGCAGCAGGAGCATGTTGTAAAGCTGAGGTAAATCCCCAAGAGTCCACAAAGCGAAGGCTCCCAAGAGACACCACGGATACATTACATTTTTTATTGTAAAATAATGTTTGATCTTTGCTATTAGGTCTCAAGCAAATGGCTAACTGAAGTGCCTGTTTAACATATCAATGCAGACCTGGATTCTCCCAGCAGGCCCAGTCTCTTAGAGGGTAGGGCTAGCATCCCCTGCCCCTACCCTAAACTACTCCAGCCCAAGGGCTGGGGGGGAGGGGGGCTTTTCCCTAGTTGCCCCTCCATATATATGGAGATTAAGAAAGTCAGAGCTCAGGGGCTCTTATGGAAGAGCTGGGGGAATGATTGAGGGCCCCAGGGTGGGGATAGGAACTCCACAGGAAGACCAACAGAGTCAACTAACCTGGACCCTTGAGGGTTCTCAGAAACTGAACCGCCAACCAAAGAGCATACACGGTTGGACACACAACACACACACACAGTAGGTGTGAAGCTCGGTCTTCATGTGGGTCCCCCAGCAACTGGAGTGGGGAGGGGGGCTACCCCTAAAGCTGTTGCCCGTCTGTGGAATCCATTCCTCTAGCTGGGTGGGCTGCCTTATCTGGCCTCAGTGGGAAAGGATGCACCTAGCCCTGCAGAGACTTAAGTGTGCCAAGGTCGGAGAACACCCAAGGTCGGGGAAGGGGTGCAGGGGTTCTACTCTCTGAGAAAAGGAAGAGATGGGGGAAGGGACTGTGTGAGGGGGAGTCGGGTGGGAGGGGCAGCTACCGGTATGGAAAGTGAATAAATAAATTAAGGGGGGGGGGGCGGTCGAGAAACAAGGCATCACCATACTGCAGCAACCTGTCGCTGGCCATATGCCTCTCCAACCTGCGGTTCCCACTCCCACCCCAGACCAGTATTCCAGAGCATCCACTCTGTCATCCCCTGGTCAGTAGAACAGATGAGCATCCTGGAAGGTGCCAGACAGACAGGCACTGCGCTAGCCAGCCCGCGCCTCGGTGAGGTCCTTCGGGCCATTGCCGGACAGCCCAGCTCGGGGTCCTGGTGCGGTCGCGTAGCAGCGGCAGAGACGCGGCCGAGCCGCTGCGGGACTGCAGTCTTCTGTAAGCGGGTAAGGCGGCTGGCTGCCTTGGCGGCCCAGAGGCTGTGGTGAGTGAGCGCATCTGCGGTGTTCCGGGTCCCTCTAAGCCTCCGCGGAGCCGAAAGTGCCTGGGGAACCCACCCGAGAGGTGGGGCGGAGGGAAGGCGGAGACCCGGCCGAGAGCCGACCGCAGATCGCGGGTCCTTTATAGGAGATGGGGGGTTAGGCCTGGTGGGCGCCTAAAAAACGTTTGTCCCATGAAAGAGAGCTTGCCCCCGTAAATCGCGAAGACACTGACAGTCACTGAGGGCTTCCATTGTGAGTCGATAGTCGGAGTTTGGCTTTCGAATGGACCACTCCCAGTCAGGCTGTAGTGTGAATGCCGTGCGTCCAGCTGGCGAAGAATCTGGATTATTGTACATTCGTACATTCGAAGCAGTGTTTGTCGAATCGTATTTGAATATGAAGCGAGTGGACCGGACTAGAGATGATGTTACGCACTGGTGTTGACAGTAGATAGTAGTCATGTCTTATACTTGTGGAAATATGAGAAGTATGCATAGAACTAATTTACTGTTTATGTTTAACGTGTAACGTTCCTATATGCCCAAGTCTCCTGTTTACAAAACTGACGAGCAGTTAAATGTCTGAGTTTAGGCAGTGCAGGACAAAATCTTGACATGGTATTGTTTGTATCATCTACATTTAGGAATTGGGTAAAATTACAGAGCGGTAGTTCTCAACTTGTGTGACCCTTTTGGGAGTCTAATGATCCACTCTTTACAGGGCACACCTAAGACCGTCAGAAAACACAGATATTTTCATCACTACAGTTAGGAAGTAGCAACTGGAGTAATATTATGGTTGAGGGAGTCACCTCCACATGAGCCACTAGTTGCAGCATTAGGAAGGCTGAAAGCCACTAGAGGTTTAAAAAGGACACCCGGAAGATAAAAATAAAAATAAATAAAAGTTTTGAGGAATTACCAAGGTGAAGGGACTGTGATGCTGATGGCAACATTGGGTCAGAGAAGGAAAGTGGTCATGAATATGGGTCAGGCATCATCGATTGTACAGTTAATGTCGGCCTGTTTTTACCAAATATCAGATTCCCATGTGACTTGGGCACTCTGTTGATGTTTGTTGCTTGTGTTTTTCCAAGTAAAACTATGTATATAGAAAATGTATATATGCTGAACTTGTAAATCTAGTACGGAAGGTAGGGAGAGAGGTGTGACCCAGACACCTCTCAGTGAGAAATGTCAGGAGACTCCAGAGACAGAGATAGAGCTCCCAGGCTTGGCGCATGGTGGCCAAGTTGTCAGGGTGTGGGTTCTCTCTCATCAACTGCTCAGGAAGAAGAAGAAAGTAGATTTAGTGGAGTTCTCACCTCTAACGGCGGGACTCTTGTCGGCTTTCCCAGACGGTGACGAGACCCCGGGGGGGCTGGCACTCGTCTGCCAACATGGAGCCGATGGCAGGGGACAAAAGCAGGCACTGTGAGCTGGAGCAGGAGAAGTACGACGCCCATGAGAACGTGAAGATCATCTGCCTGGGGGACAGCGCGGTGGGCAAGTCCAAGTACGTCGGAAAATCAGGGAAGAGCAAACGATCCCAGAGCGGCCCTGGGTGGATGAGGAAGGTCCTCCCGGGATGGAGAGAGTGTATGTGGTTTCTGTGAGCTGGTGATGGGGGCGCGGTGACGGGAGACCAGGTGTGCATGGGCAGAAATGTCAGTAACTGTGTTCAGGAGGAAATGAGAGAGAGTCGAAGGGACAGAAATCGGGGAGCCTTCTGAGTCCTCATGGGAGCTGTTGGGTGGATCGCCCTGGAAATTACTGGTATAGCAGAGGGGTGGCAACTGTGATATTACTGCCTCTGTGAGGTTGGGGAGTTACTGGAACAGGGCAGGTAGAATAAAGGCAGGAAAGATGCTTCCTCGGAGAGACACCCCCCACCCCCACCCCGAGGTTGAACGATAACGGACTGTGATGGTGTAAATGACTGGATTATTCTGCACAGAGCCTGCCTGTGCAGGTATAGAACTCCCCACCTGGAGATCTGCACTCTTTTGGCTTCTCTCCATCAGGCACCTGCCTCTCACACACTCAGGGTGCAGGGCTGAGGATACATGCTCGTCTCTGCCTTCAAAGGATGAGGGGAGAGTTGCTTCTACGTAAATGTCCACTTTTGTCTCCCATCCCTCAAGTCCGCAGGTCACCTCACATTCTACGTCAGACTCAGAGAGCCATGGATGGTTTCTAGGGGTCTTGCTAGTTTGAACTGAACAGAAATTCATTTCTCCACCTCCCATGGAAGCTCGGCTCTAGTATCTTACACTTGCTCTAACCTCAGTGATATCCCATGCAGTGAAAGTAAGGATTTGAAAGATTACCCAGTAAATAGCAGCCCTTTGTGCACACAGAGAACAGAAGTGTCAGGCAAGGGGAGACCAGTTGTTAGCTTAATAATTGATAGACCTTTAGGGAAATCTGGACTGGAGAGAAGCCCAGGGAGGGCCTAAGTCAGCACTCGCCTAAAATCTAAGTAGCTAACAGAACATCAAAAGACTTAACACAGTTCTGGCCTCTCAGACATTTTGAATATAAGAAGTTCCCACCCCTTTCATACCTTAAGCAGGATGTTGGAGACCATGATAGAATCTGTGTCTAGAGAAAGGTCTGTGGGTGAGAAGACCTTGTTCAGTTTCAGTGGGACTCCTGAGTTCTCTGCCAGTTTTCAGTCTGTGCCCAGAGGCCCCTTTCCCAGAGGATTCCAACCTCATCATGTTGACATTTGAAATTATTCACCATAGAAGTTTTAAAATCTGGGGTTTTTTTGTCTTATTTAAAATGTATGTGTGCTATTTTTAATATACATATAATTGTAATGTCTTTCAGGGTTTGTTGTTTTTTGTATAGATTTACTGTATAGACTAATTGGTAGTCAGTGGTTATAATAGCAAGAAAAGGTTTCAAAGCTGCCCCATGGCTGCAGAATATGTACTAAATTAAGCTTATCAGCTGCTCACATTCATGTGTTCAAATACTAACTGGGGACCAGTGCGCTGCCTCCAAAATGGGGACATAGCAGTAGACTAAGGATTCACAAACTGCTGTGCCATGCACTTTGTTCTGATTGATAGCATCACCACAGTAATTTAATGTTTGTGTTGTGCTCTGTGCAGGACAGGGAGGGATGAAGGAGTACACACCTATCACAGAGTCACCATTCCTGCTCAGATGACACTCGAGCTAAGCCCTAAGGAATGGCAGAGCCTTGAGAAAATGACTATTAGATGAAGACTTCCAGGCCTCAGTTTCCCCATGCACAGGGAGGGGTAATTCTGTGTGCAGCAGGATGTGAGATGGACGTGATGGGCTGGAGAGCCCCGTGCAGATTGACCACTGGGATGCCGCCAGTGGTTTGGCTCTGTGGGCTTGGTAATGGTGACTCCCATGTGCAGGCTTGCCTAGAAACTGTAACAGAGTTCACAAGAGATAGGAAGCCTCAGGTGGCTTCCAAGTTGTCAGCCTGGGGGGTGACAAAGTAGGGACAAGAAGCTAGAGATGGTACGTGACCTGTGACCTCACACATTTCCGTTACAGACTCATGGAGAGGTTTCTCATGGATGGATTGTATCCTTAAAGACCTGCAGTGTCCTTTGTTCCTGTGGCCTTTCCCACTCTCGTGCATCCTAACCTCCAGTCCAGCAGCCCAGAGAGGAACAGTGGGTTCCCTTCACACTGGCTCCTCACAGGTTGACCCAAACCACACCATACAACCCAGAGCTGCTGCCAGAAATCACTTACGTTTGATTTCTCCCAGGAAGGCAGGAAGAATAACAGACAGCACTTAGTCTGGATCAAATGCCTGGATACAGATTCTACCTCCTCTTCATTAGCTCCGACGCTGAGTAAATTATTTAGCCTCGTTCCTTAGAGCTGAAAACGTCTTCGGTAGGAAGCAGCTTTATAGGCCATGGGGTCAGCTTTCCCTCATCCTGTTGTGTTGTACAAATTTGGAATAAGGGGCTGCAACTTAGAGTTTCTGCAACAAGTTCCCCAAGTGGGCCCCTGAGTGCTACATGCAAGAACTGCAGAGCCAATTCCTCTCTCCCTGACTTAGCCCCAGACACTGGTACCATCCACTGTATACCAAGCCCACTGGTGTCGCTTCAGTGTGGCTCACTAACCTGTCCATGTTACACACACACACACACACACACACACAGGCATGAACTTCCGTTTGTGTTGCTTTGTCGGTTGCCAGGCCTGTCGGTGGTTTTTACCATGGGACAATCATGATGCTCTAGCCTATTAGAACTCTGTCCATGAAAGCATCCACAGTTCCACTTGAGAGCATCGTGACACCACTTCTCTGTAAAACCCTGCTCCATGTGACCCCACACTCAGGTGTCCAGGACATTCTCCCAGCCCCTTCCTTAGACCTTGCGCTACTGACGCTGCCTCCCCCTGTCTGTAGAATGTACTCAACTTGAAAGCTAACTTCTTTATAAAGAGGACCAAGTCAGGAGATTCACGTTTGAGAGTACACTGGAAAAGCTGTCTCACCCAAAAAGGACCAGGCATGATGGCATACACCTTTAATCCCAGGCAGAGGTCTGTGAGTTTTAGGCCAGCCTGGTCTACATAGTGAGTGCCAGGCCAGCCTGGTCTACATAGTGATACCTGCCTCAAAAATGTAAGGAAAATTAAGTGAGGAGAGGACCCGTTCCCCACCCCCAACCCCACTCCCACCCCCATCCCTTACCTCTGCTGAGTCACCTCTGCTCCTTAGCCTGCATCCAGCCAGCCGCAGCAACTGTCCACATATGCTCTGACGCTGTATAAGCACACAGCCACAGTCGACGGCAAGACGATCCTTGTGGGTGAGCAGCAGGGGCCCTCAGGCCGCACTGAGGGAGGGACAGGGCGGGAGGTGGTAGGTGAGGCTCACAAGGGCATGCAGCCTCACAGCTCCCAGGCCAGGACTGATGTACAGGGCAGGCTTTAGGAAAGCAGACACTGGAAGACCGTCCCTGCTGGAGAGAAAGGAGCTCAGAGGCCTTTGACAGGGAGTAAACTACTCACTGTAGGGATGAACATCAGCTAGTATTAATAGCTACATCTCCGGCCTAACCACTTCTCAAATGTAGGACATGACCTGCCCGCCCTTGGGGTCACCAGGCCATATATCCTGACTGTCCACCACCTGTGGAAATTTAGATCTTAAAGGGTCCCATCTTCAGTGTGGGGACAAGGGGCACCTACGCGCCATCTTCTGGGATTCCCTATCTGTACTGTCCTTCCCTCTGCTTCTCTCCCTCCACGTACCATTGCATACGCGCGTCCCACGATACACTCATGGTTCTGCATAGAGACCTGCATGGAAATGCTTGGCACATGTAGGGGTCTCCCTGCCCCTCAACCCCATCGGGCAGACAGTTGTGTTCTCGTTGCAGACTTCTGGGATACAGCAGGCCAGGAGCGGTTCCAGAGCATGCATGCCTCCTACTACCACAAGGCTCACGCCTGCATCATGGTATGAAACCAGCTGGGCAGTGTGACCAAAAAAAAAAAAAAAAAAAAAGCCGGGCGTGGTGGCGCACGCCTTTAATCCCAGCACTCGGGAGGCTGAGGCAGGCGGATTTCTGAGTTCGAGGCCAGCCTGGTCTACAAAGTGAGCTCCAGGACAGCCAGGGCTATACAGAGAAACCCTGTCTTGAAAAAAAAAAAACCAAAAAAAAAAAAAAAAAAAAAAAGGCACTGGGCAATTCTGGCCTGAGGGGTAAGGAGACAAGGCATCAATGGTCCTCAGCCCGCTACCAAACAAATACAGATGTGTAGGAGAGGGTTGTTCAAGTCCACCCAGATGCTGCACCCCATAGCTTCTACAAAAAGCATATACCAGAGGAGCTGCCCTCAGATGGGGGCAGATAAAAGAAAGCACAGAAGCTGGGCTCCCTTAGTCATTCAGTGTTCAAAGGAACCATGGCTGAGACAGGGCCACCCCTGGTCACTGTGGGAGCACACCCACAGGAAATCTTCAAGGGCACCTCAGCTCTAACCCACGGCTCCTGGAAGGCCTTTCCCCCTCAGACCAGCCCTCACCTCCCTCGCAGGCTTTCACTGTGCTATCGAGGATAGTTACCACGGGTCCACACTGCGGGTGATAGGCTGCACAGAAGTCCTCAAAAGTCCCTTGTGCACAGGGCTCTACTGAGACTGTAACAGTCTTTCTCCTGGGAGCCCCCAGGCTCGTTTTCTAGGCCACCACCCTTACATGCTGAGAAGGAATATGTTTTTCTTTTCATCCACAGCTAAAACGTTTTCATGACTGCCAAGCATCTGTGACACACGAGTCAGTAGGCTGACTTGAGGTTTGAGTCGGTTTGGTTCTGATTGGGTACTAGGGAGTAAACAGGACTGATTTTGTGCATAGGTGAATGCATTTTGCCCTTGGTCTGAGCCCCAGTCCCATAGTCTAGTTCTCTGAATTAGGAACCCTAGGGACTGTCACCAAGTTAGGACAATTTGTGAGTAAGAATGATATGGACTAGCTCACAGAATGGCAGCTAGACCTCAAGACTGAGTCTATAAACAGAGCCAGGTAGACGCCATATTGTAACAACTGTAAGTCATTCTGGCCCAAATCACAAAAGAAGGAAGCAGGTGCTGCAGCTCTGATAAGGACACAAGTTGACACCATTGTTGTGAGTCTGCCTACAAAATGTAAGTTTGCCCTGGCACTTCATAGCATTTGACACCACCTAACCCTCCTAGCCCTACCTCCTACAATACGCACTCCGCTGCTCTTGTTACGAGTGGGTACCCTCTCATCCATAAGGAGTGGCACAAAAGGGAGACACAGAGACTGGTCCATTCTACTCACCAGCTCCCATCTGCTCATCCCTCAGTTCTCTGCAGTTTAAACCCATTCACCAGAAATGCTGCTCGTGGTCCAGTCTCCGCTTAGATGCCACCGTCTCTATGCAGCCTCCTCTGATGTTGTGTGGTTACATCTCCCTGTGTGCATGCACAGGACTCGGAGGACTGGTAGCACATAGTGAGATAGTGGTGTGTGCACATAAAGGCCACCTGAGGGGCTTGCCAGCTGGTGGATGAGGACAGTGAAGGGGTCATGGGAGGGTCACCGGTTCCTCCACAGTCCTTTAAACACAAAAGCCCTTGAGAACTTAAAAGTCTTAATTCTAATCACCAACAGTATTAAATAAAAAAGAGTGTGGAATAAGGCAAATGAAGCAATGTAACCTGAAATATCTCTCTCTCTCTCTCTCTCTCTCTCTCTCTCTCTCTCTCTCTCTCTCTCACACACACACACACACACACACACACAACACAAACACACATACACACACACACACACACACATGCACACACACAGGGCAGGCAGGGGGGCAGCCATTTTGGTTTCAGTCCTGCTCTGACATTTGTATTTGACCTTGCCCTCCTTGCTGTCTGGGACTGACTGCTTGTAATGCATGCTCATTAGTTTCTCTCTGGCCCTGTCATGAAGGTTCTGGTCTGAGTTTGTGTGCACCTGTTTGGGTGTGTGTTGTCTGGAACTGACAAAGTACTTTGACACATCTAAATTGGCTTCTACCCTCTGTAGGTATTTGATGTCCAGAGGAAAATCACCTATAAGAACCTGGGTACCTGGTATGCAGAACTTCGGGAGTTCAGGCCGGAGATCCCATGCATCCTGGTGGCCAATAAAATTGATGGTGGGGCCATCCCTGCACCTGGGTGATAGTAATTCCTGGGGACCAAGCACCACACATTTCCTTCTTTCAAAGAATGGGCAGCTTTTGTTTTCCCTTCCCAAGATACACCCTTTCTAATAGGGAGGCCAGCAGCAAGACCCTGTCTTCCCAAGACACAGACCCGTATTACCCATTTCAAGGGCAGTCCCTGACAGTCCCTTGCCCTCTGACCCTGCCTCCAAACTCTTCCCGTTGCCTGGGTGGATAAGCCAATGCCCCACTTCTCTCTGCAGCAGACATACAGATGACTCAAAAGAATTTCAGTTTTGCCAAGAAGTTCTCCCTACCCCTGTACTTTGTCTCGGCTGCTGATGGTACCAATGTTGTGAAGGTAATGGCAGCCCAGAGGCAGTCTGCTGACTCCTGGCTTAGGAGTCCTGAAGTCACCGGGAGGAGAGGAGGGCAAGGATAGGGCGTGGCTGGGTGCAGCAGAGGAGAGAGGTTGGGAGGACCGCATTTGGTGAGACAGTCCACTGCCTGTGGGATGGGGTGACGAGAGGGGCCGGTGAGACTGCTGGTTATAAAGCTGGGGTCCAGGGTCCTCCCCACAGCTACACTTCCGCCTCACCCTCAGCTCTTCAATGATGCTATTCGATTAGCTGTGGCTTACAAAGAGAGTTCCCAGGACTTCATGGACGAGGTTTTACAGGAGCTCGAGGTAAGCCGGGCCCCATTTCAGGTACGGTAGAAAAAGGCAATGATTTCTTCAGAGATGTGCAGTACAACCTAGCACATGGGGTTTCGCCTGCCTTTGTAACCCCTCGCTGCCTCAGGACTATAACTGGATAGATACAGGGTCAGGCTTCACCTATGACCTTGTTCACAGAACTTCAAGTTGGAGCAGAAAGAAGAGGATACGTCAGGCCAAGAGCAGGGTGACACGACCAAGAGCCCATCTCCTTCCTAACCTGAGGACATCCACACATGGCAGAGTTGGGGTATTGGGAGCCATTTGGAACACCTTACATCTCTGGAGAACATCTCTAGGCTACCCCTGCTCAACTTCCTGCAAACCCATTGTTCTGTGGTACATGATGAGGTCAATACAAAGAAACTAGACAGGCGTGATACCCACCATCTTCCTGCATCAGGATGAGGGATCCGTGTCATTCACATCCCCCGGACCCCCACCCCCACCCCAGCAGCCTGATAGTGCAGAAACAGTGAACATGCTCATGTCTTCTTAGTAGACATTTAGGTGTTTGTTGTCTTTCTTCCCAAACTGACCTCAGGGACTGTCCCTTCACTTCTGCCAAGAGAATGATGCTAACCCTTGAGGACGATGTGTTCCTATGGAATCCATCTGTGATACCTCTGTCCCTGTCTCCCAACCAACTTTGTCAACAATATTTTTGACAGACAACCGTTAATTCCAGATTTGCTTTTCTAGCACCAACTGTTTCGGGAGCTCTTCTAGGTCAGTTGAGAGCACAGGAGCAGGACTCTATTGCAGTGGAGTGAAGACAAGTCTAGCCATATCTGCTTACACACACACCTTACTGTTCCCCACCACACGAACAAAAACTGCCTCCATCTCAGGGTAGAAAGCTTTCCTCCACCTCTCTAGGGCGAGTTAAGCACTGCGTCTTCTGTGGGTGGCAGCAGACAGCAGGGAAGAGCTGCCCTGCTTCTCTGCAGCTTGCTAGATTATGTTACGATTGTCTTGAGCATCATTTGCATTATCATTATTTTGTTTATATTGTCTCCTTTTTTTACAATAAAGATTAAAGTTTCGTAAACACTAAGGGTCTTAGTTACCTTTCTATTGCCATAGCAAAACGCCATGGCCAAGGCAGCTTTCAGAAGAAAGCATTTAATGGGGCTCACAGTTTCAGAGGGCGAGTCCGGGACCGTCATCCTGGGGAGCATGGCAGCAGGCAGGAAAGCATGGAGCTGGAGCAGTGGCTGGGGCTTCACACTTGGTCCTCAGAGCCACACCCATCCCCAGTGACACACCTCCAGCAAAGCTTCTCCCCCTAATCCTTCCTCAATAGTTCCTCCAGGTCAAGCACTCAAACTTGAACTAATGGGAGCCATTCTCATTCAAACCACCACGCTGAGTGTCTGTGCTCTGTAGTCTGAAGTAGACAAAAACACAAGCCACACAGATGAAGGAAGACTGCCTTGATCTGCTACCATGCTGTAGTCCAGACTAGCTCTTGGTTGACTATAGAGACCATTTCAGTAGAATTTATTGTTTGTGGGTTTTTTTTAATTAAATATGGATTTGAGATCTCAGGAACAAGTGTTTCACCTTTAAGTAGGTGATGCTTGCATGTTCAATTTTGACTTCTCATCAGGGATTCTCTGAAATGCATTATGCAGATGAGATAAGATTTTTTATTTTAAAAAAATAAAAACTCGTTACTGAGCATAGTGGAGCATACTGTTAAATCCCAGCAGTCGGGAGGCAGAGGCAGGTAGACCTCGGAGTTCAAGTCCAGTCTGGTCTACAGAGTGAATTCCAGGCTATCCATAGCTATAAAGTGAGACTCTCCCTAAAAAGAAAAGCAATAGTTATGGCAAATGATTAATAATCTGGGAGTGTGTGTGCATGCCTGCATGCGTGTGTTGCAATTTTGAGCACTGGACCCAGGACCTCATGAGCTAGCTAAGTGTCCTACCTTGGAACTACTCCCTGGCCACTGGGTATTTCTCTTTATGTAAATAGCTGTAGTGAGATAGATTTCACCTACTCAAAAATGTACCATTATTGGCTTTCCCATAGCTGTTCTGTATTAGGTTTCCTTGAGACAGCCTAAAGACATCTTTTTAGATGGCCTGCTGGGGCTGCTTTCTCAGCTGAGTGAGGGGAACAGAGGTGAGAAACCGAGCAAGATCTTATCTCAGCTGCAGGCCAGCATTACAACTACCACCTCACACACCCCCGAGATGCATGGAAGGACAAACTGTCGAAGATTTGGTCCTGCCTGAAGACCAAGGGACTGTCAGCCAGTGCACACATGAGGCACAGCAGATCATCTGTATCCTCCAGGCAAAGCGGCTCCTACTTTAGCTCAGACACTTCTCTGGGGAGACTGCATTTCTCCATCAGCACTGGTGCTGGGGCCAGAATGCTCATAGATAACAACTGCACAACAGCTGTCATTAAGCCACACCCTTTATAAGTTTTAGGGTATCCATTTATGATTTAACCAGTTTTTGAAGGGACTAAATTAGACTAAATAGGGATGCAATGTCTGAGGTGAGATGCACACGACTAACCTTCTGGTACATTTCATACAGTCACAGTGTGGGACACCTGCCAACTCTGTGTGGTTCCATCACTCCAAAGTGAAGTCTGTATTGGTGGTGTCTGTGTTCTCTCTCTGAGGATTTATTCTGAATATTTCATATAAGTGAAATCATACAATATGTGACTTTTTGTGTCTAACTTTCTTCCACCTTCAAGATTCATCCAGAGCAGGGCACAGTGGTGCATGCCTTTAATCCCAGCACCCAGGCAGAGGCCAGCCTAGACTACATAATGAGTCCCAAGACAGTAGGACTATGAAGAGAGACCCTGTCTTGGAGAGAGACAGAGAGAAGAGAGAGAGAGACTGATTTGCATCCATGCACCGTGTACTTTATCTCTTTCATAACTAGACTGTGTTCCATCGTGTATATATTCAACAATTTGTTTATTCATTCACTGATAAACATTTGACCTGTTTGCAACTTTTTTATCTATTGAGGGTACCATGGAGCCAGGTGTGGTGGCACTCAAGGGTCAGAGCAAGCAAATCACTGAAAGATCAGGGTCGGTCTGGACCAGATACTCAGTTCCAGGATAGCTATGGTTACACAGTGGCCCCCCGACTCAAAACTTTTAAGGACAAGAAAAAAATTGCAAATTTTAGCACAAGTAGATCAGTATAATCTTAGGAATTTTAATATCTTTATCATCAAACATCTATCACCCTCAAGTCCCATTCTCCACGAACCTTATACAATATATTCAAACCTTCTGTGATGTGGCTTTAACTTGGTTCTGTTCTTCCTGTTGTTTGAATGAAAATAGCCACCGTACACTCATACGTTTGAAAGCATGTTTCCCAGCTGGTAGAACCACTTGGGAAGGGTTGGGAGGTCTGGCCTCATTGGAGGAGGTGTATCACTGGAGGTGGGTTTTAAGATTTTAAAAACCCAGTTACCCTTCTCTCTGTGGGCCTCCTACTTGCCAAAAAGTATATAACCTCTCATTTACTAACCCAACACCATGCTTGCCAGCCCACTGCCATGCTCCCCACTATGATGGTCATGAACTCACTATCTTGGTTCCTGTTGCTGTGATGAAGCACCGTGACCAAAGGAACTTGGGGAGGAGAGGGCTGATCAGGCTTATGCTCGCATATCACAGTTCATTATCAAAGGAAGTCGGAACAGGAAGTCAAGAAGGGCAGGAACCTGGAGGCAGGAGCTGATGCAGAGATCCCGGAGGGGTGCTGCTTACTGGATTGCTCCTCATGACCTGCTCAGCCTCCTTATAGAACCAATGACCACCAGCCCAGGGATGGTACCACCCACAGTGGGCTCTCCCCATCAATCAATCACTAATTGAGAAAAATGCCCAACTGCTGGATCTTATGGAGGCGTTTTCTCAATTGAGGTTCCCACCTTTTCGATGACTCTAGCTTGTGTCAGGTTGACACAAGAGCAGCCAGCACAGTCACCCTCTAAAACTGTAAGCCCCGAATAAAGTCTTCCTTCTTCAAGGTTGCCTCCGTCATGGTGTCTCTCCATAGTAATAAAATAGTAACTAAAGGTTTGCAGGTCCAGGCAAGAGGAAAGAGGCCCCAATCCTGCCGGGGTCCCTCCAGAGCTGAGCAGAATGGCGAGTGTCAACAGCCCAGAAGAAACACACTGAGCTGGGAGTCTTGTCGAAGCAGGAACTCAACTTTATGGCATCAGCCTCTCGCTTATATAAGTTTGAAACATAGGGAGGGGAATTTTAGGTGGGGTAAGATGACATAGGAGATGGGGAAGGATGACGGAAGGTATGGAGTCACTGACAGGGCCGAGGACAAAGCTCTACATCAGCAACAGTGGGGCAGAGGCAGGGCCAAACAGGTCTTGCTGAGTCACCCCAATACAGAAGTGACTGAGACAGGTCTCAAAACTGGAGCCAGGCTCAGGTTTGTCCTCAAGGCCCAAACCAGGGCCAAAATGGGGCCCAACAATTCTTAGGACAAAAATCTTGTTTTATTATATAAAATTGTCAAAAATATGAACTCGTACTTGTATCCTTCTCAATAACTCTCTCACACACATTTACTATTTCTTTCCCTAAACAAGAGTCAAATCCAAATACAAGGCACATTATAGAGAATTAAGATTACCTACATCCATAGTTTTATTATCAAACTTTTTTCCTATTGCAAACATCAAGCAGATTTTTAATTCCCTTGGAATATTTTTTTTCCTTCCTATGGTTAGAAAAACAATACACATTTTAACAAGAGCCTTAGCACATTTTCAAAATCACCCTGGATGTGAGGAAATTGTCCCTGAGAACAAGAAAAAGCACCACAGAAAGCACATACAGAGCTCAAACCCTCCACGCTCGCCCGGGAACTTCAGCTTGAGGTGACAAAAGGTATTTTATTAATGTCTTTTAGTCCTCTGCAAAAGTCGTGCGGGGTATTATTTCTTATTTTCATTTTAAGATAGGGCATTCCCTCATGAGATGTCCCTTCTCCCCTCACTTCTGCCTCTAGAGTCTTCCTCCTTTCAAACCTTTCATAACCTTTCACTATGCTTGGCCAGCTGTTCCTTATAAAGTGTAACTTCACCATGCCATGTCCCAATGGCTCTTTAATGGTTAGCCCCAAACACTTTCTTCATCTGATCCTTTTGCCTTTCTAGAATTACTGTAGGCCATTCTTCTTTTCCCTATTACATATTAATTTACCTATTGTATATTAAATGTTTTATTATTATCCAGTCTAAGACTGGAGTACTGATTTTCCAATCCCCTTTATGGCCAAGTTTCAAAGATTCCTCGAGTGGCGTTGATGAACCTCACTGTTATTATTCCATGGACGTCATTGGTTGGGATCTTTTTATCTCCATCCTTGTACCCCATCCAGTCATGGCTTTCTTATTGTTCATTTTGTGTTGTTGTTGATGTTGTTGTTGTTGTTGTTGTTGTTTTAAGATTACATGTATGAGTATCTTGCCAGCATGTACATCCATGCACTATGTGGGCTTGGTACCTTCAGAGTCAAAAGAGGATGTCAGAGCCCCTGGAACTAAAAAGATGGTTTTGAAACACCACGTGGATGCCAGGGACCAAATCCAGGTCATCCATAAAAGCAACAATGCTTTAAACTGCTGAGGCATTTCTCCAGCCTCAAAGAGATGGTGGCCTCCGCTTAAGTAGCAACCTTGGCTTTTTTAATGTTTTATGTGTTTCGCCTACATGTATGTAGGTGGCAGCAGCTCTTCTTATCATCACCCCTGTCCACTAGAGAAGGTGATAACATTGACATCAACTCAGGCCAGGTATAAAGTTAAGGCCCAAGATATTGATTTCATAAACCAAACATCACATACAGGTGTTTTCTCAAAGGCCTTAGCCCCCTGTGTAATTGAAGGCCTCTGAACTGGAAAGGGGGATGTTGACAAATGGAGACCGTCCCTGGATGGGAACATCCACTAAGGGGACTTCTTTATGGACAAGGGAAGATTTTGGATACCCTTCTGCCATTGTTCAAGGTTCATTCTTAGACTAGAGACTGGGGTATACAAAAGAACTGGAACTTGAGCTGACAGTTCAGAACTGGGGCTCCCAGCACAGAGACAGAGAAGTGATCCAGAGGACCCCCCACCCCTTAGAAGGTGGCTCTCTTTTCTCTCGTTTACTCTGTTGCTGTTGTATCAGGGAAAAGAGGGTCCGGGGTCTCTTCTCCAGCAAGGATCATAATCATCTCCTCCACACTCTTCGCCTCTCATCATCAATATAGTCTATAAGCTCAGACACCCAGTATGCTGGTTGCCAACCTGACACAACTCTGTTCATTACTGAGAAGAGAGAATCTTGACAAACACCTAGATTATGTAAGATTAGCCTAGAGGTAAACCTATAGGCTATTGTCTTAATGATTGGTGTAGAAGAACCCAGCTGACTGTGGGTGATGCCATCCCTGGGCAGGTGGTTCTGGTTCATCTAAGAAAGCAGGCTGAGCAAGCCATGAGGAGCAAGCCAGTAAGCAACACTCCTCCATGGACTCTGCTTCAGTTCCTGCCTCCAAGATCCTGCCCTGCTCTGAGTCCCTCAATGATGAAATATCAACCTGAGAATTAGAAGCTAAAATAAACTCTTTCCTACCCATTGCCTTTGGTCATGGTTTTTCATCGCAGCAATAGAAACCCTAAGACATACAGCCTTAATCGGTTTTCTTTTCCCTTTTGACCACCTCCCCCCACCCCCTATACCATAGCATGTGCCTTAGGACACAGATTACTTTTATTGGTCCCAGATCTTTTATCCTTCTGCTTACCCAAAGACAGAGCCTGGTTCCCCATCCTTACAACGGTGATGTCTTGATGAGAGAGGCTCAAACTTCTCTCTGTTCCTATGGTGATAACCCTTGAGGACCAGCTGAGGCCCTTTAACTACTGCAGTTGGTGTGGAGCCTATATACCATCCGAACTGCAGGTCCGGAGGAGTCCACACTCACTTCTCATCGGATTGAACATTTCAATCGAACTCAAATCGCCCTTCCAGACATCCCGCCCACCAAAGCATTATTCATACTTCCAAGTTGCGTTTCGCTGTTGTTTTTTTTCTTCTTCTCTTGGTTCAGAAGTTGTCTCCCCAGAACCTCAAAATTCATCCTCATGGACTAAATAGGGAACATCAAAGGATCTTCATTCCTCCCTTCCCAAGTCCCCCTGGGAGTTACTCAACCTCTCACCTCCCCCTCACCCCCTGTATTGGTTTCAAGTGTTGTCCCCCCCTGGACCTTTTGTTTTCCACTTCCAAGGATGGACATCTCAGTGACTCACCTACCCAACCACATCAGTACTCCATAGCTCAATTTTCTTGCCTTGGTTTGTGCTTGGGAGTTACCTAGTTGCCACTAAGCTCATTCGATGCCCTCGTCTCAACGCTGCTGATTCGTTTTCAGAATTGGGGGTTCTGTTAGTTCAGGAGCCTGAGATATTTGTCCGTATCCAGAACCTCGGCCATGAGACAACAGGTGTGCACGTTCCCAGGACCTTTAGTTGCAGAGAGTCTCTCACATTGGGTGGCAGGCTTTTAGAAATGGGTCTGGGGTTCCAAGTAAGGGACCACGCCATCCAAAGTATGCCAGTAAGGTGAAAAGTGTTACTTCTGCACACAGGTGAATAGCCATTGCCAAAGCAAGCTGGGTTGATGCCGAAGTCCTGCAGGTTTTTTTTTTTTTTTATCCCTAACACAAAGGGATCCTGGTGCCTCTCTGAGTGGTCAGAGGCCTTCCACGCCTACAAATCCAAAGCAGCACAGCTGGAAAGCAAAGCACAACTTCTGAGGACAGAATGCATCCTTAAGTACACTTTGATTTCAGGAAGTGTTGCTTCTCTCTGCCCTACCATCTTTGATAAACACAAGTGGTTAATCCAGACACCGGACTTGAGTTACTTTCTTGACCAGAATGAACAGCAAAACAGAGCGTCAAACTGAGCCCGTCAGAGCATCCTTCTCAGGACTAAGCAAACAAATGTGGTCAGGCTGAGGGCTGACCCCAGTCTCAAGCAGTGTGGGGCAAGTCTAACAAGCTGGACTGATTGCCCAGAGCCATTCTGAGGAAGCTTCAGACCGTATCCATGCCTTGCTGGGCTCATTGTTCCTTGAAGCGTTCGCTTCTGACCCATTCCTATTGGTCCCGAATATCTTTGTGTCATTAAAAAGGTTCAAACTGGTTTCTGTTCCTTACAATGGACTTTTTTTTTTTTACAATTTATTTGCTTATTTTATGTATGTGTATACACTGCTGCTCTCGTCAAACACACCAGAAGACAACATCAGATCCCATTACAGATGGTTGTGAGCCACCATGTGGTTGCTGGGAATTGAACTCAGGACCTGTGGAAGAGCAGCCAGTGTTCTTAATCACTGAGCCATCTCTCCAGCCCCACAATGGATATTCTTAAACATCTAATGATTGTAAAAAGCCATTCCACACTCAGGTGCATCCATAAAACACTCCTTCCCCCACTATTATTCCTGGAAAGCTTTAGCAAATAAGTTCTTATGGGCTTGAGTCCCGGAACTGGTAGATTTAGCTACAGGCCAGTAATAACCCTGAGCAGGTAAGGTGTGATCAGCCACAGTGAGACTATTTATGTGGTGTCAGACACTTCTTGTGGCTGCCAAGCACCCTGGCCATCCCTTGTTCTCTGAGGATCCAGGCCTTTCACACAGATGCATCTCTTTGTGCCAATCTCATGGTAGCATCAAGAGAACGGCCACCTAGGGGGATCCCATCCCCTCCTTTTCTGGTCAGTTTAGCTGATAGAATGAGCTCTCTCACTCCACCCTCTATAGGTACCTATACAGAGGCATTTAACACCTGGCAGTATCAATAAAGTATGAAGTAAGGACCATGGTTGGCCTACGGCCCAAGTTTGCTTATTCAAGCATTAAATTTCAACATTAAAAAAAATTTGAGCAATTCCATTTTATTGGAACTGAGCAGGGAGGATGTAAATTTGACGGAGGAAGATTTGGGTTGAGTTGAAGAAAACAGAAGTTCATGTCCTCGCGTGTACATATATATTTATATACAAATATATGCTTTATTTCACTCATCTCTCTTTTCTCAGGAATGGAGGAAGGGCTCGCTGGGTTTGTTGGAAAGGGGCTCAAATGTGGAGAAGCGGTAGTGGTAGTGTATTGGTCCACTGTACTGGGAGGGATGTTTCACAGGATAAGTTCTCATCTTCAGGGCCTCTATGAGACGCTGGAGACGCCGAGCAAAAGACAGCGTTGTGCGGTGCCTCATGTGTTGTGTAGCAAAGGATGCAGGCTGGGCTGGGGTTGGGGGTGAGAGGAGGGGCATGAGTGATGAGGAGGTTTGGGTCGAAGAAGGCCGATGGAGCAGAGGCCGCAGTGGTCGCAGGTAAAGCGGTCGAGGTCGAGAAGGCAGGTGTTGGAAATACCAAGGAGGGCGAAGAGAAGGAGGGTGAAAAGAGACCATCGGTTGGCGGGTAGTCGGTGGGTGAGGGGTGGCTGGCTGAATCAAGTGCAAGGCGTTAGGGCCGATCTTGGAAGCAATCCAGTCCAGGTAGTCCCAGGTGGCTGTGTAGACTCCGGGACGCTTAGCACGGGCACAGCCTACCCCCCAGCTCGTGATCCCCACGACCACAAAGGGGCTGTCGACGTTGTCTCTGCACATGAGAGGCCCACCACTGTCCCCCTGTCCAGAAGGACAGAGGGGTCACTTTCAGCCTGAACCACTCTCCCTTCCCAGAAGGCTCATGGATGGGGCTATGAGAGAACAAATGTGTGTAGCCACATAGTTCCTTGCTGCCTTAAGACACGACGGGTGAGGTTAAGAGCTGGCAAACATCCGTTGGGATGTGGAGGGCGGGTGGGGGAGGGGCCCTGAGGTGCCTTGCAATAAGATGAGGGCACAAATGCATGCATGTGGCTTTACCTGCATGCATGAACACTGGTGGCTCTGGGCGCTTTGCGTTATGGGAAAAAGAAAAGCACCATCTCTCAAGGACCAAGTTTGGGCAATGTGTTGTGTGTGCTAATGTTGGGGTCAAATGCCACGTGTGATGACATGTTCTCAGTAGGAACACCAGACTATTGTGTTGGTGGATGTCAAGGAGAGGTACCAGGGAACAAGTCACTGGAGTTGCTGGCCCTTGGACAAGAAAGGAGAAGGAAAGGATGGAGATTGGAGACTTAAAATGAGCTCTCAGGGGCTAGGATCCCTGGAGGGACCCAGGGGGTCTGGGGTACCAGAAGGAAGTTACCTGGCAGGTGTCAATCTTGCCTTCAGGATACCCTGCACACACATTAGTTGATGTGACACGCCCATTGTACCACTGGGTTGAGTTACACAGGTCGAGGTCAATGAGATCCACACGTGCCTCCATCAGGACAGGTGATGGTCTGGGGGCTGCAGCCAGGCCACACAGTGGTCAGTCAGTGCGCGGGGAGGAGCCGGAGAAAGCCCTGCCTCCTCCCCCACCACCGTGAACTTCCATCCATCCTATGCAGTGCTCTGGTTAAACAAAGCTCCCTTCAGGCTCCCCTCACACTCCTGAGGGGAAGAAAGGCACAGTGAAAGGACAGGTGGGAGGAGAAGTAGAAAGAATTTTGCCTGGAGGAAGAAACGGGGGGGGGGGGGGGGAGAGATGGCGTCTATCTTAAGGATGGAGGAATTGTGTAGGCTAGCTGCAGCACTAACAAGCGCAACTAGTATGTGCTAAGTCCACTGTCCTTTTCCTCCTGTTTTTGGATCAGGGACTGGAGCACCGCCCACCTACTTCGAGAATTTGGCCAGGCTTGCCCCTCTCCACACCCATGACTGGGACACACCTTTCATTCTCCACTGTGTGTCTAGAAATCACCCTCCCCGTTTTGTTTTGTTTTGTTGTTTTGTTTTAATCCTCCATTACGACTCCTCCACCCAGCTTCAGACAGGATCCTCCCATGTGTCTCAGATCTGCTTTGAGGAGAGTTTTGGAAAAGGACAGCTGAGCCGAGTAAGGCCTCTCTCGTACCACAGACACTATCGTGGGGGTTAGGAAAGACATGGGTTATACTTCAGCTCAGGCGGGCAGTGTGCACCTGACTTAAGGCACGGCCTCAGAACCAGCACAGCTGCGCCTCATCTTGTTTCACATGCCACAGCTGGAACAGCCTCCTCCCGTGGCACTGTAGGTTTGAATGCCATGGGCAGTGCAGGGGATAAGACAGGAAAAGCTTGGGGCCAGTATATGCAGAGATAAGCATTCAGCAGGCAGGCAGGAGGTGCCTGCTAAATGCATGTTTCCTGGGCTTTAGGTATTTAAAGGATTTTTTTTTCAAACGGAATGTTTTATTTCGTTTTCTGTTTTCAATAGAGCTGCCCCCTCCTCTCACATCCCAGTATTAGTGAGAGGTTTGTACGAGTACTGTTCCTGAGGTGGGAATGACACTTAAATAACAACAACAACCCAAACTTGCTGGCCATTAAGATGGGTAACATTTTTAGGTCTGTGGCTAAGGCCATAGTCTTGAAAGTCACAAACCTCACTATGTAAAGCCCAGGGTCCTGAGGCAGAATGTTCTCGATACCGCACTGCTTCCATAGGAGGCCTCTAAGAACTCAAAGCAGACAACCTCAAAAAGGGGGCAAAAACCAAGCATATATAAGCAAGCCATGGGAGTTTGGGGCTCGGAGAATTTTTTTTAAAGACTGAGGTCTTTATATAGGCAGCAGGACAAAAACGATACCCCCCACTGATTTAAGAGGATTATAGAACCAGAGACCAGCTACCCAAGGTCTACAAAAACACAGGCTATGTATATGATCAGAGGGGAGATAGACAGAGCTGACTGCATGCATGTGCCCATGCTCAGGTAAGAGCCAGGAGCACTGGCAGATGGGATGCCCACCCCCATCAGATGGCTGCTGCCACAAGCCAGCAAGAACAATCGAAAACTGAGGTGGGGAGGGTGAGACCCCTTCCCCTGAAGGGTAGGTCAGGTCTTAAACCTATAAAAACAGTGGCTCTCAGCCTTCCTAATACAGTCCCTCCTGCTGTGGCGACCCCCCCTCCAACCATAAAATTATTTTCCTTGCTACTTCATAACCGTAATTTTGCTGCTTGTTATGAATCGTAATGTAAATCTGTTTGCCAAAGGGGCCTCAAACCACAATTTAAGTGCCACTGCTTTAAAGACTTAGATCACCTCGAGAAAAAGAGACTGAGAAGATCAGGGATTTAAAATAGATAGATAGATAGATAGATAGATACAAGGCTGCCTTGCAAGCCCCAAATGACCAAATTGTCTCAAATTGGGAAGTCTACGTTTTCCAAAAATCTAAGAAGGGACTGATGTCTCCACTAATGTCAGTCACATTTCACATCCCTAACGTGGCAATAAAAATGTGTACTCATGAAGCCAAAAGCACTGTTTGTGAGCAGGGAACAAGTTCCATTTGGTCTTGTTCCACGGATGCCCTGCTTGTTGGGACTTAAGAGGGTGACCTGTTACTTCTGGTGTTGACAGTGGCCCTAGACTTTAAGGATGTGGGGAGGTTGTCTGGGACTCCGGATCTAACGGTGGAGCCATCAGTGGCTCTAGAACACTTCCTGTATCCCTGTCAGCTTGTCTGCTACAGAAAACACTCCTCCTCCCCTGGTGCTGTGTGGGCCAGGGGGCAATGGTACATGAATAAAGACAGAGCTAGAAAGGTGGCTTTACACATCTTGAATGCCAAGAGATCTGAGGGACCATTCCAAGAGTCTTGAACTAACGGCCCAAAGAGAAGTATGCTCACCAACTACATCCCGCCCAGTCTATGTAAAGAACGTCAAGCCATTTGATAGGAAAGGTGAGTGTTGGCCCTATGACTATCCACGGAAGGGAAACCGCCTAGGTACCCACTGCTGATGGCGAATTAAGACATCCCCGAGACCACAGAAGTTGGAGATGCTTCAACTTCGGAAGACCAGCCCTTTGCTTGCTTTCAGAACACTTGAGGGAAACGCCTTGTGTTTCTCATGGCAAGGAAGCCAGATCCAGGGGTCTTTTGCAAACACTGCTTCAGTTTAAGCCTCCAGCTGATAGACACATGCAAGATTCTGCTACATTCTAAACCACGCCAAGGTTTGACTTGTTCCCGCCACCGCCGTTCAGCCTTCCCATAGATAGCCAGGCTACTGCGGGTCATACCCTCCGACAAGCTGGACACCATGGCCTTAGACATGGGACTCAGCTCCTCTCACACTGAACTCTCCAGTCGTGAATAGTGCCAGCCTCTCTACTCATGATGCCGTGAGAACTGAAACAGCTCAGCCCACACGCCATGACCCCTGCCACGAAAAGACAGCCAGCAAGGAGAACCGGCACCAGGGCCCACCGAGGAACCCCGACACATACTCACCCTTCTCTTTTATGTATCCCCACCCAGTCACGTAACAGGTGTGGGGGATTTGGGGAGGACCAGCCTTAAAATGAGGTAGACAGCAGGGTCCAATGAAGTTCCCACATGTAACAGGAGGAGTGATCTTCAAGAGCGCAATGTCATTTCCCTCCGTCACGGCGTTGTATTTCTCGTGGATGACAATCTTCTGCACGTATCTCTCCTGCTGGGGCTCTTTCACTGGCTTGTTTCTTCCATATTCGATTTCTTGTGCTCCGAAAACCAGTCTCCAGTCATAGACTTTTCTGAGGAGACAAAGGTGCGCCAGTCGCACTCATTCACAGACTGGCCAGAGGAAAGCCTGTGGTGTACCTCGGAGCTCGGTTAGAGTCTGGTAACCACGTGGCCCCAGAGCTCCACAGAGACCCTGGGCATAGCTCCCTGGGGGGGGGGGATTTCCCTTTCCATTCAGAGTACCCTAGAGACCTCCCTCTCTGAGCCCCACACGTACTTTTTGTTATCGAAGCAGTGGGCAGCTGTGAGCACCCAGTGGGAGTTCAGGAGGCTGCCTCCACAGGCGTGGTACCTGCGGCTGTTATGGGATGTGAAGATCTGTAAGCTGACCATCCAGGGCCAGGCCCCAAGCTGCGCACTCTGCCCACCGACAATCCGGATACCTGCTTGTGGGTTCTGCCTGAATCGTAACCCACAGGGGCCACTGAGGAGAGACCAGGAAACTGCTCAAATCAAGAAGAGCCATCCAGTCTTTGTACCTCCACACCTGGGGGGAGGCAGGGACACAGGGTTGGGAAAGATGGGGTGGGGAGCTTTAGGGTAGAAGAGGCAGCCTAGGGTTTGCAGGAAGTCACAGTCTCCAGGAAATATCTAGATGGGGCCCTAGAGGTATTGATAGGAAACCCTGGACACA
This sequence comes from Mus caroli, assembly GCF_978045245.1. NCBI lineage: Eukaryota > Metazoa > Chordata > Mammalia > Rodentia > Muridae > Mus > Mus caroli. The sequence continues at coordinate 14,673,300 of NW_028227271.1, forward strand.
GTGGTAGTCAAAAATGCTATGGAGTGGGGGTCTAATGGTTTTTCAGGACCATTCTTGGATGGGAGACCCAAGCAAGTGTCACATGACTCAGGAGGTTGTGGGGCTGTGGATCTGGGTCTGGAGAAAAAAAAACTGCAAATAATTGCAAGCTAATACAGTGTCCCCTAAGCGTTGGGGGTCACACTAGACATGGAGGGGATCCTGAGCTGGAAGTTCTGGGAATGTATCTCAGGGGAAAGGCTACCTAGAGTTTTGGAGTTGTTTGCATTGAGTCCCTTAGGGATGAGAGTCTTCGGGTGGATAGAGATGCAAAGGCATATGATGCCTTTGAATTCACGAGTCAGGAGATTTACCTTAGAGGTCCTGAGGAGAACAGGGTCTCCTAATGTTTAGGCCCCAATACCTGATAGGCAATGAAGCCAGTCACTGAAATAGCGGAAAGAGATCTAGGAACAGTGGATCACCCCTCTCCCCTCACCCCCTTTCTGGGAAGCCATGGTCAGGTAGAAACCCAATGATTCTAGGATTACAGTTCTGGAAGCAGGAAGGACCCGAGTTAAAGATGTGGGGTCACAGGAACTGTGACACTACAGAGCCTGCTAAGGCTCAGATGACTGCTCATTCTAGCCCAGACAAAGGGAGTCTAGATAGGACCTGTTATTCATAAGGACCCTCACCCCTACCAAGGTGACCAACACTTACTCACACGTGGTGTTATCCTTGGCAACCACGGACACTGCCAAGACCAGCACAGCGACAGTTGGCAGCATCTCCACCATACTCCTGCCCTAACCTGGCCTGCAAGCTGTGACCTCACAGAGCTCCACAGCCTTCTGGCCAATCAGCAGGGTGACCTCCCACCCCCACCCCAGCAGTTTGGCCAGGCAGGCCTCCTCGATTAACTGATCTGTGCTGAAGTGCCATCCTAACTTCCCGCGTAGATTCTCCTGACCTCAGGGTGGTGAGGTACTCATGTGCAACCAACCCCATCTCCTCTGTCCGAAGACCTCCATTCATCCTTGGCCAGCCTTCTGAAGTCTCCCTTTATGAATACTCGGGATATGCTCTTTGGGGGATGACACCACAGGCTCACGGACTGAAGAGCAGCTTGGCGCTCCTGTAACGAGGTAGTTAGTATATACCGGGTGTTCGCAGCTAAAAGAAATCAGGTTCTGCTGGCTGATAGATCCTCAGTATATGATGAGGGTTTGGGGGGAGGGGGGAGAAGTATATGTCACCAGAATACTTTCAAAGAGCCATTTTGAAGTTACTTGACTTATGACTTCAAAGCCCACCTTCTTGCCCACTGCTGAGTATCGTGTGCTTCTTGAAGTTCTCCGGGTCTCCTCTTTTGGACATAAGAACAGCCACATATGAACATCTATACTTGAGCAGTGGGAACTCTCATCAGGGCTATCTGCATATCAAGTGTCTTTTTTTTTTAATATATCTGATTGTCAGAAGATAGTATGACAGAAGTGTGTCCCATACTATGTTTCTCCTTCCCTATAACAATATCAGAAGGTCTCATCTCTGACTGTAAGTCCCCACCAGCCTGCTATAATATGGAAAGGTTACATTTTCTCTACGGGGTGTCACAAGATGGCGACACTCCTACCCATCCAGACATTATGTTGATTTATGGGATGGTCTTGATTTTTCTGGGTACTGTTAACTGAATGTCATACTTTATTATATAACTTTTGGGAGGTCACATCTCCCAAGGCTGGCCAATAAGGTCTTGGATATAAGCATCAGAAAGCAGACTTCCTTTCTCCATATGTGAGAACAACTGTTTTTTTTTTTTCCACATCAGGGCCCATGGTCTCATTTCTTCCATCTGAGTGGTACCTTCTCACATGTTCTGTACCAGAATCAAGAGGTCTCATATCCCCTACCTGAGTATCGACTGTACCTTAACCACATGAATGTTCTGTGAGTCTCAACTCCCATAATGAAGTGTCAGAAGTATTCATTTCTCCTAAAAAGAAGTCTCCTCTCCCTGCCTGAGTACAGTCTCATCTCCCTACCTAAACATCATATACTTCCCTCCTCTCCAAGAATATCATCTCAACTTCATTTCTTCCTGTCTTAGTCCCTACTGCCTAAGGGTCACAAACTCTGTACCTTCTGTTTGAGTATGGGGAGATCTTCCATACCCTATCAAGGGTATCCCAGGGCATCGGAGCATCTCGTCTCTCTCTGACAGTCAGGACTCATTATTATTTCGGTTGTGCATCTGGAGCAGGTGTTTTTCAACCTGTGGATTGCAAACCCTTTTGGGAGGGGGTCACATAATCAGATATCCTGATTATCAGATATGTATATTACAAATCGTAACAGCAGCACGATTACAGTTATGAGGTAGTAATGAAATAATTTTATGGCCGGGGGCCACCACAACCTGAGGAGCTGTGTTAAAGGGTTGCAGTGTTAGGAAGGCTGAGAGCCACTGCTTTGGAGGTTTTGTCTTTTTCTCTGTAAGTGACTAGAAGGTCTCATCCTCCCTCTTGGGCCATAACCATATCTCCGCTATTAGAATGCAGCTAAGTCTTATCTTTCCTACCTCAGCACCAAGAATTCTTTCACTGAATAATCAGAGCATCTCTTCCTGCACCCCCCCCCCCAGGCTGTGTTCTAATGCCTCAAACTTGTAGCCTTAATGCTTTTTTAAAACATTATTCTTTTTGTTTAAATTTTTTATTTTTACTTATGTGTATCTGTTTGTGTGGAGATATGCTCTGTGTGTATGGGTACCCCAGGGCCAGAAGGCAGCACTGTAGCCACAAAAGCTAGAGTCACAGGCAGTTAACATGGGAACTGGTATTCGAACTCAGGTCTTCTGGAAGAATGAGTGCTCCGAATCACGGAGCCACCTCTCCATCGCAGCCCTGATGGTTAAGAGCCATGAGTGTCTCAGTGCCTATTCCCCATCCAGGTCAGATGTCCTGGGCCAAGACATCTCGTCTACCTTTACCAGGAACTCATAAGTACCACCATGTGAATGGCAGGATGTTTTAACTCTCTTGCCTCAGTACTGTATGGTGTTCTCTCCCTATGTTCTAACAAGAGGTCTTATTTCTCCTACTAAGTAAAAGTAAGAAGATCTTAGCTTCTAAAGCAAGTCAGTAGGACATGATCTCAGGGGCCTGAAGAACCTCGTCCCTAATGCATGCACTCTCCCCTTGATGCTCTGCCCTGTGTCACAGCCTCGAAACTGGAAAAAGAACAGTGTGGCCTGTGGGAAAGGTCAGAGGCAGAGGTCTAAGGCCCTCAGTTCTAACATGTACCAAACACGTGCCCCCCCCCCAGAATGAGTCTATTTCTCAGGCGGAGTAATATGTACCTGATCCCACACAACTGCTAACGGGACTGAGTAGGCATATATATAATTTTTAGATAGCTAACATGAAGAATGAACAACAGTCCTTCTAACATTCCTTGTTAGTTTGTAGAAATACCAATGTTCGTTTTCTTTCTTTCTTGTTTAAGATCTATTTATTTTATGTATATGAGTACCCTGTAGAAAAAAAGATGGTTGTAACCAATCATGTGGTTGCTGAGAATTGAACTTAACTCAGGACCTCTGCTCGCTCTGGCCCCACTCACTCTGGCCCAAAGATTGATTGATTGATTGACTGATTAGCTGTAGCTGCTGTCAGACACACCAGAAATGGGCGTCAGATCTCATTACGGATGATTGTGAGCCACCATGTGGTTGGTGGGATTTGAACTCGGGACCTTCAGAAGAGCTGTCAGTGCTCTTAACTGCTGAGCCATCTCTCCAGCCCCCTGAATGTTCATTTTCAAACATACATCTTCAATGAAAAATGTGAAGCAACGCCCAGCCTTCAAATAGCAAATTCCTCACATTCTTGTACATGACTCTGTTTTTATTCTACTTGTTAGGAACTACACCTTAGGATAGAAATCAAAAAAGTCGTTTGTGACATAAATGTCCAAATGCTAGTAGAACTTCATGCTGAAGGCTCATAGTTCCAGTTACTCAAGAAACCGGAGCAAGGGGAAGTCCGCAGGTTCAAATCCTGCCTGGGCTACAGAATGAGTTCAAGACCAGAAAGGGGTGGGGGGAAGGAGACAGCTACCTGAGGGCCAGGAGATTTGTAACTCTGCTGCCTGCATGTCATAAAGTGGTCCCACCTCTACCTGAATGCACAGGAATTCTTCAGTCAATTTCAGGGCTCTCAAGTACTTCTGACCATCATCAGGAGCTTTTATCTGAATCACAAAGATATTTCTCTTCTCTATGTCAGGAGGGTTCTTCTCTCCTGCATCAGAGGGTAAGCTCTCTTCTTTCTGAACCTTTACATTAGATAGTAAGTCTTATGTTCTCTATATGAAGGCTAAACAGTCCCTTTTCACCAACCTGAGAGTCAGTAAGTTTCGGCTTAACCGCCTAGTGAGTATGAGAAGGTCTACTGTACGTGGGTGCCAGGTTGTACCTGATAAACAACCCAAAGGCTGGGAAAATAGTCAGGAAAGGGGGGAACCAAAAGATGGATCAGCATTGGAAAGGTACCTACCACCAAGCCTGCTGATCTGAAGCCAATCCCAGAACCCACACGATGGTAGGAGAAGAGAACCAACTCCCGAAAGTTGTATTCTGACCTCTGCTTGTGCAACACCCACACATGCTCACACACAAAATCAATAAAAATGCAGCAAGGTGTTTTAAAGACAAAGAGATGGCACCAGGATGGGGGATGGCGCCAGGATGGGGGATGGTGCACAACTTTAATCCTAACACTGCAGGGGAAGGGGCAGGTGGATCTCAGAGTGAATTCCAGGTCAGCCAGGGCTACACCAGAAAAACCCCTGTTTCAAAAAAACCAACCAACAAACAAATAAAAACAAAAACAAAAACAAAAACGGGCTGGAGAGATGGCTCAGCAGTTAAGAGCACTGACTATTCTTTCATAGGTCCTGAGTTCAAATCCCAGCAACCACACGGTGGCTCACAACCATCTGTAATGGGATCGGATGCCCTCTTCTGGTGTGTCTGAAGAGAACATCGGTGTACTCACATACATAAAACAAACAAAATATATTTTTTTAAAACATGGCAACATGGATTCAAAAAGTGACATTAAACTTAAGTTTTGAATGTGAAGGCTGTGGCTACAGCTCACTTACAGAGCACCTGCCCAACGTGCTCAAGGCCTTGGGTCGTATCTCCCAGAAGGGCAACATTAGTAATTATAATAATAAACAGATGTCTGGTGTCGCAGCGCACGCCTTTAATCCCATCACATGGGAGGCAGAGGCAGGTGGATCTCTGAGTTTGAGGCCACCCTAGTTACAAAGCAAGTTCAAGGACAGCCAGGACTACACAGAGAAACCCTGTCTTGAAAAATAAAATAAAAAAGAGTGAACCCCATTAGCATAGCAAACAGCACATCAGTATAATAATAACAACAACAATAAGAATAACTATCCAGGCATTTTCAAAGCACTGTAATGGGCATAAAGTTACAAGTTCAACAAACATTTAGAAACTGGTTTGGGGTTTTTTTTTGGTTTTTGTTTTTTGTTTTTGTTTTTTGTTTTGTTTTTTGTTTTTGTTTTTGTTTTGCTAAAAAGCACTGACTCCTCTCTTGGGCCCACAGAGTAACTTAAAGCAGAATAGAAGCCTAACATACCTGACTTCATTTTCCATGTCTGTTTGCTTTAGGTCAGTCACCTGCCTAACTCTGCCCATAGGGCTATCAGGGCGTCTAAAACCCACTGATATCCACCTCTCTCATATCCATCAGCCTTTAAGGCTGAAGGCTCAAATATTCACTGAGACTTTGGTGTGTGTGCACGTGTGCATGTGCTGTGTGCATGTGCCGTCTGTGTGTGTGTGTGTGTGTGTGTGTGTGTGTGTGTACCTGAATATTCCTGTGTATGACCACTCAAATGCCCCACTGCATGTTTTTGGTATCAGAGGACAATCCTAGGCTTCAATCCTTGTCCTCTACCTTGTCCAAAAGAGTCTTTTTGTTGTTCGCTGCTGTGAATGCCAGGGAACAAGCTGGGAAATCACGTGTCCCTGCCCCGCCCCGCCCCCCCCCATTTCTCATTATAGAAGAACTGGGATTATAAGCCTATGGTACTGTGTCCAGCTTTACATGGGTTCTGAAGTTTGGAACTCAGGTCTTTCCTGCTTGCAAGGCATATTCTTTATCCACTGACCCATCTTCCCAGCCTCTTACTGTCAGTTCTACAGTATCCTGCTACGGACCCCAAAAAAGGTCCCTTAGGGTCTCCAGCCATCATTTTAAACCTCCAGCCACTTTGGATGCTTCGTATAGCAGAGCCCTGCAAACAGATAACTCATGAAGAGAGGGCATTTGCCTATGGTGGTAAAGGCTACTCCCTAAAGCTGGAATCATAGCATTGTGGGAATCTTTACATTGCTTCCCTCGTGCAATAAGGATTTCTTTTGCGACCTCGGAAAAATTAAGTTTGAGACAGTGATTCAGTAGAGCCACACTTGACCTGGACTGCTTCATATACATACTTCTTGCCTCCTGCCCTCTTTAAAGCTCATGTCCGACTTGATTCCCCTTCCCAATATGCCACGCGATGAAATCTGCGTTCTCTCCTTTCCACCACTACCCATCTCTTTGATTGGTATAAGGGGGCAAGTGGCCCAACACTGCCTGACAGGGTTTCCGAAATTGACAGGGTTTGTCTAACGGACATCTCCTGCTGCTTCTGTCTCATTTTCCACATCTGTCAAACAGAACATTAATATTCCCTATCCCAGTGTCTTTTTAAACATTTATTTATTTTATGTATGTGAGTACACTGTAGCTGTACAGATGGTTGTGAGCCTTCATGTGGTTGTTGGGGATTGAATCCTTAGGAGCTCTGCTCGCTCCAGTCAACCCCACTCATTCAGTCTCTGCTCGCTCCAGCCCAAAGATTTATTTAATATTATGCATAAGTACACTGTAGCTGTCTTCAGACGCACCAGAAGAGGGCGTCAGATCTCATTACGGGTGGTTGTGAGAAATGGGGTTCCCAGAACTTCTATGTAAACCCAGAAGAATTATTTAAATGTCCGTTTTAAATGTCTATGTGTACCGTTTTTGTGGCATCAGGGCCTTGTTGACTCAAGTGTACAGTGAATGTGCTGAGAATAAACTTTAAAATCAAAGACAAGTCACCTAATTGAAACTATTCAGGAAGCATGTGAGGCCTGAGTCTGGAGACCCAGTGTCAACACTGCAGAATAAGCCCTCTCCAGTTCTAGAAGCAGCTACAAGCCTGGTACCTACCCTGGGGCTACGGTGACGGTGAGGTCCATAGCCAGGCTAGGTCTAAGTTCGTAATTAAGTTGCAAGGAAGCACAGGGCACCAGATGTCACCTGCTCATTGACGTCACCTCGGGCACTTGCGTTCCCTGGGTGACGAGGCCAAAGGCATCATCCCTTCCTATCCAGGGTTACTTCTGTTCCCCACTTTGCTAACCAGCTTCTCCCCAGCCCCACCCTTGCCTCCGGGATAACTTCCGGAGCATCAGAATCTGTGGTCTGTATTCCTGATGCCCCACCCACCAACCGGCTTGCCTTCTCTGAAGCCCCTCCCTTCCAGCTTGTTACATCTCTTGATCCCTTGGCTCTCTCTCCAACTTCTTGTTGGGTAGTAATTCGCCTGCCTGCTCACCTGGCTGTGCTCATGGCTAGCCACCCCTCCCAAAGACACAAAGTGTGGGTTTCCCCCTGCTATGTGATTGGCTGGTGAGGGCTGGCTGCTGGCCTTGTTATAAACATGCTCTTGAAGGTCAGGTCTGTTCCTGGCTCAGAGGAAACAGGAAAAAGGTAGACCCCGCATCTCTGAGAAGCTGGCTCTGACCCTTAAGGGAGTAGACACTGTTCAATCTGAGAAGCATCCATCTCCTCTAATTGGAGACCCTACTTGGAGCCCAGAGGATCCAACCTGGACTCTGAGAAAAGCAGAGCAAGGTGGGCCCCCTGGAAGAATGGACACTGAAGGGCTGCCATAGTCAGGGTAGGAGCGGGTGCGGTTATAGCAAAGCTGGGAACAGCAGGGGGGAGAAAGTATAGGAGGGGCTAGAAGCACATAAGGGGGGCCCTCACCAGCTTCAACTGTCACCTGGTGGGGGCAGGAGCAGAAGGTAGGAATGGAGGTGGGAAACCACCCAAGGGAAGTGAGCAGCGGAGGACCAGCACCCAGAAAGGGATACGAGGTTTGAAACTTAAAGTGGGCTTTCTAAACAACTAGACACCGCTGGAAGGTTTAAAAGTGGGGTGGGGGTTGGGGGTATCATTCAGTGGTAAAGTCCCAGCCTGGGTCCCATCCCCAGCCCCAGAAAGCCAAGAGGAAACAGTGACAGGGATCCCAGGGGATCATCAGTCTAGAGGTCACTCACTACCCAGAGAGCTGGAGAGATGGCTCAGCCAGGTAAGAGCACTCGCTGTCCTTGCAGAGGGCCAGAGGTTGGTTCTCACCACCCACATCGGGGAAGCTCACAACTGCCTAAACCCTGGCTACCTCCCAAGGGCACCCTCACACGTACATCATACACTTCCGCAGACATAGTTAGACATTAAAAATAATTTTTTAAAAAAAAAGTGTGGTACTAAAAAGTCTGCAGAAAGCCCAAGCCAGGGTCTAGCAAACTGAAGGAGGTCAGTGTAGCAAGAAGGTTTAGAAAGGCATGCTCCGAAGACACTGCGGAGTCTAAAGGCACACGGAGCCAAGGCTGTGGATCTGTGGTACTTGTCTGAGGTACTTGTCTGAGGAATAGCTCCTACTCCCTAACCCTAAGCAAGCACAAACTGAGACATGATTTCATTTCTTATAAATTTATTACATAATATTATAATAATTATTATTAATAATAATAATATAAGAAACATAGATCTCTGTGGGGTGTATCACAACGTCAGGGTCAGGAGGCCTCAGGACTGGAGCAGGGGGTTGAAAGCCCCCCAGATGGAACTCCATACAAAAGGGGGGGGAGAAGCAGAACTGACCCTGTAAAGTTAAAAACCCAAATTGAACAGAACCAAAAACCCACAGGTAAATGTGAGACTGTGTATGTGGCAGTCTGTTACAGTGACTGCTGCTGTGTGTGTGACCTGCTCTGTTGGTGAGAGGGTTAGTGGGTGTGACTCTGTGTCTAGGGAATGGGGCCGATGGGCCAGGGTGGGGCGGATGGGCACAGACCGGCGTGCCAAGCCCCTGGGCCATGAAAACACCTGTTTTCTGTCTTTTATATATATATATATATATATATATTTATATATTTATTTATTTATTTATTTTTTATTAAAAAAAGCTAGAAATAGAAACAGAAACTTGTGAGTGACGTGGATGGAGCTTAGTCCAGACTCCAAACCCGATGTTTAAAAATGCCCCAGGGCCCCCCACCCCACAGGTCATTGCTGAGTGTGAGGAGTCACAGTAAGGGGGCCAGGGGACCCTCAGGAGTCTTTGCCTCTCTCCAAGGGCTGTTGTGGCCTGATTTTAGTGGTCCCCACAATTCCCTTAGAAGCCCGAAGGGGTACTGCCTGCAGGGGAGCCCTTGAGGCCTCCCGAAGCTGAAAGGATTCACTAAGAATCCCTGCTTAAGCTGGGTGAGGTTCGGGGGGTGGGGAGGACAGGCTGAGAAAACAGCAGGACCCACCAGCAGGACAGGGCCCCTTCCCGGGCACACACCCATGCATGCACCCTGTGCAAGCTTCTGCCGCCACCTCCCTCCCATCCAGAACAGTCCCTGGGGACCACTGCACAGTCAAGCACACACAGGGCACCCATGCGCTCAGCCACACCCAGTTTTCACAAGCACACAGGCGTGCACACACATATGTGGCGCGCGCACACACACACACAGGGCAGGAATTGGGGAGTCTTTGGGGTGCAAGGCAGGGAGGCTTCTCTGCTGTAGTTGCCCAAGAAGTGGGAAAGGTTAGACCCCTCCTGTGGGAGAGACCCTGTGAAGATGATGGCTGGGGTTTGGGTTACCGGGGCCCAGCCCCAGGGCAATAATCTCCCAGGCCACCTGGCCCTGCTAGTGCCCAGCAGGCAATGCCTGCCACCCGTCCCCCTGAGCAGCACCTAAAGGGTGGGTGGGGCATACTATAGCTCAGCGAGGGAAGGGGGGCTGAGCCGGGGTCCCCAGGGTGGGCTGCCAGGACCCTGGCTAACCCCAGGCCAGCTGGAGTGTCCCCTGCCCTGTATGGGGTGGCAGTGAGGGGCCGGAGATGGAAGACTGGGCAGCTGTGGCGGGACCAGCGAGAGGACTAGAGGGGAAGAGGGCGGGAACTATTACGGACAGAGATATTTGTTCCTTTTCTCGTTCCAAATATAGAGTGGATTAAAATATGTAAAACAGGGGGCTCCTTGGCCCCTATCGAGAACCCCAATGTCTCCCCCCTCCCCCCGAGTCACCAAGGCGTGTCCTGACCTCGCATGCTGGGCTAGGTTCCCCCTCTGGAAGATTGGCCACCAGGAGCTATGGAGGAGGTGGTCAGGCCAGAGCACCCTGCCCCCACCCCCTTCCACCCAGCCCCCTTGGTCCGCGCCCTTACTGTGTGCTGGGTGGGGTTCAGCGGCAGGGGAGGGCACTAAGCAATGTACAGGGCAAGTCTCCAAGCAACAGCAAACAGGACGATTCATGCAACATTCCTGGCCCGGGCGCCGTGGTAGGGGGCGAGCCGAGCCTGCGGCCTGGAGTAGGGGTGGGGGCCCTGCCGGCAGGGCGCAGCAGGAACAGGAGAGTGAGAGGGGCGTCAGCTGCCATCCAGCTGCCTGAGCGCACGCTCGATGTTCATGCGGTGGCCAACGCGTGTGACGCCCAGCTCCACGAAGTCTTCCTTGGTAAGCGCAGGCAGGTGTGCGCCTTCGATCTCATGGTCCTCGAAGCGGTCTCGGTGCTCGCCTAAGTGGATGCTCTCCAACCAGTCGCCCACATCGAACTTGCTCCAGAGCTGCAGGGGCTTCTGTTGAAATGGCCGACGCGGGCCGGCACTGGGGCCAGAGCCGGGAGAAGGCGAGGGCAGCGGAGATGGTGAGGGGGAGCGGCTGCGCGCACTCACACTTCGCACCACGAAGCGCACTTCCTTGGGTTCGTGCGGGATGGAGAGGCTGGACGACTTGAGGATGGTGGGAGGCGTGAGGCCGAAGGGCCGCCCCGCGCCTCCCACGCCCGCCCCCAGCCCCTCCACCCGCTCCAGCGATGCGGGTTTCACTGGGCTCGGGGCTCGTCTCGCCACGGGGTACCGGCCGCTGGGCCGCACCGAGTAGGAGGCCCCTCCGCCCGGGCCCCCCGGGCTGCGCTGCGCTGAGATGGTGCTCAGCTCACCGAGGCTGCTGAAGAGCCTGCGGAGGGAGAGTGGGTGAGGGCCAGGTGAGGGATGGAAAATAAAGTCGGAGTGGACAGAGAGGGCAGCAGAGCCAGGAGGTCTAGGGCTGGAGGAATATCCTGTGGTCATTCTTTTTGAAAACACAAACATCTTGGGTCAGGACCAGTGCCTTGCTCTGGGGGATTCTCAAACTGACTGGATTCTAAAGAGTAAGACTGTCCCCACACACTGCGCTCCATGGAGGCCCCAAGGGCAGTTCACCAAAGGAAACGTTTCTCATGGACAGAAGCTGCTTGCCCCACCCTGCCAGCCTCTAACACAGCCTCTGGGTGTGGGTTCCATCCACAGATGCTCTGGACTATAAAATTTGAACAATATCTTCACCACTCCCCGCATAGTGCTCTGTTCTCAAGCCTGAAGAGACCCAGAGCAACCCAGGCCAGTTTCGGGCACGGCGGAGTCATGGTAAAGGCTGGCAGTGGCACAAGACGTGACAGGTCCATGAACACGGAAGACAAACACCAGGCGGGGCTCACACCCACAGGAGGTGCGAGGCAACAGCACACGGTAACAGGAAGAGAGTCTCCCTGCACAGAAGAGCACACCACAGCAGCAATGGAGACTACATGTGCTGTGGACATGCAGCGGTGCTCACAGGAACGCAGTAGCACACAGGCAGACACACAAGGCAGATAGATGGTACCTCTCTTCCCAGCCTCACCTGCCAGGATCCTGGACTTCCAGCCCTGCCCCAGCCTGCCTGGCTGGAGGGGAGGCCAGCCCGAGGCGGCTGCTCTACCGGAAGTGCAGCTGCTCTACCGGAAGCCTACTCCCATAGCCCTCCCCCACACCCCCTGTCGACCCCTCACTGTGTCCAAGGATAGCCTCAGTAGCTGTCAGTAGCACCAGAGCCCCACACAGCCATGCAGAGCAGCCAGGGGGCGCAGCCAGGCACAGCATGTGGACTGCGAGAGGCATGGGATGGGCATGCTCACTTACACAGCCGGCACTCGGGACCACCGCGCAGCTAGACAGAGCAGCCACATGCAGATAGATGGGCAGGAGAGAGCAATGAGAGAGAGTGTTAGCAGGCCAGGCCCACAATGCCTTCAGTCACAACCACACAATGGGCAGCCAGGTTCAGGGACCCCTGTGGGACGCTCTATGGAGGTCGGAACTCAGAAGGAAAGGCCCGTCTACTGCAGAGGTACTGGGGAACGAAAATACCCAGGACAGCTTGGACAGAAGGCATCTGGTTTGCCTGCTCCGGAGTGGCCTCGCTGGCTCCCTCCAGCATAAGGTGCAGTGTTGCTTAGCAGTGCCTTGCAGCCTGATAGTCACTCTAACGTTTGACCGACTTCTCTCCAGTGGCCATCTCACCCCCATAACGTCCTCTAGCTTAGGATGGCCTAAGTTTCTACCCACCTGGCCCAGAACCCCACACCAGCAGGAGTCCCCTCAACGTGTCCCTCTCCTTGCTGCATAGCTTGGCTCTGCAATATTCCCCCTAAAAGGTCTGCACTCTGAAGGTGGTGGATCACTGAGAGGTAACTGGATCATGAGAGGGCTGCCCTAATCTATGAATGAATACACTGACTGGGGTTGGGTGTGGCGGTGGCACACACCTCTAATCCCAGCACTCAGGAGGCAGAGGCAGGCAGATCTCTGAGTTCGAGGCCAGCCTGGTCTACAAAGCAAGCTCCAGGCCAGCCAAGGTTACATGTTGAGACTTTGTCCCTAATGCCCCACCCCCCAAAATAATGATCACAACAATACATCAATGACTTCATGACTTATGAAGTCATGGTCTTATTCCTGCCCCCTTTTCCCTTCTTGCTTCCTGGCTGCCAGGAAGTGATTCACTGAGCCTTCCCTATTGTGACTGTCTCAACAGCAATGGGGGCCAAGCCACCACGGAGACTGAAATCTCTGAAACTAGGAACCACAGTACACCCTTCTTCCTCAAGCTGTTGCTGTGAGGTGAAATCCGTCACGGAGAAGAGCAAGCTAGCAAGCATGCTCCCTGAAGCATCTTTCAACTTTTCCCCTGCACCGGGCAAGATCAGTCCTTCCCTAGAGACCTCATTTCGATCACTCGCAGCAGCTTTCTCCTCAGCCATCCATCCCTACGGCTTCCCCCCAACTGCTCAGACCCAGGGCAGAGCCGCTCGAACAAGCCAAACCAGTGCCACCAACACAAAGATTCCAGGAACATCTGAGGGCTCTACAAGGGAACAGGCAGGCAAAGCCTCCGGAAGAAACTTTCAGTCCCATGGAACCTGGCCTCGGGGAGCCATCCTGGCTTTGGGGCAAAGTGCAGTGGGCAGCAGAGGTGAGGCGGTGCTGGAAGCCCAGTTGTGAGGTCAGACTCTGACCACCTACTGAGCCCAACAAGGCCAGGCAATGTCACCTTCGCTGCTCTCCCCCCTGAATCCATGCTGGCCCGAGCATGGGCATCTGTATCACTGAACAAACGTCTAGGCAAGACCTGCCCCAAAGGTAAGGTTTCCGCAGCCTACTGCTGAACTGGAGGGTACAAAACAGCCATAAGACAGTGCAGTGGGGAGGTTCTGGGGTCCAAAAGGCCTAAGCTAGGACAAGTAGCCATAGCTGCCTGCCTGGCAGGGTGACCTGGAGGCCTGGGCTGAGGGCAACCTAGCCTCAAAGGTGCCCAGGAGACTGGAAGTGGAGAGAGAGCCAGTCATATACCTCAAAAACTCCACCAGTATTGCTGATGTTGGGAAGGCCTAGGGGAAAAGCCCAAGGAAGGGTATGCACAGGAAGGAGTGGCCAAGGTATCAGTGTCTGTTCCCCGCCCCCATCTTGGGGATGAGCTCAACCCACATTGTCCCCGGGGCAGAAACCCCAGCAGGGTGCAAATCTGATTCTAACATGTCTACGCACCTCTGCATACCCATCTCTGGCTACTGCCACCCATTAGCTGACTGGCCAATCACATTCTGCTCAGGCTACATCCACAGCAAGGTCACCTCCCAGCATCCACTACCCTCCAAAGTGCCTCTGGCTGGCACACCCTCTAAGACACTCAATCTTGCCCCAGGAACTGGGAGCCACTGAGAACCGGCCTTTGTTCCTGGCAGTCACCAAGGCTGGACGCAGGGGTCCCCTGGGATGACCTGTTTCTTTGGAGGAGCCCTTCCCTCAGCATCCTACCTCCTGGATAGCTTCTCCAGCCCACTGCAGTCTTTTGTGGTCTGCGTGGTCTCAGCCTATGTCGTCTACCCACTGTCTGCTGTGACTAACAAGCCCAGGAATGCCGTGCGTGAGGGCCTATCGGTGTATTCTGAGCTCAAGGTTTCCACTGGGCTCTCCTAACACTTTTTAACATGCAGGATATCCAACCCTGCCTCAGTGAGCAGCACCCACGAGAGGACTGTGGCTCTTCTACCTTTTCAGCTTTGGGGAATGCCACCAATTCCTCCCATTAACCCAGGTCTTCCTCATCACCTGAGTCCAGGACCCTCAGAGTTTCAGGGTCTTTCACCATCTTCCCTCCCTTCCTCCTTTCTCTCCCTTCTCTTCTCTTCCTTCTTCTCCCCCCTCCCCCTCTCCCTTTTTCTCTGCTAGGGACAAAGCCCAGGCCTCATGCACACCAGGCAAGCCCTCTAACCACTGAGCAACATCCCGGCCCTTCACTTCCTTCTCAGTGGCTTTCCTTGACTCCCAAAGCCTGGCACAAACTCAGGAATATAAGTCACATTGACAAAAAACAAAAAACAAAAAACAAACAAACAAACTGTTGCCCTACAAAAACCGTCCTGGGATTGCCTTACCTCCGTCAGCCCACTGGTACCAACAGTCAAGAAAAGGTTCCTTCGTACTCTGGCCTGGCTTCTATGTCACGATCCCCACCTTTGCACTCATGTGGGTCAGACCTAGGCCTATGGCCCTTGGCAACTCAGAGGCCTCATTACAGGACAGTTCTCAGTAGGAACAGGCAGGGCTCGGCGGCTTCTGCGTGTGTCCCTCCTGCTGCCTCGGCCTCACTCCTCACTGCCCGGCCCCGTTCAACACTGATATGCCGGGTGTTCCTACGTCTCCTCTTCTATGGTCTCTTTCTGTTCCCTAGCAGAGTTTGGGGCTTTAGCGAATGCATCTGCCTATGACTTCATGCAACTGCTCTGCAGGGACACAATGCATCCTGTCCTCAGTCTCCTGGGGTCAACTGGGGACCTTCATGTATGACTTTCCCAGAACGTAGGCTCTGTCCATCCCCTTAACATGCAGGCAGGACTGAAAACAAACAGGACAGGGCTCTGTGGAGCAGTCTGATTGGAAAGTAGGTCTCCTGTGAAATCTCAGCAGTGACCTCAATAGGTCTAAAGAACAGGGCACTTTGACCACCCACACACAAGCATGTAATAAAAAAATTTTTTAAAAAATTAAAGGCTCTGTAAAGTATTGTAGCAAATACTTCCAAAGTCATTTTACCTTTAAAAAAAAAAAAGAAAGAAAAAGAAAAAAGAAAAGAAATGTGACGATCAGGTACAAGACTGAGTCAGCTGGCATGCCTGTATACACCTGTGATATCAGCACTTAGGAGGCAAAGGCAGGAGGGTTTATTTTAAGCTGAAGGCCAAGCTGAGCCACACAGTGAGTTCAATGCTAGCCTAAG
Source organism: Mus caroli (assembly GCF_978045245.1). NCBI lineage: Eukaryota > Metazoa > Chordata > Mammalia > Rodentia > Muridae > Mus > Mus caroli. The sequence goes on from NW_028227271.1 coordinate 14,689,275, forward strand.
CTCTATGGAAAACCTCTCGGGTTGGTGAGATGGCTCAGTCGGTGAAGGCACTTGCAGTCAAGCCTGGCGGCCTGAGTTCAATCCCCAGGACCCACAAAATGCAAAGAAGAGTACTGACTCCCACAGGTTCTCTGACTTCCACATACACACCATAAAGCGTGTATAATGCACACACACACACATGCACACACGCACACACGCACACATACAACAAATGTAAGGAAAGAAAGGTCTCACATCTCAATAAAACAAAGCAGATGTAACTCAGTGGTTGACTATTTGCTTAGTATGCTCAGGGCCTTGAGTTCGACACACACACACCCCAAAGACCCTGAAAGCCAAAGCAAAACAGCCCTGTGGTAGGCTTCAAACCACGTGTAAGATTCAAGTCCAAACATGAGACCCAGAAGACAAGGGGAACGGGAGACAGGCGCAGGTCTCTCAACTGACAGACAGGCAGAGCTCCACGACCAGGTGTGGAGCCCAAGGCCGGGCTCTAAAAGATGAACAAGTAAGATGCAGCCCAGGGCTCTCAGTAGACAGGGATCTGATCAGCAGGGGGCAGACCTGCAAGCTGAAGTGAGAGACAGGCGAGATCACAGACCTCAGCAGTAGCACCAACAACAATGTTACCTTCCAGCCTCAACCCAAAACCCAACAATGGGCCCTGTGCAAAGGAGCCGATCTCCAAGTTACTGAGCTTTTCCTGTGAAACGGCAAGTTTAACTTGTCTACAAAAAGTTCAGGCTGCAGGGCACCTGTGGCTAGAAGGCATCCCTTCCTGGCCTGAGGCATCTTCAGAGATGATGAACGAAGAGGGTCATGTCCTTGGTGGACTCCCTCCATCAAGAGGAGAGAAATGAGCCTGGTGGGTAAGGCTCAAGAACCATGCACAGACCAAAGATGTGGTTCAAGGGTGTGTCCTCTGCCAAAGCAGGACAGGTCCTGAGAAGGACGCAGTCACACCTAGATATCAGAACTTCACACGCTTTGGACACTTCTCTAAGGGAAAGGCTCATTGGTGATCTGTATGCCAAAGTAAGACCCGAATGCTAGATTCCAGCCCCCACTGGCTACAAAGCCAGAGCTGAGGCACAGCCCCTACAGACATCAAAGTAAGGGTGTCCACAAAGACCAGACAAAAGACCAGGTCTGAAATAAGCTAGCTGTACACAGAGCCACAAGTGCCCCAGGCCTGCAGCCAGAAACGAAAGCACTGTGGTAGGCGGCAGGACACACTCCAGATGGCCATTGTTTCATCCAGATACGAGGATGTGACAGCTCACACTGTGGGGACAGGTAGGAGGATCAAAGCCAGCTTAGACTGCATAGCAAGACCCTGTCTCCAAAACCAAAAAAAAAAAAATCCAAAATGGGGAAGAAAAGTGAGTGGGAACAGAATAGAATACAGAGGCAAATGGAAGAGCAGGGTGCAAGGTGCTTCAGTGAAGTTAAAATGACTGATGAACATGATAAAATATATCACTCATATACAAAAGATATGTAAGTGTGCTACACAGCAAAGGTCTACCTCTGCAAACCACCCTGAAATCACTGAGCACAGATGGAGTGTTACCAAAAGGTGCTACTAGATGCCCAAGAGATCTTTGCCCATCTGTGCTTCCTTCCATGAACTTCGCCTTAGGACAGAGCACTTGCACCCAGCCTCCTCCGTTCATTGGCTTAATGTATGAAAAAGGGCATTCAGACTTAAGAGATGGAAGAGGCCAAAAAGGGAGAAAGTCTAAGAACGGGTCGCGAGGACAGGAATGTCCCTGTCTCTGAACCTCTCAGAGAGCAATGTGAGCTTCCCAAGCTCCTGTTCACCTACTAGACCCTAAACTGGAAGACTGTAAAACGAGCAGGCCCTCTGAGTAAGACCTGAAGCCCTTCCTTAAGCTGTGCACTGCTCACTACTCAGTGAACTCTGTCTTCCACAACTGACAGTGAACAGTGTCTAGGAACCAAGGAGTAGGGAATCAGGAGTGGTAGGTACCCCACCCAAACCCAGAATAAGAGAACCGCGGGGCAGAGGCAGGAGCAGCTAGAGAAACACAGACAGGAGGCTGGCCACAAACTGGTCGGCTCTCTCCAGCACCCATGCAATCCACATGGGAGCCCTGGGGAAGGTTGCCAAGAAAGGGCTTGAGGGATCAACCCAAGGCTCTGCCACCTTCTGCCTACAAAGTCTAACAACCTTAGTAGCACCCAGACCTCCTTCGTCACCTCCCACTTCTCCATCACCGCGGGCGTGGGGATGGGGCAAACATGACAAGAAGGAAAAAGTAGGTGAGAGAGATGGTGTGATTTCCAGCTCTTCCTGATGGAGCTTTATAACGCAAATCCAGGATTCTGTGTTGAAGGGCCCTAGGAGGTGCCACAACACAGAAAAAAGCGTTTCTAGGGCAGAAGGTAAGAAATTTGTATCAAGTCCCTAAAGGAAAGGAACCAATGTACTCTGGTTCCTGAAAAAGAATCAAGGGAGGGGGGTGCTCCAGGACACCAGCCATATGGGGCAGTCATACTATCAGAAAGAGAACCAAAATGTAGCCACGGGGCAGTAGACTCAGGGTCAGACAGCTGCCAAGACAGAGCAGGGGCTCCAGAGTACAAGGTGAGAAGATTCTCAGCTAAGGCAAAAACAGCTGGAGTTAGAAGCTGGAATACAAAGTTGCAAGCCCGCAGCACCGCCTCCAGCAGGTCCTGGGAGGTCTCACAACATCCCTGGGTCTCACAGATACCCAGGCCCACCACTGCCTGCACCAGAAGGTGTCCACAGAGCAGCTGTACTAAAAGAGCCATCTATTTCAGACTGCAAAGCAAAACCAAAGATAAAAAGGTGGACAGGGAGAACCCATGCCATGGACAGATGAGAGATGGGACAGAATGAGGAAAGACAGCGGGAAGCCTGTAATGAATGAAAGGAACAGAAGACAGGAGGACAGGCCCCTCCCCACATCACCCTGCTCACCGAGCTGCTGCAATGGGTGACTTCTTAGCAGGGTCCAGCAGGCTGCCCAGGCCACCAACTGGTTCCTCCCCCAAGGAGCGCGTGTCTTTATTCAGCTGCTGCAGACGGGAGCTGAGCTCACTGATCACAGTTGGTTTGTCATCTTCAGGCCCAGGGAGCCCCCGACTCTCCACGGGGTCCCCCCACAGCTTGGACCTTCTCTGGAAGAGGTAGCGAGGGCGGGCGGGCCCAGCAGCAGAAGCCAACCCAGTAGAGGCAGCGTGGTGCTGCTGGGCCATGAGCTCACTGTCCGAGGATTGCTTCAGCAGCGGGTCCCTGAAGGTCACCGGCCCCTTCCCCAGCGGGGACTTGAGCTTGGGCTTGGGAGGCACTGGTGGCTTCTCGAGTAGAAAAGTGTGTCCATCGGCAAAGGAGGTGTGGGTGTCCGTGAGTTCCCCACTCTCCGAGCTCAGGGTGGACATGCTGGACACTGTGGAAATGGTGCTTGTGGTCTCCAGGTGGGGGTCACTGGAGCTTCGAGTGTCAGCCTCCTCTACTCCAGAGTCAGCTGCAGACTCAGGGGCAGGGGGCAGCTCGCTGCTGGGCTTCCCTGAGGCCGGGCTGGGTACCGTGGTGGGCAAGGGGCCCGGCCCTGGGGGCGGGGTGGTCAGCAGGATCCCATTGGCAAACTCTTCAGGGGGTGGCACTAGCCCAATACGGGCCAGCTCCTCTCTGGTCTCCTCATCGCTGGAGGACAGCTGAGCAGGTGGCAGGTTCACAGCAAATACCAGCTCTGGCTCCTCCTCTGAGCTGCCTTGACCTGGCCCGGGATCTGCTGGGATGCTGCCAGGGGGCTGGGCCCGGGGGCTTGGCATGGGCTCTGCCACAGCTGCTGCCTGCATGGGGGCTGGGGCCAGCTCCGGAGTACCGGGGCGCTCCTCTTCAGCCCCCAGCCTGCTGGGCTCCTGCCCATTGCTGGTGGCATGCACAACAATGAGGCCAGCTGGCCGTTGCAAGGATGTGTCCAAGACGCTGAGGATCATGGATTTCTTGTCCTCTGGTGACTTCCGCTCTTCCCGAGGGGGCTTCTCTGCCTCTCTCCGAGCAGGCACTGGAATCCAGGCTGGACTCCGAGGGGAGAAGGCTGGGGAAGCCAACGGTCCTCTCTCAGAGTCTCGAGTTTGCACATCCACAAAGAGGGGTCCAGGGCGGTCAGCATCGGGGCTGTGCACAGGTGTGGGGGACCGGGAAGGTGTTTGCGAGGCCAGAGCCCGCTCTCGGGCAGCCAGAGCAAGAGCTAAGGGTGAGCTAGGATCCAAGGGTTTGCCAGTGAGAGGGTGGATGAAGGTGGAGCCTGAGGGCCCAAGGCTGGGACCACCGACCAATGGCTTCAGAGCAGAGACAGGGGAGGGGAGTAGCAAATCGCGGCCAGTGGTGGCGCCTGTCCCCAGGAGGCGCTCATCAATGGAGCGGGAGGGTTGTAGGGATGGCAGATCCGCGCTGGGAGGGCTGCCCTCGATGGCACCCACAGAGAGGAACACAGTGGAACGGCGTCGCTCCTCCAGGCGCCGCTCCTTGACTGGGCCAGGGCTGGGGCCGCCGAAGGTAAGGCCAAGGCCTTCTCCAGAGCTGTAGTCAAGGCCGCCTGGCCGGGGCCCCCGGTGCGTTGGAGAGGGTTCTCGCGCAAAGCTTCCGCCCACTGGTCCCGGGCTACCCACGGCCAGGGCCGCGCGCTCCTGAGCGTCCTCCACCTGAAGCTGCTTCACCAGCGGGCTCTTGCGGCGCTGTGGTTTCGACGGAGCGAAGAGGCTGGCACTGAAGGCGCCCAGGTTGGCATAGGGACTATCAGGGCCTGACGGCCGAGGCCGGCGCTTGGGGCGCTCAGGCGGTGTGGCGGCAGGCGCAGGCCGGGGGACATCACCCACTTCTGGCGCAGAGTCCTGCAGTATGATCATGGAGCGCGCACGCTTCTGACGCTCAGGGTAGGGCAGCGGGCCCAGAGGCGTGCCCGGATCATACAGGCCGGCGGCCCCCGCACCCAGACGAGCCTCCAGGCCTGGTTTGAAGCTGGAGCGCACAGTGTCATAGGCCCGGCCCGGTGGTGGCGGCGGTGAGAAGGTGGGGGGTGGCCCGGAGTCGAAGTAGTAGGGCGCGGGTGGGGGTGGCGGGGCGGTCTGCGGTGGGGGTGGAATGCCTCGACCTTCACGCACTGTGTCCTGCATTGACGTGCTGCGTGGGAAGCGCCCTTCCAGTAGGGATGCCAGCTTCTCATCCTCCCCTGGAGACGGAGGGGCCAGGTAAGTCTGGCAAGGATGCTGGCCATTGAATGGCTTCTCTGGACCCAGCGCCACTGGCTAGTCCTATCCTCCACCCCAGAATGGCCACAGCCCCACCAAGGAAAGGCGAAAGGGAAACAGCGAGAGCTCTGAGCAGGACACCCACATTCCATGCCAAGTCCTGTTGCAGGTAGGGAGAGCTTTGATGGAGGGTTTGGGAGGGACCCCACCCACAGTGTAGAGGCCCGCTCCTACAGAGGATCTGGAACAGGACCCAAACTCTGACTGCCTGAACTGAAGCCAAGATCTCTCTCCAACCCCTGTGGGCACGGAGCAGGCCATGAGAAGACACCAGAAGGGTACAGGCAGCCCCCTAAAACTGTCAGAGAGGGACCTAGGGGTTGATCAGGGGGTTCCCCATCAAGGATAAGGGAAGCAACTCCGAAACAAAGTGTTGAACAAGCCAGTCATCAGAAACCCTGATGGTAACCAGAGATGGGAAGAAAGGTGGTCAGAAAGGAGGACCCCCCCCCTCCACATATCAAAAGGAAAACATCAACATCAATGAGGGGACACAGGAGAGTGCACCCGTGTATCTGCAAGAACTGACACCGACAACCAACCAGGGTAGGGGCTGGGAAAGCAGCCTCATTGGTTCCTTGGAGAGACTCTAGGGGATGGGCCTGCAGGAAACTAGTAAGTTGGTACCCTAGCCAGAGGCTAAAATTTAGAGAGCCTGGGCTGGAAGACAGAAGGAAGAATGGATGGGTAACAAAACTGGCATGTTCCAGGTCCACCCCTACTCTCTAATGTTACCCCAGGCCAGGGTATAAGCCAGTTCTCATAAGCTACACTTCCCTGAAAAGGAAACCCATCCTCTTGTCTAGAGATGTCACTAGTTCCCTACAGAACCTCCCTGTGTCTTTTCAGGCACGGGTGCAGAGTCCTACACTGCAAGGCTTGAAAAAGCCAAGTGGCCTGTCCTAATGAGTAGAAGGCAGGCGTGGTAGAGACTCATTACGCCTCTGGCTCTGTCGCCTCAGGACTAACAAGGCTAGGTGTGTTGCAAACTTGGGCTTGAATCCCAGCTTCATGCAAGTCGCCTTTAGGAGTCAGTTTCATCACAGAACCTTACGTGCCCCCATCACAGGGCTATTTACAGTTGACAGCTCAAGGCCGCGGGTAGCACCACCACGAAAGACGGCTGAGGTCATCACCAGTGTTCTAAGGTCTGCCTAGCTGCCCTTGGGCCCCCTCCTGATGTCATTCCTATACAGCACAGGAACATGTACTGAGCATTCACAGGTCTGTGTGCTAGGTGAAGCTATGTAGGAAGAGCTCGCAGAGACCTCAAGGTTACAGAAGACAGGAATGAAGCGTGACAGTGAGAGAGGGGGTGGAATTTAATACCAATGGCATGGTAGGTTGTGCCTGAAGATTAAAAAAAAAAAAAAAAAGTCACCTGCCTCGCACGGAATAGCGGTCTGTGCTGACACCAGACTAAAGAAAGGTGCTCTCTACCTGCCAGTCCGCAACAGGGTCGTTTCCTGGGTGCTGACTGTATACTCCAGACACAGCCTGGAAGGAGGGGCTGCTGCAACTACTGCAACAAGGTTTAAGCTTGAGCTGTCCTTACTGGCTATATCCATATTTGCAGACTATAGTCCTGGGATCCCAACATTTGTATTATGTGCCCAGGGACACGCAGCCAGAACCTGGGGTGGGAGTCCATGAAGCCTGACAACTCGGCCAATGCTCTTGCCGGCACAAGGCAGTGTGCCAGCCATGGGGAACTAGAGTTGAGCACCTGCTAGCCCACTGATGAGCTGTATTCCGGTGGGAGGAACTGGTGGGCTTGCTTGAGGCTTATACAACAAGCCCATAGGTCTGGATCTACAGTAGTCAGCTCTGGGAAAGACCCTCCAGGAAGAGAGAGGGCAGATAGGCAAATAAGGAACACGGAAAGACTCATGCCACAGAAAGGCAGAAGCAGATAACCCAGATGAAGCAGGACAGGGCTGTTGCTCTGGGGACCCGAGACCACAGGAGCCCACCCGAGACCGGCTGGAGGGATATCAGGTTATAAATACACTGCAGAAAGCTTCCTTTGCCAGAGAAACGGGCTAGAGAACAGATCCGTGGCAAGAGGACATGGGGAAGACCAAGCTGTGGACGAGGTACAAGACAAGCCTGCTGTAAGACTTGTCAGGCAAGAAATAAAGAAGCCATGGAGGACGCCCAGGATGCTTGGAAGAGCATAAAGCAGTGTCTCTTGGCACCACAGGAACTGCAGTCTTCACCAGCTGCCCTTCTCCACCCAGCCACTTACGGAAGTATCACTGCCAACCCATGAAGGACTCTACCATCTAGACGCCTGTGCTTTTTACACACTGGCCTCTATCACGCGTTTGCCCCAGAATCCCCAGGAAAGGTCTGCTCGCCCTGTTATTCTAAGTATAAATGCTGATGTTTCTGTGTGTCTGCATCTCCGCAGTCACTCTCCATTTATATGTGAACCTTGACACCCACATTATAAACTGTTGGACTGACCTAACTCTAGACATGTCATTTTCCAACTGAGACCCAGATCCAGCCTAGGGCCAGCTTATAGTAAGCAGGAGTCCCAGAATGGGTAACAGGCACACTCGGATAGCTGTTTGGCTTAAGCATGTATCCATTCTTAATGAGGTATAGGCAGGGCAGCTATGTGACTTTGGGGCAAGCCATTTTTAACTCCCCTATAAAATAAATGATTTCCCACCCCCACATGGTTGCCGTAGGTATTAAATGAGCCAGCGTGCATATAAGCAGCTCGTGTCTAGCCTGTAATTGGCCTGAACAGGAGTTTACGCTGATGTGGCACAGACGGTGAGTGTGGCAGGGGGTATAAGAACAGGTGTGGACGGATGTGTGGGTCAAAGAGACTAGATACCTGAGGACCGTGCAGACAGCAGGGCTTGTTAAGGACCCTGGCCTGGGATTAGGAGAAGACACGGCCATGTTTGGAGTGTGATGGCGGGCAGGGACTAAGGAAGCTCCACAGAAGGATAGACAGAAGGATGGACAGAAGGAAGGGAGCCTGAGGACACAGCTTTGAGTTGACCTACTCTTTGGATATGCTGAACAAATGCAGTGAGAAAGGAGGGGAGAGCAAGAAACTCACTCCCACAGTCCTAGGAGTTTCACAGAGGAGGGAACAAAGCCACGAATGTCAACTGAGGTCAGTGGAAGGAAAGCGGATGGTGCCGGCCAGGGGGGATGCCCCGAGGCTACTGCTGACCCTAGTGGGAGCAGCTTCAATCTGGCTTCGGAGAGACCCAGCTGCTTCAAATTCATAAGCATATGGCGACAAGAGAGAGCAATTACGGGTGACCTTTTGGGTCCGACCACTAAGGGACCTGGAGAGGATGCTACCTGGAGAGATGGGGTAGGCTCAAGGAGAAGAGTCAATTTTAGGTTGGGAAACTGGACCTGTGCTCTGGCTGACAGGACAGGAGAAGGCTGTGCTGGTAACAGCTGTCACCTGTGCATGGCAGAAATGACAGACAGGAAGAGAAGGACTAAAAGGGTGGCCGGGGATGGGGAGCGGCAGACGGGAAAAGAATTCCAAAGGTGTCTTCCCACGGCACATCTCTGGGTGGAAGAGCAAACTCCGATCCATAAACTCTGATCCATAAGTGGCATCCTTGAACTTTTGCAGAGAGAGATGGGGTCCTCCAACCCTGAATCTACCCACCCCAACCCAGCCATCCCTAACCCCAAGCAGTCCCTCAGCCCAGCCGTACCTACAGATTTGGTCCGTGGAATCCCCTTCCGCAGAGAGCCCGGCAGCTTCTCTGGGCCTGGGAGGCCCTGGCGCTCAAACAATGACTGTGGGGTCAGGGAGGAACATGGAAGTTCCAGGGCACTGGAGCACCCAGTTTTCCATCCAGCCCCACCCATTCTAGGCTAGACCAGACACCCCATACACCAGACACCCCAAAGGCACCAGTGCCCATGTTCAGTTGGGGTCTGCAGTGTTATGGGTAGTGAAATGAACACACGATAGAAAATTCAGACCCTGGGCATAGTCTGAGCAGAGAGGGAGAAAGAATCCAGGGGTGCCGGGTGGGATGCAGATGCCATCTGAATAGGGGCCATGCTGTCCCATGGGCTCAGCAAAGCTGTGGTCCCTCCTCTGTGTTAGAGTAACACAGACTCTGACTAAGGACAGAAGCACGAAAAGCTACAACCACAGAAGCGAACTGAACTACGGCCACCCTACAGGCTAACGTGGTCCCAAATTTCTCCCAGAGAGGCCATGAGAGTTCCACCTCCTCTGGAGAAAGGATCCAGATAAAGAACTCTTACCTCAGAAGAGAGGCGCATGACCCTCTGATCCCCAGGCCCGGACCTGACCATCCCAGAGCCCTGGCCCAAGGCTGGCTTACGCTGATCTCGGCAGGGGTGATCCTCCGGCTGGTGGGCCGCTGCTTGACAGTGGCCGCCCTCGAGTCAGCATCTGCAATGTCCGGCCTCAGTGTCGGCTCCGCGGCAACTGCCAGGATCTCATCCAACTTCTCTGCACAACCAAAGAGATGTCGCCTCAGCCGCAGGACTGCCACACCCACCTATGCCGGCATCATGGCACTAACAGGAGCCAATGAGCCCTACCCACCACCCCTAGGCCTCTCACTGCCTGAGACCTAGATCTGACATCCCATCTACACTCTGCAGACCCCAGGTTCCAGTTCCTTCACCAGCCAAACTCTATCCTTAAGAAGACCCTGGGTACCTCTGTGGTCACTGCAAGTCACATACTTACACACGCCACACACTCCCCTCAAGAGAGAGAGAGAGAGAGAGAGAGAGAGAGAGAGAGAGAGAGAGAGAGAGCGCCGGGCAGTGGTGGCACACGTCTTTAATCCCAGCACTTGGGAGACAGGAGGATTTCTGAGTTCGAGGTCAGCCTGGTCTACAGAGTGAGTTCCAGGACAGCCAGGGCTACACAGAGAAACCCTGTCTCTAAAATCCAAAAGCTGGGGGTGGTGGGGAGAGGATACTTTTGCTTATCAAAAAAAAAAAAAAAAAAAAGATGTACAGAGTTCAGTGTGGCATCACACCATGTCTGATGGTTACTGTTATCAACTCGACATAGAATTCAATCACCGGGCTGGAGAGATGGCTCAGCGGTTAAGAGCACTGACTGTTCTTCAGAAGGTCCTGAGTTCAAGTCCCAGCAACTACATGGTGGCTCACAACCACCTGTACAGCTATACAGGTTACTCGTATACATAAAACAAATGAATAAATCTTTTTTTAAAAGTTAAAAAATAAGGTAAGTCAATATTTTAATTAAAAAAAAAAAAAGAATTCAACCACCTAGGAGACCAACCTCCAGACACACTGCAAGTCACCTGCAATGACCACAGAGATAACCACAGGGGGATCAGACTGGTGGCAGACCACTTAGATCAATTCCCCTCGGTCTCATCTCACCCAGTGCCTTTTCTCAGCACATGGTCTATCCTCCACCACTCTGCCATGGTCAGCTCCTCCTAGTAGGACCACTGCCCCAGGGACAGACACTAACATTCAAGCAAGATATTCTGAGTGGGTAAATAAGATAATAACCAAGGGCTGGCCTGGCAGAGGGGAGCTATTTCCTAAGAAAAAAAACTCAGGCTGGAAATCTAAGATGGCCTCAGTACTCAGATCCAAGAAGCTACAGTCCCTTCCTTCCTTCCTTCTTACCCATGCAGAAAGGCAGCTCCGATGGAATGGGAGGTATGGAAAGTGTGGAAAGGACTCTCCTCTCCAAAAGCCTACTCAAACTCCTCAGACTTCAGAGCTATTTAAGGCTGATGCCTAAGAAGGGCTTGGCTGAGAGGAGCCAGGCGGCCTCAGGCATATTCTTGTCACATCCGCTATAAAATAAAAACCTTTGTGGAGTCGGGTTTACTTTTTTATTAAAGTTACTGGTTTTAAAATGGGACTCCGGGGGCTGTGGCGGTGGCTCTGTGAGTAAAGTACCTACTGCGCAATCATGAAGTCCGGAGTTCAGACTCCCAACACCCACATAAAAAGCTGAGCGTGGTCGTATATGTCTGTAACACACAGATCCTAGGGACTCCCTGGCCAGACAGTCTAGTTCACACGGCAAGCCGTGGATGCAGTGAAAGAGCCTGTCTCAAAGGGTAAGATGGAGAATGGCTGAGGAAGACACTCGGCAGGCAGACCTCTGGCCTACACACGTGCCTGTACAGGTGCACGCACATCCGTGCACATAGGTACACCACACACTCACCTCAAAAGAGAGGAAGAAAAAAAATGCTACTTTGGCTTATCAAAAAAAAATGTACAGAGTTCAGTGTGGCAGCACACCTTGTATGACAGTTACTGTTGTCGACTTGACCTAGAATTCAGTCACCTAGGAGACCAGCCTCCAGACACACCTGTGAGGGATTATCATGATGATGGTGATTGATATGGGAAGGCCCACCCTAAACTCCTTAGCTCTCATTCCTTCACAACTGCTCAAAAAAAAAAAAAAAAAAAAAACCGAACAAACAAAACACCGAATGTTGACCACCCTCTTCTTCCCGATTTAGAGATGGAAAAGCCTTCGAACTGAGAGCCAAATATAAGTAAGCTCTTCCCTCCTTGAGCATGTCATTTCACTGTGTTTTCTCATGGCAGAAGGAAAAGAAATCCTGTAATCCCATTCTTTGAGAGGCTGAGGCCAGATGACATGTTTGAGATCAGAATGTTTGAGATCAGACTGAACTACAAGGGAAACCCATTTCAGCGGGGGGGAAAGGGTTTCAGAGACCTTTAAAGTGTCTGAAGGCTGTCCGAGATATGGTTCTATTACTCTTGCTCAGAGTACACCTGGGGTCAGGGCACCGGCGTGCTCTATAGGTTGGGCAGTGCCTTCCTCTTCCTCTTCCTCTCCCTCAGAAGCCTCAGGCTCCACCCGTCCCCAGACCATATTCAATTCTTGAAGGCTGTGTCTACTATTGGGGGACATTTGTCCTAAACACCCTTCCATTCTCCAAGGACCACCGCTGAAGAACGTCTATGGTCAACCAGGACATACTCTTTTCAAACCCAAACTGCAGTTGCTCACCAGCACCTGTAAGGAGCCGTCCTCACATTCGCCATTATAAGATGGCACTGACACCTGTGTTCTAAGTAATAAACAAACCATCTGCACATGCGCTGGGGTAGTTTCCCACCCCATGTGCTCTGCCTTTCCCGTGATGACAACTCTGGCTGATAGGCTGCAGCCAATCAGGGAGTGACACGTCTGAGGCGGAGGACAGTCCTCCATAAAAGGGAGGGGGCTCCGCCATCTCTCTCTCTCTCTCTGGCTCTCTTCTCCACTGGCTCCTGATGGGGTAAGCAATAAAGCTTGTACCGCAGAAGATTCCGGTTGCCCTGAGTGTGTTCTTACCAGGGGGAACAAAAGCGGCGGGCAATAAATGGTGCTGAAACCCGCGAGCTACTACATCACGGGGAAGGAGCGGTTAATGAAGTGTTCCCGGAAAACAGACTGTTGAGAAGGATCCGGTGTGGATTCAGAACTCTTCAGCTGGGGAACTGTGGTAATGAAGTGTTCCCACAAAACAGACTGTTGAGAAGGATCCGGTGTGGATTCAGAACTCTTCAGCTGGGGAACTGTGGTAATGAAGTGTTCCCACAAAACAGACTGTTGAGAAGGATCCAGCGTGGGTTCGTAACTCTTCAGCTGGGGAACGGATGCGCGTTCGTTACAGCTTTACAAGGTATGTCTGGTCTTGAACTTTCTCTAGTGTTAAAAGCCCTTTTATTTCTTTTCACATGTCAACAAGTGGTTAAGGCAGGGTGGAGAATTCTGGACAAAATTCAAGACAGTCTATCAGAAGTAAAGCGGGGAGAGAGAGCAGGAGCAAAGAGGAAACATGGCGCGCCAAATAAGTATACAGGCCTTTCCACGGGTTTTGAACCCAAGGAAAAGTTAATGTCAGGGAAGAATACCTGGGGAGAGATTAGAAGGAAAGAGGAGAAAAAACAAAGGAAAAAAGAAAAGTTAATGTCAGGGAAAAATACCTGGGGAGAGATTAGAAGGAAAGAGGAGAAAAGAGATGAGTTTAAAGAGCCAGTTCTTAGTAGCTGTAAATCAGATGAAAAAATTAGCCCTTCTGAGAAAACAGACTTGGAGGAGGGAGCAGCTCGTTATGAGAGAGAAATGCGAGCTTATAGGTCAAGAAAAAAGCCAAAAGCGACTGGCAAAGGCCAGCTTGCTGCTCGGCCTCTGGGCAGTTGGCTTCAAAGTCATAGTGCACCTCCGCCCTATGCGGAGCCCCCTCCCTGCGTAATGCGTCAGCCCTGTGCAGAGAGGCAGTGCGCGGACTCGTTCATTTCAAGAGAGGCACAAAGGAAGATACAACAGGCATTTCCGGTCTTTGAAGGAGCCGAGGGTGGGCGTGTTCACGCTCCGGTAGATTATACACAGGTTAAAGAGCTTGCTGAATCGGTCTGTAAATATGGAGCCAATGCTAATTTTACCTTGGTGCAGTTATACAGGCTTGCTGGCGAGGCATTAACTCCTGCCGACTGGCAAATGATTGCAAAAGCCGCTCTCCCCAATATGGGCAAATATATGGAATGGAGAGCTCTATGGCAAGAGGCTGCACAAACGCAGGCCCGAGCAAATGCTGCCGCTTTGACTCCAGAGCAGAGAGATTGGACCTTTGACCTGTTAACGGGTCAGGGAGCTTATACTGCTGATCAAACAAATTATCACTGGGGAGCTTATGCCCAAATTTCCTCCACGGCTATTAAGGCCTGGAAGGCGCTCTCCCGAACAGGTGAAGCCACTGGACAATTAACAAAGATACAGCGGCTAAACGTCATTGTTCAGAGCCAGATAGGCCCAAAGAGATGGTTAAATGGAAAGATGTTTTAAATAACAAATGGAAAGGCCCGGATCCTATTTTGATAAGATCCAGGGGAGCTGTTTGTGTTTTTCCACAGAATGAAGACAACCCATTTTGGATACCAGAAAGACTCACCCGAAAAATCCAGACTGACCAAGGGAATACTGATGTCCCTCATCTTGGTGATGTCCAGTGCGACAACAACAAAGGGAAAGCAGCATTGGGAGATACAGAATTGGACGGCTAAATTTGAACAGACCCTTTGAAAATTGAGACTTGCCCCACGCACTTGGACCTGTCCCTGACCTAAGGACTATCTTTTCAACATTTTCCTTCTTTAAAGAATGGGTGGGGGTGGAATTATTTGGAGCTGTTCTTTGCTGTGGATTAGTGTTGCTTCTTTGATTGGTCTGTAAGCTTAAGGCCCAAACTAGGAGAGACATGGTGATTACTTCCCAGGCGCTTGCAGCACTAGAACATGGTGCTTCCCCTGATATATGGTTATCTATGCTTAAGCAATAGGTCGCTGGCCACTCAGCTCTTGCACCCCACGAGGCTAGTCTCATTGCACGGGATAGAGTGAGTGTGCTTCAGCAGCCCGAGAGAGTTGCACGGCTAAGCACTGCAGTAGAAGGGCTCTGTGGCATTTATGAGCCTATTCTAGGGAGACATGTCATCTTTCAAGAAGGTTGAGTGTCCAAGTGTCCTTCCCCCAGGAAAAACGACACGGGAGCAGACCAAGACCCCTTCGGGTGATGAGCCTGGGAGGAGGTTTTGTGTAAAGCCCCTATTTTACACACTGGGGATTTGACCTCTATCTCCACTCTCATTATTATGGGTGGCCTATTGCTCTTAAATAAAAGAAAAGGGGGAGATGTAAGGAGCCGTCCTCACATTCGCCATTATAAGATGGCACTGACACCTGTGTTCTAAGTAATAAACAAACCATCTGCACATGCGCTGGGGTAGTTTCCCACCCCATGTGCTCTGCCTTTCCCGTGATGACAACTCTGGCTGATAGGCTGCAGCCAATCAGGGAGTGACACGTCTGAGGCGGAGGACAGTCCTCCATAAAAGGGAGGGGGCTCCGCCATCTCTCTCTCTCTCTCTGGCTCTCTTCTCCACTGGCTCCTGATGGGGTAAGCAATAAAGCTTGTACCGCAGAAGATTCCGGTTGCCCTGAGTGTGTTCTTACCAGGGGGAACATATTCAATTCTTGAAGGCTGTGTCTACTATTGGGGGACATTTGTCCTAAACACCCTTCCATTCTCCAAGGACCACCGCTGAAGAACGTCTATGGTCAGCCAGGACATACTCTTTTCAAACCCAAACTGCAGTTGCTCACCAGCACCTACTATCTCTAACTGAACAGTTGTTGTGTAGAAGTTAACTCACTCCCGAGGCTATCTTATTGTATAGTGTATTGAGACTTGTACACTGACTCTGTTTAGATGTATACCCCTGAGAACCAGTGCCTTCATCTAGTAAAATAGTCATGAGCAGTGTCTATGTCATATAGGTCTAGGGGAAATTAGCACAAAGAAGCCCACAGCCATGCTAGCCAATGCAGCCCACACTGGCCAATGCAGCCCACACTGGCCAATGCAGCCCATACTGGCCACTACAGCCCACACTGGCCAATGCAGACCACACTGGCCAATGCAGACCACTGCAGATGCTGAGGACACAGCCAGGACATTTAACTTATCTTCACCAATGATTCAGGGGTTCCTCAGAAAGAGAATGTTCTGCCCTACTGGAGGACTGGACAATACAGGACTTAGCCAGCAAAACAAGTTCCCACTGTAGAGAAATTGGTAGGGTCCAAGCATGGCTTTCAGTACCACCAGGTAACAATGCAGAGACAGATGCAAAAGGTCTTCTCATATGTCTTTGCAATGAAATGAATCACTTCCTTTTGAACAGGTAAGACCACCACCCTGGCCAAGCCCTTGGTGCTATGCAGTATGTGCCAAGTTTTCCATGGCTACCACTGTCCACCTCAATACCCTATCATTGCTCTCCTGTTTCCCAAGCACAAAATGTCGCCAACAGAGCATCACCCCAGATCACAGACCCTTACTGCCATCCAGTCCAGAAGTAAAGACAGAAGTAAAGACAGAAGGAGAAAGGGCAGTCCATGACACAGTGATATTTCCTACCAAGGCACAGTCACCTGAGCCATGGACTTAAGAGACTGTGTGTCTCTAAGAAACCTAACAGATCCCAGAGATCGGAGCAGTTTACACACAACGTCTAGCAAAGCAACCGTTTAGGGTTCTGGTGCAATAGTGCTGTGGCCAAGTCAGAATTACTTCCCAGAGGAAGAATTTAAAACCTAGAAAAACTGAAATTACATATGAAAAGTTGAACTTTTTTCCCCCAACATAAGTCCACTACAGAATTAGAAAAAAAAAATAATCCTAAGTGATTTTAGATATTTAAAAATTAAATAAAATCCTTTAGGAACCAAGTGTAGGCATTCCCATCAGCTTTCCATGCCCACTTCATCTTGGGTGCAGGGCAGAGTGTGTTGGGAACCCAAGCAGGGATGAAAAGAAGGGTCGGTGGAAGTGACAAATCAGCCATTTCTCCCACATCTGGAAGAAGTGCATGACCACAGCCTAGCATCCTGGGAGCCCGACTGTTACAGAGTTAGGATACAGATCTTAACAAGAAGAGATTAGAGGGAGCCTACTGGCCACATGCCGTGAGCCAGAGATGTTCCCTCTACCCAGGCAGAGTCCAGGACATCAGAAGTAAGAGGAAGAGGGATGCTGGATGCACAAATCCACACAGCCTAGGCTTTGGCCATATCTGAGCCTGACTCACATCCATTCATGAGGCAGAGGCGACATCGGAAGCCAGGTAAGACTTCCCCAGATACTGGACCTCAGTACCCAGCCCCAGCCCTGGTGTCTCTGACCCCACACAGACACTGTGTTCCCTGCAGCCATGCTGGACACACAAATCATATGACAAAGGGCCTCAGAGGACACAGGGGTGGAACCTGAAGAAGAGATGGTGAACTCAACAGCCCAGGGGTGGGGTGGGGGTTCGGAGCAGGAGAGTCCAGCTCCTTTTCCAGAGCCACCAGATTCAAACTCCTACCCAAAGCAGCTCTGCTCTGGGCTACAACTCACCAGCAGGAAACTGGCTTAGGGCAAGGAGGAGATAAAAGATACAGCACAGAGCAGAGCTGAACACCCTGTCACTCCCATCCCAACACAGCCCAAGCACCTCACTCCTCCAAACTCCACAGCCTGACCCCCCAGAGGCCATCCCCTCCCCAACTCTAGGTCTTGACACTTGCAGGGGCCCTCCGCCGTGAGTTCTCTCTCCTTCTCCCCACCACACTATCTTCGGAGGTTACACCCCCAGCTCACCTAAACCCACAAGGACTATGGTTGTGCTCCCTATAACTCTCAGGGATACCCCTGGGAACTCCTTTACCATGACTCTACCAGATTCCCAAGCTGGAGAGAGATAAGTATGCCAGACTCCAGACCATCACACACCAGCACCCCTCAGTAGGGACAGGCAAGCCAGGCCTAGAATCACAGCAGCGGACTTACCCCCTTTTCTTCTCCGAATGGAAGCTTAGAATTGGGAAACAGAGCAAAGGGAGTTTAGAGGAAGACTTCACGGCCCCTGGGCCATGCTGCACAATGATGTCTGGATCCTGTTCCCCATTCCCCCACCTCCCCAACAACCAGGTCCCGCAGGCCTGTCCCCATCTGTACGTCCTTCTGAGACCAGCAGAACAAGCCTACGGATGCGCTAAACCTCTAGAAAAGGACAAGCAAAAGCAGGAAGACACGCCGTGTACACACAAATACTCACAAGCATGCACACGCACACACATGTGCACAATTAAACTGTACTTGAAGCAGCCAGATGTCTGTTCAGAACAAAGACAGAACTACAAAAACAAAGGTTCAGGTCCACTATTCACCACGGTGGTCACCTTTGAATACTCCGCACTGGGATTTGGGGGGGGGGGTTGGGTTTTGTTTTTGCAGTACTGCAGATATGGAACCCAGGGCCTTTGAAGAGGCTGGGCAAGGGCCGCCCTACGGACACACACCTCCATATCCCAAAGCAGGTGTGTAATGGCAAGCAGTATTTGGTAAAGAAATCTTCTCCACACCAAGGCAGTGGCAGGGACCTAGGCTGACCTCTTATCACAAAAGAAAAGACCCAGGAATTGGGGGAAGTCTTAATTTCACCTAAATAAATGAACAGGGACAGCTTGCCCACACTAGGTCCCTGATGTGGGTCGCTGCTAACCCATGTCCCTGACTCAAGCTGACCATAGGCATAGTTGGTAAGGGAGCCCCAGACAAGAAGAAGAATGGAGACAGGGTGATCTGTGCTTCTTCCCCACACCCTCCCCCCACCTCTTATGAACAACCCTTCTTAATATGAGATGTGGTCCAAACTGACCTTGAACTCACACTCTGTAATCCAGACAGGCCTGGAACTCACAGCAATCCTCCTGCCTCAACCTCCTGAGCAATAAGTATGTGCCACACCACAGAGTGCTCCCAATGATTTGTGCCAGACACCACCGCTTCCATTTTACTTAATTAATTTAATTTGGACCAGCCTCTGCTCACTCCATTAGTTCTGAGGAACTCAACTCTCTTCTTCCTCCTACCTTGCCCTGCCTCCTCCTCTCCACAGCATGAGCCTCAACCCCTGCACCCACTTCCCCCTCACCACACACTGGCTTCTTCTGCCCAAGTGCTCAGGCTATCTCTTTGACAAACATGGCTCCTAAAGAGACTGCCAGTGACTGGCAGGATAGGCATGTTGATAACAGTGGTGACTCAACATGTCTTATTTCTACCTTTCAAAAACACAAACAAATCCAGGCATGATAGAGCATGCCTGCAATCCTAGAACTCAAAAAGTACAGGCAGTTCAAGAGCTGCCTAGCACTACAGAGTCACCCTGTCTCAAACAAACGAACGAAAAAGAACAAGACAGTGGATTATGGGATGCTCGGCGATTTGGAGAACGCTACGCTGGTCTGCCTTCCTCCAATCAGACATTCCCAGAAGGACCAGGTCACCTCCCAAGAGAGTTTCTTTGTGTCAGGGTAGCTTTTCTCTAAATACAGGCCCATTTAGAACCTGGTTCAGTTTCAATAGCTATGATCCTGGGCGCAGAAGTATAGGCAGAGGCTCCAGCTGAGCTGTTCCCAGACCCCTTCTAGCCTCTACTCAGAAATACCATGATACCTCTGGTTCCAGCAAGATCTGTAACTGTAGTTACAACTACAGTTGTAGTTCTGGAGCAGAGGAAAAGATTCAACTCTTCTGCTCCCATTTCTACAGGCAAAAGCCATAGGCCGTCAGAGCTCTTCCATTCCCACAGCAAGCCTCTAGGGTCCTGGAGTTCAGAGTTCAGGATGAATATCACCTCCTAGTAGGAAGTAAGAAGGGCCCTTCTGACCTGGTATTAGAGCAGCTTCTAGCAAGACTCCAGGACTGTGCACCAAGGTCCAGTCAAACCCAGCTGTGTACCATATTGGTTTATCCATTTATGCCACAGGTCTGATCTCTATAACTGACCTGGGTTAGATTAGACCCTAGAGCCTGAAGTCTGTGGGTGTCTCTGCTCTCTCTAGTCAGCCAGTTTGGCTAGGATAACTTTAATCATCTTCTGTCTCTATCACTGCTGAAGAAGCCTAAAGTCATCGCTCACTCTGAGCCGCTGACTCCCTCTACCGGCGCTGGTATTTTTAAACATCTTTCTGCTTGTTGGTGGCATTTTAAATTTCTGCCCTGACAGATCATAATTTACTTGTGACATACTTCTTCAGAAAGGAGTCTCATAATATCTGTTTGCTTTTGGGAGATTCTTAGCCTTTCTATTCATTTCCTCTGGAATTCCTATCAAGTAGATGCTGAGGTCTCCGTGTTTGTCCTCAGGTCCCCTAACTGGTCCTTCATGGTCACCTCATCAGCTTCCTACGCTGATTCTGGGTGTTCTCAGGCTGATCTCCTCGATCACTGCTACGGCTTTGCTTTTTTTTTTTTTTTTAGTAAGTCCTGGATTCTGTGTCTCCAAGCCACAGACTCTTCTGTGTGTAGCTTTCTTGTTTGTTTGTTTCAATAAGTTAAGGACCATCACAAACTTCCTTGCTGCTGTTGTTCGCACTGTCCTGCAAATTTCACTAATTCTGTGATGTTTCCTGCCTTTATATAACTGAGACCTTTTACTTTGCCCTCATGCTCTTTATCTCCAGTCCTTTTCAAAAAAAAAATTTTTTTTAGATTATTTTGAGTGTTTCTGTCTGCATGTATGTATGCGTAACCATGTTCATGCCTGGTGCCTCAGAGGTGAGAAGGGTTGGATGGTAGAGACCCACTATGTGGGTGCTGGGAACCAAACCTGGGTCCTCTTCAAGAGCAACGAGCGCTCTTGAGTGCCGACCCATCACTCCGGCCCCTCCTGGTTTTTTTATGCTAATCCCAGATTTTATGGTTGCTTCTGGCTTTTCCAAGTCCATAGCACCTCTTCAAGCCTCACAGGGGCTTCAGACCACAGCACTGCCCTTGAGAACCGCCATCAGGAACTGGAAGTGCCCAGTTCCTATTCCTTTGGCTTTGGTTTCCTGCTTTATTTCTGAAACCACAGGATTCCTCCTCCTCTACACTATCTGTAATTTTTATTTTATTCAGAGGTTTATCGTAGAAAATCCTGCTCACGTCAGCCCCTTCTATCTTGGTAACTGTTTTCCAAACCAAACCAAACTTCAGTCAAGGCCAACTGCCTGGAATGTAGCAACTCAGCCTATGGCCAGGACACGGTCAACACTGAGTCCATAAGCAAAAGATAGGGATAGTCCTGAGAGCCAGGATACGGGTTTCCTTTTAGGACAAAAGCCAGAAAACAGTCTGGGAATTTGACTAGGCTCAATCCACAAAAGCAAAGAGTGTTTCAATCTGTCACACATATTGGAATATACCCACCACGGGACTGTTGACAGTTACGATGCACCCACAATAAGGCTCTTAACAGTCAAACACATTAGCACATGCCCACAATGACAATAAAATCACATATATCTGCACATGCCTGTGATGAGACTAATAACAGTCCTATGTGTCAAGATGTGATCATGCATGTAGGACATACCTATGACGAGGCTGGCAAATGTCACATATCAGGACATGGCTGTGAATATGAGACATGCCCATGACAAGGTTAACTGGCATACGTGTCAAAATATGTCACACATATGGGACGTGTGCCCACGACAAGGCTGGTAACATATATTTGTCAAGATGTGCGGCTCATGTACATGGGACACGTCCCATGATGAGGCTGGACACTTCTATACATGTCAAAGCATCATAGTCATGTACATGAGACATGCCTATAACAAGGCTGGAAACTGTCCTACATGTGCGCATGCATACGAGATATGTGTTATGCATATGGCCATAATAAAAGCTGGCAGCTGCCCTAGGTCAGGATGGGGTATCCATTAAAGGCTAACATACTTTTTTGTCCACCTCCTGCAGTTCACAAGGCCCCATCCCCTCACCGTGTTAGGGGTGCTCACAGATACCTCTACTGGGTCAGTAGACTCACTCGGCAGATAAGTGAGCAGGTACCAACCGAGAAAAATAAGCACAAAGGTGACCCGGCTCGTGCCAGGCAGATCCAGGAGCAGACTCTAGGTTGCTCTACCACTGCTCTCTGCCAGCTAAATTGAAATGCAAAGTCTTAGTGGAAAAGCACAGAACCGAGGACAGCTCTCACACACACATGCATGTGCATGCATGCGGGCATGCTACAGGGCCAGACCTTGTTCCCCAGCCATCTGTCCCCCTTGTCCCTGACCAACTCCGGCTCCTCATGCTGCCGAGTCCTCATCTCCTCCCTTGCTGTCACACTCCTCACCCAAGGTACCCACTTTTCCCCATCACTCCAGTCCCACCCCTAACTGCCAATCTGTCTCCAAACCCATCTTTTCTACCTTCTGTCTGAGCCCCCAGTTCAGTCCCACCGCCCTTCCATGCTACCTGCAGCCACCCCCACTTTGGCCACTCACCCACCGTCCGTCCACCCACCCGAAATGCTCACCAAGTTCCTCGAGCTCAGCCGTCATGGACTTGGACCGCAGGGTCAGCGTGGTGCTGGGAGCCCTCTTTGGGGGTGGTGGGGCTGCAAAGAAGAGGGAGGCCTTGGCCCTCCGGTCCAGCAGCAGGCGGCGCGGAGTGGCCAGGTGCAAATGCCACTTGCGCTCCACTGCCTGGACCTCCTCGTACTCTCTGGAAGAGGAGTCACACTGTGCCAAGATCTTGTTCAGGCTGCGGCTAGAAGCAAACTTCTTCATGGCGTGAGGCACTCAGGGAGCAGTGGAGCCAGGGCAGTTGTGCCCCTAGGGCTCTTCAGACTCCCAGGACCAAGGCCTCAAATGGTAATAAAAGCACCAGCAAAGGCTAGGATGCTGGCTGGTTCTGCTCTGAGGATCCACCCTGCGGGCTCCAAGGCCCCAGTGAGTGGGCACCACCCATGGGGGCTGGGTAGATCTCCTGCCAGGCTACCTTCTGCCGCCTAAAGCACCCAGACCCAGGTACCACTGCTCTTTGTAAGACCAAAGTGTGGCCCGGCAGGCGGCACACCTGGGCTGGGCCGGCGGCAAAGCCTCTTAGGCCCAGGCGGTGCCGCGTCTTTGGCGTCGGCGCGGGGAGAAGACGCTTTTCCTCTTCCCTCAGGTGCCGCCTCCCCCTTCCCTGCACAATAAGCAGCAGCAGCAGCAGCGTCAACCTCACAGTTGCCATGACAACCCGGCCTCCAGGCAGCTGCTGGCGTCGGAAAGGAGGGCTCAGTCACACCAGGGCTGGGGGGGGATTCACAGGAGAAGGGGAGAGGGAACTAAGGGGGGGTAATCTAGGATCAGGGATCAGAGGCCTAGTCAGAGGTCAGGCATCTAACACCAAGGACCTGTGCAGCAAAGAAGGGCATTTTATCTAATCTCAGGCAGCAATGTGATGTCAGCTGTGTAGGATCAGAGATGGAAGAGGAATGTGGGCTTGAAGTCAAAGGTCGGAAAGCCCAGCCATCAGAACCCTCACCTCTGCGCCGAGCACCATCCTCCTCGGGTTTCCTGGTCACAGACACAACCTTCATGACCAGGCGGTTGCCACCCTGACGAATGAGACCCACCACTTGCTTGTGTCCGACCTTCACAACATTCACTCCGTTCACCTGGGATAGACAAGCAGCTAGGTGGTCAGAGGCCAGCTGTCCCCTCTTCAGGTGGCAGTTAGTAGTGCTGTCCCCCTCCTGATGGACAGGGTTGGGACGGGCCTCACCTCAATGAGGAAGTCCCCAGTTCGAAGCCCAGCCCTCCAGGCCACACCTTCCACATCTACAGACTCAAGGTATTGGAGCGCAGGGAAGGCAGGTGTGGGTGTAAACTCCTCAATGGGGGTCTCTGCTGCAGGGAGAGCAAGATAAAAAGGCATTCACAAGCATAGATCATGTCGGGAAGTCCCAAGAAGCCACCTGACTACTAAGGCATAGCAATGGGGTGGGAGAGGCAGCAGGTAGGGATATCCAAACGACTGTACATCCCTCTGTGAACTCCCGCATTTACCCTCCAAAAAGATCTCTGTTTCACCAAGAGCAGAGATCCCCACCAGGAAATGAAAAGCTAAAAGGAGAGGGATCCGCTGCCTTGTACCCCAGTATGTTCCAAACCAAGACATGTAACCACGGTGGGGGGGTGGGGGGGGGAAGTGGAGGACTTTAAAAGGGGAAAAGGGGCAGAGGCAGGCCACAGAAGATATTGACAGAAATGCGATACCCCCCAAATTCACACCCTTTACCTTTGGCTCCCCGGAGAACAAAGCCAAACCCCTCATGGTCCCTTTTCTGCAGGATAGCCACCTTATCATCGATGACATAATCGCTGGCAAAGGAAAGCAGGGTTGAGCGAGGGGAGGTCCGCAGGGAGCCTGGCAGTCAGGCTGAACCCACAGGGTCCCATATGCACCAGACCACTCAGAATGACAAAGGCAGAGGAAGCTAGCCACCCACTCCCCATACCCTGACTTCCCCCTTTCACTGGACACCCTAGGCCCTGCTACTGTCCCTGCGGTTCCACACCCCTGCCAGTACCTGTGTGAAGTGAGGCTGTCATAGGAACCCACGGTGTAGTGGCGGAAAAGACGCTTCGTCCGGTCCTCTCTGGTTTCTGCGGGGAGCATCAAAGGCTAAGAAACAGTCCGTGACCCCCTCCACCTAGCTGAATTTCCCCCAACTGCGCTGATCAGTCTCTGCCCCCACACTCTCTGGGCCTAGATGTGGGTGGGGATGGGGGTGGGGGCAAATCCTAAGACCCAGGGGCCTAAAGTCCCTAAAGTCCTAAGGGAGTAGAGCTCAGATAACCATACATAGAATTCTGGCCTCTGGGAGTTAGAGCCAAGGGGAAACCAATGGTGCTCATCTTTCCTTACTTAGCATGCATCTAGACACCATACAAGGCCAGGATGGTCCCGTCTGCAAGCCTTAGAGATGAGAGTACATGAATGTGTGCTTCACAGTCAGGTATAAATGCTGGATTGGTGCTTATGTGTGTCAAACGAGAGCCATGTCTGCTCTCCGTCCGTGAGCCCAGGATCTAGTAACAAACACGTGTTTGTGTACACAGGGGTTGAGCTCACGCACATGCGTGTGCTGTGCTACCAGCCTATGAGTGCACCAGGAAGAAAGCATCCCAAGGTGTCCGCCGATTTCCTCACAACAACACAAATTCAAGGAAAGAAGAAAAACGGTTATAAAGTGTTCAGTCCCCTGCCCTGACTGTATTCCACAGGACTATATACATATCTGTCCTTTGATCTCAACGTCCTTCGTGAACACTGTGGACCTGGCCAGGACATACCTCTTGCTGAATCTCACTTAGCCTTGTAGATTCCCTGAAGAAGGTTCAAATCTACAACGAGACCCTTAAAGCTTCAGAATGGCTCCTCTGGCAGCACTTGCAGTACTGCAGACGGCCTCAAGATGGCGCCACCACAGTTTTCAATTTCATTCCTCAGCATCTCTTCCCCCTCCTTCACCCTCTCTTGCTATAGCATAGCACTTCTTACTTTTTACTTCAACAGTCATTTACCGACCAGGCACTGTTTATTTTAGAACAGAGCAAAGTCTCCGCCTTTAAGGGGTTAATAAGCCATTCTGAGACGTGGAATCAACAAGCAATAAATACAAAACGCCAGCTAACAGGAGAAAAGCAAGCTGGAAAAGGGGGACGTCAAAGTATGAGTCTAGGGATAGCAACAGCCTCATCAGAAAGAAGAGCTGAGCAGAGACCCCAACAGTCAGGGAAGCCGCCTGTAGATGTGAGGGTGCAAGGCTTCTGGGGGTGAGGCAGGCATGGCAAAGACCACGTCAAAGGCATTAATCTGGAGCAGGCAGGAACTGTGTGGAGTCTGCCAGCAAGAGGAGAGGGAGGCTCGGGGATTTAAGAGAGAGAGAGAGAGAGAGAGAGAGAGAGAGAGAGAGAGAGAGAGAGAAAGAGAGAGAGAGAGAGACCAGGAGGAACCTGTGATTTTTTTTAAGTTGGGTTCCGTACTGTTTTGAGTTTTTAAAAGATTTTGGTTTTACTTCCTGTGTTTCCCTACACGTATATATGTGTACCACGTGTATGTCCAGTGCATTCACAGGCCTGAAGGGGGAGCTGGATCCCCTGGAGTGGGAGTCATAGAGAATCATGTGGGTGCTGGGTACCAGAGTCCTACAGTACCCAGCTCTGATTTGTTTTTTGGTTTGGGGCTTTTTTGGGGTTTTTTGTATTTTTCTTTTTCCTTTTTAAAATTTATTTATTTATTTATTTATTTTACACTCCATATTTTATTCACCACCACCCACCCCCCAGTTTTTGGGTTTTTTTTTGTGTGTTTTGTTTTGTTTTGAGAAAAGATATCACTACATACAGTCTGAGCCTTGAGTTTAGGATTATCTGTCTCCGACTTCTGAATGCTAGGATTACAGGCATGTGCCACCATACCCAGAAGAAAGATACAGCTCTTTTATGGCCTGTCTTCTCAGCAACTACGAGATCCTTGAAAGCGAAAGACCAGATGTAATGACTCCTGTGGTCCCAGTGCCCAGCAGAGCATCTGGTACGTAACAGAAGGCACACAACTGGCTAGGTGAGTGTGTGTGTGGGTGATGCGTGGGCGAACGGATGAATGTAGGAAGAGAAGGAACATAACCCAAAAAAGTAAATGCGCAGATGAATGGGCGGGATGCTGAAGGTTTGAGGGAATATCGGATGAGCCGAAGGATATACAGGTCCATGAGGGGATGGATGGACGGATGGACAGGTGGATGGATAGATGGGATCTATGAGTGGAAAAGGGAAGCTGGGTGGGCTGGGTGGGCTGCTGGATAAGTAGGTGGACAGAAGGAGGAGCAGGTGAGTTAAAAGGCAGATGGACAGAGACGGAGTGAAGCAATGGTTAGAGCACCTTCCCATCAGATGACACGGCTATCAAGAAAAGTCCCAGTCCAGACTTCAGGTCCCTCTTGCTCTGTGCGAGACTCTCAATAAGTTTACCCGTCAGTCACATCTGAACCACCTCTCTCTCCACCGTAGGAAACGTCACGTCGGGAGGCCACAGGGTTCTAACAGCCTGTTTGATGAGGTTCTAACAGCCTCATTCGGGCCACATCGACTCGCTTGCTTACCCCTTCCCATCTGTCCCACTCTAAGAGACAAATGTACACCTGCCACCCGGTCCCGAGACCAGTGCAGATGAAGCCTCACCAGCACGTGAGCGGCCCTCCTCAATCCCTCCTTACCTCACGCACATCCTTCTTCAGGCTGACCCGGTCACAGATACACTACACTAGCTGATCCAGGCCTGGGAACCCTGCAGTGGACAGGAAGCCTCCGGTTCCACCGCTCTCACACTAGCATGGCCTTAGCTCATCCAAACTCACCTCTCTGCCCTGCCCTCCCCAGATCTTAACCCTAGGAGCTATGCAGAGTAAAGCAGCCTCGGCCTGGCCAGGTCCTATTTCAAAGCATCTTGTTTTTTTAAAATTGTTATCAACCAGACAAACGATTTATTATATAACACAGATTCGTGTGCTCATTTTATTAATCACACACAGGAAAGCCAGCTGAAAGGAATGTGCCCAGCACCGGCTCCCAAATGGAACATTCTCCCCGAGCGGAAAGAGGAAGGCAAACGGGATGGGAGGTTATGTCAGGCCTTGAGATGCGTGCACTAGCTGCATTCCTCAACTGCCCCAGCCTGCTAGAGCGCTGCTGGAGGCCAGACTCTTTGCTCAGGTAAAGACCAGGACCTGGGTCCTAGGAGACGCTGACCTAACCTCTACACCAGTACACCAGCACAGCTTCTACCCTTGGTCTTTCATAGTCCTCCTTCATTCCCACTCTGGCTCCTGAATCAGAGTCTGGAGGGCTGGGGGTGGGGGGAGGACTGTTGGAAACAGATTCCTGTTGCTAGGATGCCCTCTGCAATCTGGCACAACTCAGCCTAAGTCCCAGACAAGAAGTTCTGCCCAGAGAAGCAGGATGGGTATTGTAGCTGGGGGGGGGGGGGGGGTCAGAGGGAAGCCATTATAGCTCCTATACCCTCCCCAAAGGCAGTCCCAGCAGGGCCCTCACCATATGTTCATACATGTAGCTCCCAATCACCTAGGTGCTTTTGAACCCCACTCCCTCGGGTTATCTATGATAGCTATGGCCCTGTTAAGAGGTCCCGTGGTTGCTAGAAAGCCTGCAGCTCCATCACCCCCACACCAGCTGCTCTGTGGTCCTCTTCTGCTGACCTTGACACATCATCCTCACCACTCTGCCCTGCCCAGATCTTCTTCATCTTGGCCCTGAAATATCTGCTCGGTCAGCTCCTACTACAAGATCTCGTTCTTTACCTTGACCCCCAAGGACCAGGCGACTAGACTCATGCTCTAGCCTTGCCATTCCTCACAAAGCTAACTGCTTATGCAGCAAAACAAAGAACAAACATCCACGCCCCCTGTGGGTAGTGACATCCCAGAAACATACCAGGATTGCTAGGATAGGTCCACAGCTTCATTCATAGAAAAATGCTAAAACTCATGTCTGGCGCTGCTCAAATACAGAAGTTGGCAACGGGCATAGTTCTAGAATGCTGTGCTGTGTTCCACAAACATGAGGAACCCATCTGCAAACTACCAGGGAATTCAAGTGAAACAACACCTTTGCTTTGAGCCTCTTTTTCCTTTTTCTTTTTTTTTTTTTCTTTTGGCTTCCTCAGGCTAACTCCAGATCTCCGCTCTCGCTGTCCTGTGCATCCAGGGGTAACTGGATCACCCCCCTCCCAATGGCCTGTGCACCCGGGGCAGGGTACACTTGCCATAGCCACTGACAGCCAGCACAAGGTTCGACTTGAAGCAAAACTGACCAACATCTGCTCCTCTTGGATTCTGACTCCAACCCAGACCTCTCTTCTTCCTAGGCTTCAGAATGAGGTCCAAATGATCCTGGATCCACAGTTCTCAGAACCTTACCGCCATCCGTAGGAAAAGCATACGACTTAGCTCCTGTTCAACAGGTGTGTAGCCCCTGCTCCTTGTTCTTTACTCTGTCCTGTTGGAACTAGGCCACGAGCCTCTGAAATCATTCCCACCCGGAGGCCACATCCAGCAAGTGAGTGCAACAATCCCCTTCTATTCTCTGAATAAAGAGAATCCATCCAGTAAAGCCATCAAGGCAGGAAAAGGATAAGCCACGTAAGAAAGCAAGGCACGGGCTGGAGAGATGGCTCAGCAGCTAAGAGCACTGACCACTCTTCCGGAGGTCCTGAGTTCAAATCCCAGCAACCGCATGGTGGCTCACAACCATCTGTAATGGGATCTGATGCCCTCTTCTGGTGTGTCTGAAGACAGCTACAGTGTACTTACATATAATAAATCTTTAAAAAGAAAAGAAAAGAAAGGAAAAGAAAGAAATGAGGGGGGGGGGAGGGAGGGAGGAAGAGAGAGAGAGAGAGAGAGAGAGGAAGGAAAAGAAAGCAAGGCACCTAGCCAGCGGTAGGTCAGTAACTGTATAACCTAGGCATCCATCAAGTTTGACACATGGCCACATGATTGTGGGCTCCCCTGGAAAACTGCCAACTTAAAGTCGAGGTTGACAGAGGTTACCACGACCCAGGGACCAAACCTTCTATGTACAGAGAAAGGGACACTCGTACCCTGATCCAGACATACCACTGATAATCACCCCAGAGTTCATTTGTCCTACCTACTCTCTGATCTGGAAATAAGATAATCGATCTTGTGGCTTCCCAGAATACCCAAGGGCTCAATGAAAGAGTATACACCCCAGACATGAAAGCAGCCCACACTGAGGGCCCCAGAGGACCCTCGCTGTCTTCACCAGCACCTAAGGGGATCCTTCCTAGAAGTCCAAGCATTCAGCTAGATTGGACCACAGTTCCTCAGCAGGCCCCAGGAGCTGCAACCTTCACCTCACATTTCTGTAAGAACAGGAACATCAGCTGTCCTCACACCACACCAACCCCAGGTACCCCGGAGCCACTCCTTGGGGCCCAACTGGCCTCATTTCCTCTTATCTGGCCCATGCCTCCTGCTCTGCCCACTTGGACAATCTGTCCACTTTGGAAAAACGCCTCTTTTCTCATACTGGTTCCTTCCTTACGTGCCAGCCACTCATGAATTGGGAGCTCCACGAACCTGGTATTTCCGTGAGGAATGTACCAGAGGGGTGGTCACTGTCACCAGAGACTCGTGTGCCAACACGCACACAGAGGATGACCATGAGTGTACTCCTCCAGCTGGCATGGCAAAGGTGGCTCCACTGTCAGGTTCACACACCCATGTTCCTAAGAACATGCATGCTTGCCCACCATGGATATGTGCAAATCTGAATGTATCTTGAGTGTTACTGAGTTTGCTTCTCAGTCTTAGGGGGGGGATGTCCAGATGTGTTACCAAGAAGACCATAGGGAGACTAGAAGAAGTGCCTGCCCTTTGGGAGGTATCTGAGCAAAAACTGGGGTCACTTACCATGCCGGGTGTCATACTGTCGCATCTGCACTTCTTCCACACAGTCAGCTGGGAACCAGCCTGTTCGGCCCTTCACGGTTCCCTCCCAGAAACCGCCCTCCCCAATGCTGAGCACTAGGGAGAGAAGCCAGACAGGTTGTCAGGGAAAAAGAGGACAGCAGGTTACCTGCTTCCCTGCCACCTGAGGCTCAGGTTTTTGCCCACGCCCCTGACCATTGCTCTCTTTTCAAGCCAGCCTTCCCCCCTAGCATTCTTCCTGGGAAGATTCTGGGATCCACACAGAAGAGAACTGAACAGATGGCCTCAGCAAAGGATGGACATGTGGGAGACAGACAGACACAGATGGACACACTGGGAGAGGGCAGAGGCAGAAACAGAGGCCAGACATACTCTTCCTCCTGCCCACAGGGATCACGTTTCCCCCAACCATGGTACCTGACATCCACCCAAGAGTCACTGTCCAGAGCTCAGGGTCATAGCAAGGCAGCCAGTGGAGCAAGCCACATTATAGACCAGGAGGGCTGGTCTTTACAACTATTTCCACCTCACTGACAGAGTGCCCAAGGTAGGACCCCAATAACGGCAGAGAGCCTCATGATGGGAGGGGGAGCTGTCTTCCCCATCCATGGAAGAAATGTGTGCTGTACACAGACAACTGTTAAAGATCCCCCGAAGATGACAAGCCCCCCTCACCTGGATCCCAAGGATTGCCAGTGAAGAAGCCCCAGAAGTGACACAGGAACCCCACAAGGCGTGGGAGCTCTGGAACGGGTTAGGGTCCTTCCAACGCAAGGACCCAGTTGTCGTTGGCCCCCATCGTAACAAGAACCGCCCCAAAAGAGCCAAGCCTCTACCATGACAGCGCTAGAGCTTCATGCCAGGAGCCCATAAAACCAGGGCCAGAGACTGAGACCCCGGCACAGCAGCTTGCTGGAATGACCCAGGGACACCCCAACCACAGAGACCCTCCCCCAAATGGCAATGAAATAGGCCGCGTGCCCCGGGGCCCGCCCCCCAACCCGGCTCGCGCCCCTCACCCCGCCCGCGCCCCTCACCCTTCACGGCCTCGCCGCGGTGCAGCGGGATCTCGCCCTCGCCCTGCGGGCTGTGCGCCTTCACAGCGATGAACTTGCGGCCGGGGACGGCACTGTAAAGTTTCCGCTTCGGGCCCCGGGGCGGCGGCGCGGGGGGCGCGGGAGACGCCGGGCCGGGGCCGGGCGCGGGGCCGGATCCGCCGGGCCCACTGGGGCTGTAGACGAACACGTAGGTGACGGACGCGATGCCGGGGGGCAGCGGGCACGCGAAGCCGGCGCCCGGGGCCTCCATGGCGCACGGCCCGGCCCCGCCGCCGGCCTCACCGCAGCCGCCGCCGCAGCGCCCACCGCCCGCCCGCCGCCCGCCCGCCCGCCGGGGGCCCGGCCCGGGGCCGCTCCATGGGCCGCGCCGCCGCGCCCGGCCCGCTCCCGCCAGCGCACGAGCCGCGCCCGCTCAGGGCTCCGGGGCCGCGGGGCTGCGCTCCCGGGCGCGCCGGGCTCGCTCCATGCCACGGCCGCTCCGCGCCCCGCCTCCTCCGCCAGCTCCTCCCTCTGCGGGCGGCGGCGGCCGGCGCGCCCTGAGTCCGCGGTGCCCCCCGCAGACCCCACGCGGGCGACTGGAAAGAAACACCGAGGGTCCGGAGGTGGGCGCACTGGGGAACGGCGGGCAGAACTGTCAGGTAGGAGCTGGAGAAGGGCTGGCACCCAGGCTTTGGGCACCAGGGAAGGGCAGGCGGGGCGCAGTGGTCTGGCCTCCTCACACCCTGACCAGCAACATGCACTGGGAGCTCCAATTCTCCTGCCTCTGGGCCTGTCTCCTGTGGTCTTGGACAGCTGTCCCTACCCCCATGTCAATCTATGGTGACCACTTCTCGGGCTTAGGTATAGAGTCTGAGGTCTTGGTCTTCCTTTCTACCCAAAAGCCTGTTTGGGCTCCCTGGTACCCCGACAGGCCAAATTCACCTGCTCTGCCAAGGACCAGGCTCTTTGAGACTTAGAGATATGCTACACTGTTCCCACCACCTAAACAACTGTGACCCTGCCCTTTTGGCCAAAGATTAAGTTACTGCCTAGGCTTCAAATTTGCCCTTGTAGGTTTCACTCTGGTGCTGGGGGCCAGAACCTGCAGACCATAATCCTGGGCTCTATGCCAGGCTCAGCCAACAGGGAGCAATAGGAGACACTGCAGCCCCGCCAGGGTCCATGAATACATCCTGGATTTTTTGTTTTTGTTTTTGTTTTTTCGTTTTTATTTTAACAGGCAACCTCTGCCTGAGGGTCTCTTCCTTCTCAGCACCCCCAACACGCTCTGCCACATCCTGGCTGGCAGACCACTGTCACACCAGGTAAGCCCCCTTAACCTGTATCACAACTCATCTAAGTGTTTCTCAGCCAGGAGCCCAGGTGGCTACCTCCTCAGAACCAGTCAGGACCCCTACTGTGTGATGGGGAGTAGATAGAGGTGGGGAGCCAGAGGTGAGCCTGGAATAAACCTGTGCCGCTCGTGCGCACGCCCTCGCACGCGCGCGCGCACACACACACACACACACACACACACACACACACCTGGCATTCCAGTTGCCTAATAAATGTGGAAAAGAAATAAGTCTGCCCTCCCAAAGGTGAACTGGAGAGCCTAGACTAGAGGAGTTTATTCTGTGCCAACTGCAACAGACACAACTGAAAGGGACCCAGTGACAGCCACACAGTTCCACTCACACACAGCCCTCCTGGCAAACCGCAACATCCCTGAATGCGTTCTTCCAGCCACCACCCTGTTAAATTCTTAGAAAACCCAAGGGGCCGTGCAAAAGTTGCATGGGAGAAATGTGATTTTGCAACCAGACAGACAACCCTGGGGGTCCAGTAAGTCTACAGCCTAGAAATCAGGCTGCACCGGCAAGGGGATGCTGCAGAAAGAACAGCCTAGTGTATGCTACATCAAAGGCCTTCTACCAAACTCCTGGACCCACGCAAGCTGAATCCTACTCTCTGTGACTTTAAATGAGTCTCTGACCCAACCTGGGCATGGGGCTGGGGGACCAGCCTGCATAATAGTGTCGTTTAGCCCAGCCTAAACGACAGACGTTAGCCGACTGGCATACATTTGCTGCTCAGCCCAGTGGGAACATCAACCCATAGGGCTATCAGAGCTGGCCGACACTGTGAAAACAACAAGCTGCTTATGTAACACTGTATCCAACAGGCTTCCAAACACCTTCTCTATACCTGGCTCTGGAGAAACGGCAGGAAGCAAAAACGAGAGCTCCGAACCTCAAGGCTCCGGGAATTTGGTACAACCAGCAGCTGGAGGAGGGTCCAAGACCCCCTCACAGGCACCCTAGGGGGCTTCTCAAAGGAAACACCCTACACTGTACTGGTAGAGAAACCAGCGTAGTGACCACCCCTTAAGCCTACAGAGTGAAAGAGGCTCCGTTCTTTGCTTTCAACTCTTAGATTATAAGGAGGTTAATACTGCAAATATCCTGGTTTCTCAAGGTTCCAGAACTCAGGAGAGAGGTTTAAAGTACTGTTACTATACAGGGCTGGGGCAGCTTTGTGGGGGACGACGGGCAGCCATAACTCTCACCTATGGGCTTTGAGCCTACACAGATATTTCCAACCAATTTACCACCATGAGCATCCTAACCACAAGTTGGTTACCCAAAACTCTCTCAGCTGCCCCTATCCTCAGAGTGAGCCCCAACGTCTTCCAGAGATCAGCATGAGTGAAACCATCAAGGAACTTGCTCCACCCCTAGCCCCAGCCCATCACTGCACAGGGACCACGAACTCCCCTTTCTCCCTACGGTCCAGCTTAAGCTTGCCATAGCTCTCAACCCATCCTGACCCTTCCTTCCAGGCCCTCCTACCTGATCTTGTTGTGGCCACCCCTGCCTGCTGAGGGGCCGCTGATGTCATTCTCCAGTTCACCATCCCTGTCACGGTCTTTCTCCTCCTGAAGCCTCTGGAGCAACAGTTGATGAGGGAGGCTTCGGAGAGTGGGCCCGGGAGAAGCTGCTGGCTGATCACCTTTCAGGTTGATATCACTGGCTGAGCGCTGTAAGGGCCGTGGGGATGCCAGGCCACTCGGGCCAGCCAGACGCCGTCGCTTTGCATAGCTGGGGGTTTCCCTGAATGGTACTGGAGTAGAGGGGCAGGAGTGAGACTCGAGATTCATTGATTTTTTTTTAATAATTACATCATTTCTCTTTTCCCTCCCTCCAAACCAATCCATATTCCTTTCCTTGCTCTTTCAAATTCATGCCCTCGTTTGCATTGTTATCACGTGCATATATGTATGTACATGGATATAAGCTGCTGGGTAAATATAATGTTACTTGTATGGATGATTTCAGGGCTGACCATTTGGTATTAGATAACCAATTAGTGTGTTCTTCTCTGGGGAAGATGTTTCTCCCGCTTCCAGTATGCCCCAGTTGCCTGCAGTTCTTTGTGTGGGGCAACTGATCTTTTAAAACTAAAATACTGGCCTAGAAGATAGTGCAGTCATTAAAGTGTTTTGTGTGCAAAATCTAAGGACCTGAATTTAATCTGCAGCACCCACATAAAAATCCAGGAGTATTGGCATGTACTTGAAATGCCAGTGCAGGCGATGTGGAGACAGGCAGATAGATCCCTAGGGCTCTCCAGCCAGCCTGCCTAGCATAATCGGTCAGCCCTAAGCCCTACCAAGAGACCCCATCTCCAAAATCAGTTTGGGGTAACTCCTGAGGAAAAATACCAGGGGTTGACTTCTGACTCCAATACACATATACACTTACCTGCATATATATAAATGTACACACACATACAAATAAATGAATGTAAAACATGCTCTAGGAAGTGTTCCAATCCCAGGAAATCAGAACAGTTAACCACATTAATGTGGTCACCACTAGGTGACCACATCCCAGTCCTGCTCCCTCCAACCCTGACTTTACAGATCACGTTTGCTTCTCTTCTCAGCCAGCTAAGGCCTCAGCATGCCCAGCTCTGTGGTCAGAACTTCCCGTTCTACAGGCTTCACGATAAAGCAGGCTACGTGTGATGAGTCTCATCCGACTACTGCTATGTGAGACTATATACTATTGACTATAGCCAGGGAAACTAAAAAAAGGCATTCTAGACTGGAGCCAGAAAACATCCTAAAAAGAACCAGGCAGGAACTATTTCAGGCTCTGCCAACCACAGAGACTCCACGGCCATATCTCAGACTCTATCTCGGTAGCGTGAAAATTGCCACAAATAGTATGTAAACAAATGGGTTCACCTATGTTCCAATAAAACTTTATTTTAAAAACATAGAACATATTGAACTATACGTTGTTTAGAAGAGAATCACTTTAGATCCAAAGTCATAAATATATTGAAAGTTGTAATATTTTTGTTTGCTTGCTTGATGTATTTTGAGACAGGGTCTTACTACGTAGCTCTGGCTGTCCTAGAACTTACTGTGTAAACCAGACTGGCCTCAAAAACTAAAGGATCTGTCTGCTTTTGATTCCCAAGTGCTGGAATTAAAGACATGTGACACTATGCCTGGCTAAAGTTAGAATATTTAACATCATCATCATAATAATTACAATAATAACAATAATGATAACTCATGTAAATAGTAACCAAAAGAGCTGAGTAGAGACTAAGTAAACTTTACAAGAAAATACAGTAAGCCTGGGACGATAGCTCATGTAGTAAAGTGCTTGATATGCACGAATGAATACGTGAGTTCCATCCCCAGCACCCACACAAAATCAACATCATTGCCTGCACTTATCCCAGAGCTGAGGAGGTAGAGATAGAAGACCCCTGAGATTCACTAGCCAGCCAGCCAACCTAATCTAATCAGCAAGCCAGTCCAGTGAGAAACCATGTCTCAACAGCAAGATTCAGGATGGCTACCAAGGAAAAACACTGGAAATTGACCTCAGGCCTATATAGGCATACAACACATCTGCACACAGACATGCACACACACACACACACACACATACACAATATAGATAGATACTTATGTATAATGTATCTAACTTTTGTTACAGTAATTCATCAAGATTAACAAATATTAATATGTACACACCAAAGACCATAAAAGCAAAACATACTAAACAAATACCACTGATTACAAAAGGGAAATAGGGGGCTGGAGAAATGGCTCAGTGGTTAAGAGCACTGACTGCTCTTCCAGAGGTCCTGAGTTCAATTCTCAGCAACCACATGGTGGCTCACAACCATCTGTAATGGGATCTGATGCCCTCTTCTGATGTGTCTGAAGAGAGTGACAGTGTACTCACATACATAAAATAAATAAATAAACCTTTCTTAAAAAGAGAGAGAGAGAAATAGACAATTCCACAATAATATCCAAAACCTTCAATACCCATTTCCAATAATGACTGGAAGATCGAAGAAGATGGATGAGGTCATAGGAGACAAGACAATTAGAGCTGACTAACACATCTAGGACATTCCACTTAACAGCAGAAAAGCAGCAAGAAAGTAGGGATCAGCGGTAGCTTGTCTAGCATCCCCAAGTGTCCGGTTCCAGTCCCAGTATTGAAAAGAGAAAAGTAGAAAGAAGCAGGCATGCTAGCCCATGTCCATAATCCCAGCACTGGCAAGGCATAGGCGGGAAGATCACCACAAGTTCAAGACCAAGCAGAACTTCATAACAATAGTTTCTCAACAGTAACAAAAACATCAGCACACTGAGCATGGTGGCACACACCCTTAATCCCAGCACTGGAGGCAGAGGCAGTTGGATCTCTGTGAGTTAGAGGCCAGCCTGGTCTACATAGTGAATCCTAAGACAGTCAGTTACATAGAGAGAGAACCCTGATGGGGGTGGGGGGGAGGTGTATAGGGGGAGATGGCTCAAACATTAGTAGCACTTGTTGCTGTTGCAGAAGACCTGGGTTCGGTTTCCACCACCACACCTCAAACTCTTCCAAAGAGACAGGAAAGAAGAAAACAAAAGCTGATTCTGTCTTACGGACGTAAAGTATCAGTGGAACAAAGAGGAGAAGCCAACATCACTATTTGAGCTGATGCAGCTCAAACAGCTTACAACCATCCAGTTCCAGGGAATCCCGAAGCTGCCCTCTGGCTCTTGCTGGCAGCGGGCACTCAGATGATGCACAGACACACTTGCAGGCAAAATATTTGTATTCATAAATAAAATAAAGTAAAACGAGAAGCCAGACTGACTTCTTATAAAGGATATGGAAAAAGAAAGCTAAAATCAGAAATGATTCAGGGCAGTGGTTCTCAACCTTCCTAATGCTATGGCCTCTAAATATAGTTTCTCGTGTTGTGGCGACCCCCAACTGCAAAATCATTCCTGTTTCTACCTCATTAACTGTAATCCCACTACTGTCGGGAGTCATAATGTAAATATCTGATGTGCTGATAGGAGACACCTGTGAACGGATTATTTGACACCCCCAAAGGAGTTGTGACCCACAGGTTGAGAACTGCTGCTGTAGGGTATTATAACCAATCATTCAGAAATAAAATACAAGATGACACTGTGAATAATCCCTTGCCGCCAAATTAGATAAACTAGGTAGGTAGGAATTCTTGTAACATCCACAGATTACCAAAACTGACTCAAGAAGAAACAGAAACGTCTAAACAGACCTGAAACAGGCAAAGAAACTGAGAAATCACAATCTTCCTACCAACGACAGGAAAGTGATAACAGATGGTATTACTACAGACACTTGGGAATCAACACCCATCCTTCTCAAATGCTTCCAACGAGTCGGGAAAGAAGAAAACAATTCCTGGCTGGTTCTGTCTTACTGATACCCAAGCTAGATAACCGCATTCCAAAGACCAAGCTAAAGACTTTCAGCAGCCAACGTGGTGCATCAGGGGAACAGAGAGGAAAACCAACGTCACTAGGTGGGCTGATAGAGAAAAAGCATCTGCTACCATCGCACATCCTTCAGTGATAAAACACCAGGACACTGCTAACAGAAAAGAAACATGCTCGATATGTTAAGGGGTCTTTATCACTAACAGCTAACATCACAGCTATGGGAAAAGACTAAAAGCTCTTTCCTAGCATAAAGAGCAGCGCCGGGATGCCTGCTCTCTCCTTACCGCTGTTCCACATAGAGAAGTTCAAGCAAAACCAAATAAGGCTGGGCATGACAGCCATGCTTTTAATAACAGCGCTCAGGAGTCTGAGGCCAGCCAAGGCTTTGTAGTGAGACCCCCCCCCACCCCAAAGAAAGAAAAAAAAGGAGGGAAGGGAAGGGAAGGGACGGGAAGGGAAGGAAAGGGAAGGAAAGGGAAGGAAAGGGAAGGAGGATAAAAGAAATTAAATGTATCCAAATTAGAAAAGAGAGAGAGAAGAGAGAGAGAGAGAGAAGTAAATGCATTCCTGCTTGCAGACAGAATGATCCTGTGAATAGAAAATCCCAGTAAGCCACCAAGAAAGCCACTAAAGTGAATAAGCAATTACAGCAACATTGGTCCAAGACCTCTGTACAAAAGGCAGCTTGTTTCTATACACCAGCAACGAATAACCGGCGAACGAAGAAAACTTTCTCCAACAAATACCGCCAGACAACTAAAGAGCCGCCCGAAAGCTGACTATGAACTCACAGAACATACAGAAATTAAGTTACAGTTGATCAGTGACCTAAATATAAAAAGCTGAACTCAGGAAACTTAAAAAAGAAAACACAGTGACTGGTGACTGATAAGGGGGAAGAAAAAAAATGTTATTTGAATGCCATTAATGTGGTGACCCTCAAACTTTAAATTCCACCTGAACAAAGCAACAACTAGTGTAAACCGTGAACTGAAACTAGAAGTGAGACCAGTTAGAAAACACTCACGAACGTCTAACCAATTAAAATTGTATTTCTCGGCTTGCTTCTACAAGTTGTGTTTCTCCCTTCTCCTCCTCACAGAGTGATACTTGCCCCCCTATTCATGAGTTACAGAATGCGATAAGATGTAAACGTGCATACATTTCTCTGGTCAGACAGAGTAGAAGAGCGGCTTCTTGGAGCCAGTGAGAGCCTTCCTGTGCTCGACATTTTGTGTGCGATTCTCTTGGTTTACTTGACAGTGTTTTGACTCACTGTGGCTCCTGAAGTCATACTGACTTCTGAAGTTGAAATAAAAACTGTCGTGGGTCCTGTAGGGAGCCTTTGGGTATCTAACTGGGTTTTAATGAAAAGATCTCAGTAGGAAATTTCCAGGAAGATAGGAAATACATTATTTCAACCCAGCACCTGGGACTCTATCTCAGGACCTGCTGTTTTCTAGGGAAACGGTAAATCTTAACGAGAAAAATTACCAGCTTAGAAGCCACAATGGGCAGTGTGTGTGTGTGTGTGTGTGTGTGTGTGTGTGTGTGTGTGTCTGTCTATCTGTCTGTCTCACTTCACCCCTCAATGGACAGGTTTTGTGTGTATGTGTGTCTGTCTCTCTCACTTCATACCACAATAGGCAGTTAGTGTGTGTGTGTGTGTCTCACTTCATAGCCCAGGTTTCCTTTAGTCTCTTATCTACATCCAGAATTACACCATATCCCAAAATCAAGCATTTCAGACTGCTCTTTAACCACTGTTAGATGGATCAAATTCTTGAGCTCAAAAATAAATAGAGGTATTCCCATCTAAGTAAAAATACTTTTTGCCTTTCTCATAGGTTCCAACCTGAGCTCATGTGTCATCTCACCATGTGGGTAGAACCTGAGTGGGTCACCCTAAGGATCACAGTCATGGCCACAAGCCCCCATGGGGTCCACACACAGGCTACCTATAAATTAGAAAAGGCTAGCAATCTATGGAAAGCCATTCCTAATGTGTTTCCCACCCATGCTACTGTTCAGCCAGACCTAAGGACAAAAGAAAAATTATGTGACTGATTTCAGAGTGCACTAGGTAATTTTGGGGTGTGGGGTTTTGGGGGGGGTTGTTTGTTGTTTTGGATTATTTTTTGTTCGTTTTTTGGTTTGGTTTGGGTTTTGGTGTGGGCTGTTTGTTTGTTTGTGTGTTTGTTGAGACAGAGTCTCACTGTGTAGCCCTAGAAGGCTAGGAACTCACAGAGATCTGCCGGCCTCTGCCTCTCAAGTGCTGGAGTTAAAGCCCTGGAGTATCTACCATGCCTGACTCCCAGATTTGTATTTAATCCTAAACTAACTTTGGAACAATCCAGAAAGACCCTGTAATAGTAACAGATGCTAAATTAATTAAGCTTGTTTGAAAACATTGTTATATATGTAATACTAAACCTCCTTTTGGGGTGGAGGCTGGGGGGTAAGGACAGAAAATTCCTATATAGCCCAGGTGGGCCCCAAACTTGTTACTATCCTGCCTTGGCCTCCACAGTACTAGGAACATAGGCATACACCCTCCAGGTACCAAATTTTAAACTGTATTTTCACATACTTTCCTCACTCAAACATTCTAAAATTGTACAGAACTCCTATAAGTTCGACCTGTCTTGATATCATCTTTTTGGTCATTA